>NC_048442.1:17583161-17904359 GCF_004353265.1 Vitis riparia | reverse complement strand
AAATTTTTGAAATAATTTTTGAGAGATGATTAGCCAAGTTTGAGTTGAATATTATTTTGAATCCTGTTCTGCCTAACGTAACATAGGTACTTATATAATTAGTAGATCCATTGGCATGATTGCAAAGTCACCTGTGACTTGGCCTTTCATGGGTGTATCAATGTAATTACAAGCATTAACAAGAGTGAAATAAATAAGAAAAAAGAAGTAAAAAACACAGAATTTTGTTAAAGTGATTCAAGAAAGAAGAATTTCGGCCATAAATTGTGCAATTCTTGGGATAAGCTCAAGTTTCCATTGGGTTAATCCATTCCATCCTACTATATTAGGAATTCATTCCTGATTTAAGTTAGCATTGCCTGCAAATCCACTTACCCATCCATAGAGACAAAAAGACATTAACAAGTTTACATTTTTTTCTTGCTAGTAAGTTACAACATTGATATGGTTATTAACTTAAATGTTAGCTTGATTAACATTACTTAGACTATATTTAGTTCCCCAAAAATATTTCAAAAAATGATTTTCTCTTATTTGATTTACTATAGGAAATATTATAGAAAATTAAATATGAAAAATTAATTAATTAATTAGGAACTTATATATTTTCAAATTATTTAATCCTTATATGAAAAAGAAACCGTTGAGTAAAATGAATTTAGATAAACATATAAAAATAATTTATTCAACTTAAATTTTTTTTTTCTTTAATTTCTATTTTTTTTTCCTTTATATTTTCCCTTCCAATTTTTCAACAACCAAAAATTAATTTTGGTTCATCTCATCGAGTCCTAAGTTCCTAACATATTAGAAAATCATTCCATATTTAAGCTGCCACTAGGCACATGAAAGCCTACCCAGGCATTTATGGACATAAAGCATCAACAACTATTCATATTGTCCGCACTACCAACTATTCATATGGTCTTACTATTATATTACTTATTATTAACAAATTTATATGAATGACTATTATAATAAATGTTGACTTGTGTACATTATTCCTCCACTACTTAATAATATCCATTAGCCATCAGTTTAACCTTTTGCTTTTTGAATTGATAATTAACCTTATGCTGCCACATGCAGTTAAACTTTCTTATTTTCAGTCAAATTTTCAAATATTCTTCTTTGTTGTATTTGTGAAGGAGTTCATGAAACTAGGAAGAAAAGAAGAAAGTGAAATATTGCTTTCAACAAAATTTCTTTGATCCGATTGAAACGCGCATGTATCAAGGGATATTATAAGCAAAAGCCATGCAAAACTGTCACATGGGTTTTCAAATTCAAGTAGTCACTCAGTTTGTCTTGTAGCCTGGAAAATTTTATTCAATGTTGATGGCTTTGACCAGTAATCATTTTTAATTCAATTTCATATCTTTTTACACAACCCAATAAAAAATTTATCTCTCCTGGGCTACAATTTTTTGTCCAGGCCTCCATTGTCTATACTAGCCAATGAGTACAGATCATGCAGCCATGAGAGCCAGACTGTAAGTTGTTGTCCAAGGCCTATAGAAAAAGGAGTGGCGGTGAGGCTGCTGCAAACGAATATGCTATGTTGTTGGCCAAGGCATTGAGAAAAATCAAGCAAGAATCTTGTTTTCATGTGCCAACCAACAGTTTCCTTTTCTCTTTATCTCTAATGGGATTTAAAAAATGTGACGGAAGAGGCAAGGATTGTTATCGGAAGTGACAAGGAGTGTTATGCCAACGGAAACTGATCAATTTAATACACAAAAATAAAATAATTTACACATAATAGTTACGAGGTTTTAATTTAGTTCGGCCAATGATACCTTCGTACCTACATTCATGGATAAAGGAGATCGTTAATTTTATCATACTATAAAAAATATTATAAAATACAAAAATCAAATACAATTGTTGGGTCTTAAAACTTCTCATGTTTTTCTACTTCTGATATCTACACTCTTAAGTACAAGTCCCTTCACTTCAGTTGGTGTCTTTTATTCTTTCTCACATCTACTATGTACGGACTTTATGTCTCAATCTCTATTTTTTGACATTTCTCTCATATCATAGAATATTTATTGAAATATTCATAATAACTTTCATGTAATATTATTATGACATATCATTATAGAAAATGTTCTATATAATATTATTTACAAAAAAAAAAAAGAATATATATACCAGTTAGGAAATTTGATGCAAACCCTTCCAACAGTCTATATCTTGGATTTAATTCCATTAAGTCATTCATCTCTTTATGAGACAAGATTTTTAGAAAATGTATTTGAACCAAATCCTTATTCCACACCATGATTTCATTGTGTGCTACACTTTTTGTATCACATTCCAATGAGAGAATATTTAACTTTACTTTTAACTAAAATTCCTTTTAAACTATTTGAAGTGTCAATAGTATAGATGAGTATACAAGGTATGTACTAAGGGCTTTTATATACCCTCCAAGACATTCAACCTTGCACTTTCGAAGAGTTGACTACACAAATACTTGATATAAAAACAAATGCAAATGAAAACATGTCTATTGAAGAAATTGAAGATGATACTATTGAGGGCAAAAACATCTACCAATAAAGATGAAGAGAGTATGACATCAAATTTCACTACAAATGTTCAAACGTAGATACTTTATTATGCTCCAAAAGCATAAAAAGTTTCCTATTCGAGTAGACATGAATGGATAAAAGTTACTCATAAGTAAGAGTCTAATTCATTTGAATAAGACATTATTGTCAATGTTAAATAACAGACAAGGTAAAGCCCATGGATACACGTCAACCTTCTAATATGACAAAAGGTTGAAAAGTAATGATACTCCTCAATCATGAGTATAAACTGCATATTGTTCTTAACCTATAAAAGCTTAAACTGTAATGTGTATATATATCAAGCTTATGCCAAAAAAATAAAAAATAAAAAAAAGACTTTATTAGCAAACTTCTTAAACCGAATGAACAAGTTCTTTACATTAAAGAAGTCAAAATTCAAATATTATAAATTAAAATCTCCAACCTTCTTTTGCATAAAACATTCTAAAAAAAAAAAAGAATGTGTGACTCAAAAGCCAAATCCAAAAATGAAGTTTTAAATTTAGGATTAAATTTTAAATATTATTCAATAAGCCCTTGGAAGAATATCAAGCATGATAAAAAATAAAAATAAAAACACAGCATTCATCCACTTTCAAAGTCGAAGAAGGCAAAGTCAAAATTCATTTTCTTTCTTCAAAGAACTCGAGGAAGTTCTTTATTAGTTCATCTAAGACTAAGCCATCATTGACTCTCGATTAAACTCTATTTCAAGAAAACGTGTTTATCTCCATTGGATCAAAATCAAGTCTAAGCTCGATACATTCTTTAACAAGCTTATGAAAAAATATTTAATATAACACAAAAGTATCATTTATCCACCTTTAAAGCAAAAGAAGACAAAGTCAGGTTCTTCAAAACACTCGAGGAAATTCTTTGTAAGTTTATTTGAGACCAAATCATCATTGACTCTTAATTAAACTTTATTCCTAGAACATGTGTTTACCATCCTTGGATCAAAATCAAGTCTAAGATTGACACATTCTTCAAAAAGTCTATGAAGAATATCAAACACAATATAAAAATGTCATTCATAGTACTTAAGTCGCACTAAGTGTCGAATATACAACAATGTTGTGCGTCAAGATTATAACTTATTCACATGGGTGTTAAATATGGTTCTAATTTTAATTGAGTGATAAAATTTGAACACCACGGTGTATCTAATTCAAACCAATTCATATGAGTTAAGATTTTAACGCTTAAGTTATGTTAAATGTTGAAAATACAACACCACCGCATGTCAAGGTTATGACTTGTATGCATGGATGTTGAATATGGTTTCAATTCTAAATAAAGACTTTAACACTTCAGCTATAATAAGTGCTAAAAATACAACACTTTGCATCACGGTGATGACTTGTCTACATGAGTGTTAAATATGGTTTCAATTTTAACTAAGTGTTTAAAAGTTAAATACCTTTGTACGTCTAAGTCAAGTCAATTTGCATGAGTGAAAACTTTAGTACTTAAGCTTCATTAAGTGTCAAAAGTACAAAATCACCCCACGTCAAGGTTATGACTTATCTTCATGGATGTTAAATATGATTCCAATTTTAATTAAATGTTTGAAGGTGGACACCACTACGCATCTATGTCAAATCAATTTGCATAAGTGAAGACTTTAACACCAAAGTATTGAAAATACTACATCGCTCTATGTCAAGGCTTTAATTTGTCTACATAAAGGTTAAACTTTAAATATTCATCTCTTTTTTTTATATATATTTGAGTTAAAAAATTTTCTTGAAGTGCAAAGATAATTTTTTTTGAAGAATTTTGGCCTTGATTTTAAAAATAAATAAAAATTGAAAGCAAATTCATCTATGCAAGTAATGCAAGATTAACATGTGTTTGGGAATGGTAAGTTTTTTTCTTCCTTGAAAAAAAAAAGAAAAAAAATAGAGGGAGAAAAAAAAAAGTTAAAAAAAGGGAAAGCTAATTTGAAAGTCTTAAAAAAGGAAAAAGAAAAAGAGGATCTTCTCTCAAGCCACAAGTGTGTGTGGTACAAAGCGCTATGCAAAGCACTACATAAGAAAATAAAAAATAAAAATCATGGTGCTTCTCATTGTTACTTCAGGCTCGCATTCCTGTATGCATCATACGCGCACCACAATGGCCCACCATGGAGGTACGTGATCAATCATGGAGATGCAATCCGTCAAGGATGAATAACTTCTCGTTGAGAGTTCGTCTCTTAAATTATTATCTTCTTTATATTAAAAAAACAAGGACAAATTGGAATGAAAGATATCTATGAAGGAAAGAAACTGGATGTTGAAATAAGAAACTTTTTTTGTTAACGCAACGTCTTCTTTTGATATCAAGTGAAAGACAATCAAGAAAATAAAATAGTGTTCACGAAAAGCAGGAGTAAGATATTTTGAAATAAGAAATTTTCCTATTAAAATGTTTCTTTATAAATAAATAAATAAATAAATAAATAAAAGAGGATTGAAGACTTGAAAAACTAATTTTTAGACTCATATGTGCACATAACAAAGCATGTACAAAATACATCATAAAATTGGGATATTTGTAAACATAAAAATTTTAATAAATTAAATTATCACTAGATTGGTTTTAATTCAACAAAATTTAGGCTTAACAAGTAATGGGTCATATACATTGGACACGTGACATGTAATTCAAAAAGTGACATTTGGTGAAATTTGAAAGCTTACAAAATTAAGTCTTTCAAAAAAAGATTCACTTATTGATAAATTTTCTAAACAAAGGAAACAAATCTTCCAATTAAAGTCAAAAGAAAATTAATAATAAATATTATCTTGTTAGAAAATTTCCTTAGTGAAGGAGACAAATTGTTAAAATCAAATAACCAAATTTTTTGAATTAAGCAATCAAATCTTAAGGATTCTAAATTTAATTTTCTAATTTCACTTATAAATAATGATGATTTTCTTTAATGGAGAGGGTTGAAAAAATAACTTCATATGGGAAAAGAGGTTCATAAAGAGAAAAATAACATTTCACAAAAAATCCCTGCATTTCGAAGAAATTGTAGAAGTACTAACACGTGTTCTCATTATTCAACAAATTCATTTGGGATCAAGTCACTCTAGGCCCTCAATTGATCTTCAACTCTAATAAAACACTTTCATTGTTATCTTTAGGATTGTGATCAAAGTGATTGAATCAAAGGAAAAATATTTTTTGTAAAGAATATTATTACAAATATTGTACCCTACGGTTATTTTAATACCAATTTTTTATTTGCATATTTTTCTTTTAATTTTGCTTCTTTTACTAGACTTCAAGAATTTAAGCGTACACAAATTTAACAATTAAGAATGAAAAAGACAAATTAAACTATATGAGCAATCAAATATAAAGAGAGATGGGATAGAGAAATTGTAAACACAAGACTTGGTAATGATTTGGCAAAACATGGGCTATGTTCACTCTCTTCAAGCTCTAACCAATATGAGGGTTTTCACTATTCCAAGGTTTTTAATCCAAGCTTCCAAACTTTATAATTGAATTATGTTCCAAGGGACTCTTACAATAATAAGACTTTTAAAGACAAAGTCTTTAAACTATCTCCCTTGGATTATGGCTCCAATGGATCCTCTCAAGACATGCCCACTCTTAAGCTTTTCCAAGTGATCTCACGCCTGGCAATACCTCACAAATATTATAATTGATGAGAAAAAGATCCAACAAATTTACACTCAAATGAATACAAAGATAAAACTAGAATTGAAGTACATTAAGATGAATACAAGCTTTTAAGCAAGGTGTGCACTCAAACATACTCCCTTAAGGCTCAAATAATATTTAATAATGATTTTAAACTATTTCTCCTAATATAACCTTTAAATATGACTTGGAAGTCTAAACTAATCATTAGGTACTCTTAGAGTTGGACCCATTGACTATCTAGTCGAAATTGGCTATTAGCCATTGGGGAAAAAATGCATTAGTAGGTGACCATTATGCCCCAAAAGCTTGTACGATTGAGCAATTGGTTAGAGAAGTCCTCAACCGATCAAGTTTTCCACCTCAACTAACTAAAATAACCTTTTGCCAAATTGTTTTATAAAATTTCTCTTAAAACGATCAACCACTTTGGTTAACCACTAGTCACACATACAAAAAAGTATGAGAAACTAATGCACCAGTTACCTTTAAGGGTTTGAAGTGGTTCTAATTATTAGGAATTTGAGACATCTCCGAGCAGTTTTAGGGCCCAATAGTTATAGATATTTATGTTCTCTATACTATTTTTATTAATTAAATAGTTGAATATTCTCTTTCATCTATGAAAGTATGTATTAGTCAAACCACATTCAAAAGTCTATATTTTTATGTGTGTATGATTTTATTTTATGTTGTTTCATTAATGTGATTGCATCAGAAGTTTGGCCTGCATAACACTATTTATATTGGTTGATGGAGCGTACTAGTGGTTTGATTGTTTTTACAAGGGCAAGATGTATGTACACCTTCTAGAGAATGGTTCAAGAAAACATCACTCTTATAACTGCAATTGGACCATACAGCCAGGGGGTTGTTTCTCTTCTAGGAATTTTAATTCACTATTACTTCTACCAGGTAGTGTGAGAATAAAAGTCTTAATATTCCCATCGATCATACATGAGACTACGTACTATGAAAATCAACTCATTATCATACTATATTTCCTGTAAATCTTTTGCATAGTTCAGAAATTAATGCAATTAAATGGTAAAGCCTCACGAGATAAATTTAGCTAGATATTATTCATTTTTTTAAGATTTGTGCTCTGGTTCCAATATGTATTTTATTGTCGAATATTATGACCATAAATAAAAGCCAAATTCGACTGTCACATAATTTTCTAATGCAGTACAAAGCATGCAATTACAAATGGAGCCAGCAGGTCATTGTGCCGAGCCGCTGGCAAAAGGATATGTCATTCCATAAGTTGATGTGTAGGACAAGGAGAATTCAATTTCCAAGACAGCCAGTAGGTTGTTGTCTCAAGGCCTCTGGAAAAAAAAAATGTTATTCCATATGTTGATGGGTAGGGTAAGAAAAAATCAACAGCCTTAGACTAGAAGGGGTAAGAAAATATTAGGCAATGTTTGATAAATATTACCAAAAATAGTTTTTCAGTTTTGAAAATAAAAAGAAAATTTGAAAAGATGTTTGGTTACAATTGTTTGCAAAATAAATTCTTGATAATTGTTATGAAAATATTGTGTTTACCGAAAATATATTTTAATTATTGGGTTAATTTTATTGACTTTTCCCGAGCTTTTACTAAGTGCATTTGATTGATATTTGTTTGAAATTTTATCAAATATCTCTCCTATATTTTAATTATTTGTTATTTTTATTCATCTTACCTCTCACTCAAAATAGAGGTGTTAAACAAAATTTCAAACCAATAGAGAATAAGTGTGCTTATCCAAAATCTCAAGGAAAGTGAGTGAAATTAACCTTTCAATTATTTTAAATTGCTTTCACTTATTTTTTGAAAATTATTTTAAAAAATAAGTATATAAATATAAAGAATGATTGAAAATAAGTATTATAAATAAAATTTATTTTAAAAAAATATTTCAAAATATAAAAAATAAGTTGAAAATATTTCAAGTTGAAATCTAAAAGCAAGTTGCTAAAAAGTTAAAAAAAAACAAAAAAAAAACAAAAAAACAAAAACAAAAACAACACCTAAGTATCATCTTTCTTGATATGTTTTTTTTTTTTTTTTTGGGAATGTGTAACACCTGTATTGATTTATGCATGATTCGATCAAAAGAGTAGATGGATAAAGCTCAAATACACCACAATAATTTTATTCGATCACACAACCATCTCTTTACCTAAATTTATCAATGGAGATCCCTCACAGAAAATGACACATCCAAACATACAACCTCCAAACCATTCAAAAACAAAGAACCGTAACATTCCACCGAAGGACGGCGTTGAAATTCGAAATATCCAAGTAAACAGTCTCCAAGGTGGCATAACCCCTGGCAAACCGGAACTTCCCAGTTCCGGACACCACAGAAACCTCTCTGTACTTCTGGAATAGCCTATCAGCACCTTGAATCTCAAGGGTGCTGCCATTGTACTCTTTGTTGGTGAATACCAGGGACATCAACAAGTGCAAGTCAGTGCCGTCCAGCGCTGTAGTCACAAAGATGCCATGGGCACGCCCTACTTGTGCTGACTTCCGATCAGAGGATTCAGTTAATGCATCATCTATGGCAAAGATGGTACCAAATGCAAGAATGGCCCATGGCTTCTTTGGGATGCCAGCCACCGGGATGGAGGTGATATTTGCTCCGGATTCCCATTCTTGCATGTAGAAAACTATATTGGTTTGTTTGAGTTTGAAGGGTTTTGCTTCTAAGCATATTGGTATGGCTAGAAGCAGTAGAGGGAGGATTATGATTTTGAGTGAGGTTGGTGCCATGAGCGGACGGTTTGAACTCAGAAGCAAAGGCGTGAAGGGAGTTTTGTATGTGAAGGCTCTGCACAAGAGCTACTGCATTAGATTCTATTTATAGTGGTCAGAGATATTCCAAACTCTTGGTATGATTGGTCGGTCTTAGAAGGGGAAAAGTATAGATACCTTATGGAAAATAGTGCTAAATTACATTTATAATCAGTGACATGGATTTTTTAGTTTTTTATTTTTGGGAAAAGTGTATTTTAAATTTTAATACATATTTTTGAAAAAAAAAATATTAACGACCAAAATATAATTCAAGATACATTTTTGCATCAAATGCGATATGTATATCATTACAAAGTAATACTTGGATAAGTAGGATATCTTTAATTAAAGTATACAAAATCTTGATTATTTTGAGTCGAATATATTAAGTATGGATTCATTTACAAATTTACATTTTATTTTTTATTTTTAGTTTTTTCCCTTTTTCAAAAGTATACATCGAAACATATTTTTTCATGTATTTTTTCTTTTTCTTCTACGGAGCCCATATTCGAGCCATCTTAAGATATGTTTGTATCAATCTATTTATTAATGGGTCCCAACTGCTCTTTTTTCATGGCTAACAAAAATATAATATTAATTAAGTGGTGTTACATGTGTAACTTATATCTCTCATTATTTTGTACTTAAGTCTCACTATTTTAAACCTAAAATGTAATCTTATAATTTTATACCTTGATGTCAATCCATTTATTTATATGTTGGCCTCGTTTTATTTTATGTCTTTGTCTCATTTCTTTTTATCTTAATTTCATATATTTATATCTTTGATTATGTATCATATGCAATGACCCGAAAATATTACAGTTGGATAAGCACCTATTCTACACCTTAGCCTTATTAACTACTCGAGAATTATTATTTATTTGCACAAATAAGAATATTCCATGAAATTAAGAAACAAAATTATCATAGATATAAAAAGGAAAGAACGACTTAATTTAATTGTATTCAAAAGTTCAAATTATTAATGGTGTATTTGATAGTGTTTTTATTTGATGTTTTTTTTATAAATGTTTTTAAATTAATTATTTATTAAGTGGTTTTAAAAAAAATATTATAAGTAATATTTTAATATTATAAATGATTTTTCAAAATTTTAAAAATATTTCCTAAAATTTATTAAATACCTAGTTTTTTTCATAAACACTTTTTAAAACTAAAAGAGCTTCTCATAATTGGTTCTAAGTAATGGAATTGATTTTAAATAAAGTTTTGAATATAGTTTAATATGTGATTATGAAAACTCATTATCATAATTTTTTTCTGAACATAAACATTATTGTTCTCTGATCTGTGCTCAAATTGGAATGCGTGCGTTTATGAAAGAATATTATGAGAATATGTAAAAGCCAAATGGAATAGTTCACATGTAAGCCTGGAGATTCTATTCAATGTCGACCAATAAGCACTTCTATATATCTCGATCGAATAAAAAGGTCTCAGTAGAGACACCACACCTACTCAAATTGTCTTAAGTGCTGTTTCTTTGTTGGTGAAAGAAAGCCAACAAGTTGTTGTCCCAAGGCAACTAATTAATGAAATATGTAATTCCATGGATATTAATGCGCATGGCAAAGAGAAGATCGACATACTCATTCTGATATTTCTTGCAAGAAAATACCAAGATCTTCCATATGTTTCATATGCTGGTAAACCTTCTCCCTTTATTTATTTATTTATGCTCCCATTATTTTTGAAAAGTTTGAGGAAAATGTAAGAATATATACAGGGACAAGGGTCAAAGAAAAAAAATGATTATTAATTATAAAAAATAGAAAGACTCTTAAAATGAAGAGATATACTGTCAAAATTTAGTGTCATAGAAGATAAAGATATTTCAAGTATATAATGGTTGCGAGAACGAGTCGAATTGTGAAGAATAAAAGTTATAAAAAGTTATTTAATATTATATTATGAACCTCTTGTGAAATATTTAAAGCCCTCACCATTCATTTGTTTGTCAAACCGTAGTATTAAGGTTTCAATAATGTTGCCTCAAGTTAAAATAGGTCTCACCATTAAGTTCTTTAGATATCCTCAAAGGGCTCCTAAACTCTAATTTTCAAGCATCAATATATGGCTTTCTAATTAAAAATTGAGAGGTCTAACTTACAAGCCAAATAAATCATTAATTACCTAAGATTAGAGGATCATTTCATTAGCAAAAGGTAGGTCCTAAAGACCTCCTTCTCTTCAACATAAATTTCTACTTAAAAGAAATAAAAAATATAGCATAAGGAAATCATCATTAAAACCTAGGATTCAACTTCAATATTGTATTAAACTAAAGCTTAAAAGTAAGTGCATCTAATATAATCAAAGAAAAGAAGTTTGAGAGATTACAAAATAACGGTAAGGAGAAAAACATTATAAAGATTGAAGTTATAATAATAAGTTCTTGTTAGAATATAGCCTTTAAAAATAAAACATGATATAATAAAGTTATATTTGATTTTCCACTGTTTTATTCATTAATTACATGAAGATTTTAGCATTTAGAATCGCATCATTTACATTGTACATGAGTTAGATGCATTAGAAGTTATATAGAAAATCCAAATTATAGTTATATCCTTTTATTTGAAAACCATAACAAAGAAAAGAAAAGATAAATACTCTATTAATAAAATAATCGAATAATTACTTAAGAGTTTATCCAAAGTGATCTAAATATATATATATATTATTTGACATAAATTCTTATCATATTTAATACCAAAGATGTAAAGGCAAATGGGTTATTATAAGTGTTTACATATTTTTGAGACTCTATTGCTTCTTGGGAACTTGAAGTTAATAATTCATGAAATTAATGATTGGTGAAGTGGCAATTGGGAAGGTGATTTTTAAAAAAAAAAAAAAAAAATACGTTTTCCTTTCTAAAAGCCAAACACATGTATACAAAGCCAGAGTTGGCTCTCTCCACCATTATAAATAGACCCAATGCAGTAGGACTTCTGCACAGCCTTTACATACACTCCCAGTAGGCCTTAGTCTTTGAGCTAGAACCACCCACCCATGGCACCAACCTCACTAACAACCTCTGCCACAATCTTCTTCCTCCTGCTTCTAGCCATACCAATATGCCTAGAAGCGAAACCACTCAAACTCAAACAAACCCAGGTAGTTTTCTACATGCACGACTGGGAAACAGGGGCAAACGTCACCGCCATCCCGATTGCTGGCCTCCCGAAGAAGCCATGGGCGGTTGGTACATTCGCTACTATCATTGCTATTGATGATGCGTTAACTAAAACAATTGATCGCAATTCAGCACAAATAGGGCGCGCCCAGGGCATCTATGTGAACTCAGCTCTGGACGGCTCTGACTTACACTTCTTGATGTCAGTGGTGTTCACCAACAAGCAGTACAACGGTAGCAGCCTTGAGATTCAAGGTGCTGATAGGTTTTTCAATAAGTATAGAGAGGTTTCGGTGGTGTCTGGAACTGGGATGTTCCGGTTAGCCCGGGGTTATGCCATCTTGGAGACTGTTTACTTAGACCTACCAGTTTCCAACGCCATCATGCGTTGGAATGTTACGGTTCTTCATTATTGAATTATATGGAGTCAGGCATCTTGATATGTGTCTTTGTTTGTTGTGGGAGACAACGGTAAATAAACTTGAGCATGATTGAATAAAGATGGTATTCTCTGTTTGAGCATTGGTTTACTATGAAAATATGAGAAAAAAATTTAATTAAAAACTTACACATTTTCCAATTATTTGATTCTTATATAAAAAATAAGAGTTAAGCAAAATGAGTTTAAAAAAGCATATGAAAATATTTATTAACTTTAAAGATATTTTTCATTTTTTTTAATTTTTTGTTCTTTATTTTTTTTTCTGTTAAATTTTTCCCCACGATTTTTCAACAACCAAAAATTGATTTTGTTTCTTTCCACCCTCATCCCATATTTAAATAAGATATCATGTTAAGTTATTAATTTAATTCAAAAATAATTTTTTTAAAATGTTTGAAGTTGGAATTCATAATATTATGTGAATCAATGGTGTTAACTATTATGTTAAATCATTAATTTAAATTAAAAATGTATCTCTCTTGTATGAATAAAGAACAGCACGAGGGTGAGTCTTAATAAAGAGTGGGAAAATTATTAAAAAATAATATTTGAGAATTATTAAATAAAATAGAGCCTTAAAGTTTGGTTTGAATGCCTTAGTTTGTAGATGCTATTGCCTTGAAAGTTGAATTTGATTTCCAATTAAACACGAAGTACCACAATATAAATACTGCCAAAATATGCCCTTTCATTTCACATGGTTTCTAGCTGATTAATTAAGTAGGCTCTCCTCCACATTTCTGTTTAGAAAAGTCATGGCTGCATTGTTTTGTGTAGATATAAAAATAGTTATGCCCTCCCACGCATTCCATAACAGTCCATATATGAATACTTGTCTCCTTTGACGAACAACTCTTTATGGTTTCATGATAATTCTCCCCACCCAAAAAATTCTATATATATGGAAACAAGTTCTTTCAATTCTCCACCACACTTAACCACAATGTCAGCTACACCATTCTTATTAGCTGCGCTTGTTCTAGCCATGGTGCTGTGCTCAGTGTCCCCGGCAAGATCTGGAGCTTCACTTCATTCGGAACAGTTTTTGTTACTGATGACCCTATAACTGAAGCCCCTGATCCCAACTCAGCCCCGGTTGGACGTGGGCGAGGCATGTACATCACCTCCGCGCTGGATGGCTCAACCACCCATGTTATGATATCAATTGTGTTCACTAATGGACAATTCAGTGGCAGCACACTGGCGATTCAAGGTAGCAGCCCACAGTTTCAGAAATATAGAGAAGTGTCCGTGGTGTCCGGGACCGGGCCGCTTCGTTTTGCAAGGGGCTATGCTATATTTGAGACTGTTTTTGTTGACACACCAATCGGTTACTCAGTGATAAAAGTGTAATGTCACTATTCGCAATCCTTAATTATTAGAATGCAGATATGCTACCTATAAATTGTAATGTACACTAAGGAGACTACTAGCTAATAAAATGGACCGCAGTATGAGAATTTGTTGAATTTTTGGCTTTTGTTTTGGAAACTAGCTAGACTTGAACCATCGTTCGGATAGTGAGTGAGAGGAGATGATAAATCCAATATGAAAAAGAGTGGAGACATGCCAGGGCAGGGGGGCAAGAGTTGTTACGGACATGTGGATTGTGAATTCATCCATTTCAAAGTTTTTATTTGTTGGCTTGATCAAACAAATTAACACGTTCTTTTTCAATGATTGTTAAAATATTTATTAAAACAATTTATTTTATAAAATATTTTTAATTAAACTCTCATCTACTTTAAAATCTTAAATTTATGGAAAATATGTCAATAAAGAATAGATTAGTACATACTTTAAAAAATTATAAAATCAAAGTGTTAATTGATTAGTGTCTCATTTACTTTAACATCTTCTCCTATCTGATTTCCAAAATCTATATTTAGATTACCACATCTCATCTATTAAAAAATAATAATAAATATGCTAAAATTAAAGGAAATAAATTTTATTTTCAAATATTAAGGGCAATCAAATATTATATCATAAAATATTACTAACATTTGATACCTCTTGAATTATGGAATGGATTCGATAGAACTATACATGTCCTTGATTATGATTATTTTATTTTGTGCATCTCTTTGATTATTTCTTTTAATGTGCATGCCCTCTTAAGATAGAGTGTGAATGGATATGGATATCCAGCTTGTTTCAAAACATGATGAAGATATTCTTTGACAAATACTTGGAATTATCGACTACAGTATACGTTTGATTCTATACATTAGTTTAATTACTTCCATTCGGTATATCTCTTGCATCATTTTCCTTAACATTCATCCCATCTCTATCTCTCTTTTTCACCAAATCTTTACATTTTATGGCCCTTTTTCTCTATAGCTCATGCACGCGGTGATTCAAAATAACAATGCGTCCTCCAATGAAATGGGGGCTCAAATGCACCAAAGAGAAGCAACTAATATTCAATTCAAAAGGCACCTTAGGGGCCGTCCGGAAAATGTAGGGCTAAATGGTCTTCCTTTTTATTAAATTTATTGATTCTATTGGATCATGTACCCTGAAGGTATTAATTTCTAGCTTATCCATCAAAAGCAGTGCTGCTTTCAGTCCATTTTTGGATTATCCACTGAACCAGCTTGCCAGCTTGGAACCACAAAATTAGAAGTTCTAAGTGGAGGCATCAATATTCTATGCCAAACTCAATTTGGGTTTGATAATTCTCACTTTCAATCTTCAAAACTCGCACCCCCAGTTTGAGGTAAAATCATTGGGCACTAGAATGAATTCAAAGAATTTATCATTTTTCTGATAAAAGTGTACATCAAACTGTGGGTGATTAAAATAATGTTTGAAAATCTCTTCAAAAGAAACGCATGCAATCTCTTAGATCGTATCTTAATTGAATGGAGATGTTCTTCTATGCTTTGAGGTATGTATAAAGCCAAAATGTGTTGAAAAAGCAGTTCAGTTTGAGTGTGGTTTTTCTTAGTTATAAGTCTCTTTTCTTTCTCACCTCTCTCTCTTGCCAATCTCACCAGTCTCCGACCCACAAAACCATAAATATTATAAATCCAAATGGTTATGGTTTGCTCATCTTGGAATAGGTTTTCATGGGGAAAGAAATTCAGAATCCATTTGAGTGTGTGGATGATAGGTTCTAGGGCAAACCAAAGAGCCATGCATATGTCCATTCCAATAGTGCGTGGCAGCAAAGAAAGGATAAGGTATTGGCCAATTTGGAGAGCATTAGTGAATTAAAGCCCGCTTCACAATCACAAGTTGTAGCGGTGCAACTCTTACCACGCCATAACTGAAGTGAAGTGTGAGTGGAAATGCCTTCAAACCCATTTACAGGATCCACAGCCCCACCAGCATGTGCCTGCACCTTTTCTTTTTGAAAGGCATGACTCATTTCTTGTGAATATCGTTGAATTGGAGCTGGTTCTATAACTTCATACACACCCTTTATGGGCCAAACAAATCCCCATAGCGGGATGGGGAATCAACTCTGCTATCATTTGTAATGGCTTACTTTCAATCGTATACATATTATCCATTCTAAATCCAATAGGGCTCTCACAGTTTTAAAAGGCATCTATAAAATTAAGAGAAACTCGTGTTTATATAATATTAAAAACTTTCTTCTAACATTTCTCCTCTATCATATGTGAGATATCATCATATATAACACTAAATATTCAATTTCCACATAAGATCACTTGAACTGGGTTTTGGCCTAGAAACCAAATCTGACATAAAAGAAGACGAAAAACTGGAAATGAAATACGTGATAGTGAACAATCAATTTTCTAAGGGCTTAAACTTCAGAGCTAGTAACGTTTAGCATGACATTCTCGTAATTATAGTCTAGAAACAGGCACCAAACTTCTAACATAGCTGGGAATTTGGGTTCTTCTTTAAAGACGTCAATCCCTTTCAGTTTCCAATTCAACCACTCGTAAGTCTAGACATCACAAATAACAATAATAATAATAA
Organism: Vitis riparia; assembly: GCF_004353265.1. Classification (NCBI taxonomy): domain Eukaryota; kingdom Viridiplantae; phylum Streptophyta; class Magnoliopsida; order Vitales; family Vitaceae; genus Vitis; species Vitis riparia. The sequence goes on along the minus strand of NC_048442.1, from coordinate 17,887,752 downwards.
TTGGAAAAAGATGGCTAGTTGAACTTTGATTGAAGACCAGAAAGTTAATTGATGAACTTTGACTAAACCCTAGATCACCCATTAAAAACCAAAACCAAATACGGAAAAAGTTTCAGTAATTAATAGTCCTTTCCATAAAGTTCTTCCAATGTGAACCAATATTCATGTCTCAAGATATTTCGTCCTTTCTGGGAAGATAAGCATTTTTTCAAGTCCTCCAATAGGCCTACAAATTACTAAAAAAAAAAAAAAAATCTGCATGCACTTGAATTGACTAGAATATGAAACCATAAATGCATTGTTGATATCACAAGAACAAAGAACATTATCAAGTGGGAAGCCATTAGATAACCAACGCAATCTATCATAGATAGATTTCTGATAAGGACAATCATCAGCATATCATTGACTAGAATATATTATTCAGGTATAGCCACTTGAGTTTTAGCTTAGTTAATGCTTCTACGGACTCTAGTTAAAAATGAGAGGTGATAGGGTGCAGGCGGAGTCCACAGATTCTAACCTAATTTTCAAGTTGTAATCCAACTCAACTAACTTCAATTTTTTGTTTCTTGCATTTCTGTCAAGCATATATTCATGGAAAAAGCGGGTCGGTGCGTTTGGGTGGAAGGTTGTGCATGTCATCACCAAACCCAAAAATCGAAAGGGAAAATATGAAAACTTTCGAGGGACAAATGACAAATTTTGGGAAGCTGCGAGCTAACATGTATGTTCTGCAACTACGCGGTTGTTTTGTTGATGTGGTACCGAATAAAAGGAGGCTGGGAGGCCTCAGCTTTATGGGTCCCTCCTAGCATGAACCTAGCTGTAAAGGACTTAAACACAACGCATGAGCCAAGACAGCCCAAGTCCAGAAAGGCTAGCTCGGTCAGCCGACTTGTCTTGGTCAGCCAACTTGTCTTGAAACACATGCCCTGCTCCAGACATCAACTCACAACTCTACTCTTTTTCCAAATTCAAACCTCACTTTTTTTATCTTCTCATTCTACACTCAACTTCCCCTCTATAGACATTCTTCACGAGTTGAGCCCTCCACATTTATATGTAGCCACATTCCTCTCATCAACACTCCACTACTCTCCTATATATAGTTGGCTGCTAGCCAATGGAGATCCCAAGTTGTAAGTTGCAATTCCAATGGAGAACAACAAAGGATTGAGCTTACCATCCCAACCCCAGATTGAGCTTGTAGTTGATGTATCCATTGTTGCAACCCCATCTCAACAAGGCCAGGGCACTGTTGAGAGATTGCTTTCACCTAATTTTACTAGGTTCCACGGTACTTCAGGATTGATCTCTCACACGGCAGCCAAGCCTGATTGTGGAAGACACTTGAAGAGCCTAGCCACGACGCACATGCAATTCATAGCATCTTCACATCTTACCCTCCATTGCCTTTGTTCTTCTGTGGTCATTGGCCTTGTTCACATTAGCCTCACTCTCTCATCTATGCGCTAAGGTGTTCGTTTCATTTTGAAATGATGAAGGCTGAGTTCTTGCACCATGTTGGCTCCACGGCTTGTTGCAGATACCAGCCACCGGGATGGAGGAGATATTGGCTCCGGATTCCTATATATATTGATTTGTTTGAGTTTGAGGGATTTTGCTTCTAGACATATTGGTATGGCTGGAAGCAGTAGGAGGATTATGATAGTGAGTGAGATCGGTGCCATGAGTGGACGGCTTGAGGCAAAGGCATAATGGGGGTTTTGTATGTCAAGGCTGTGCATAAGAGTTGCTGAATTGGATTCTACTGATATTGGTTGAGAGAGCCAAACTTTTGGTACGATTGTGTGAGTGAATCTCACTCATGGATTAGCACCAAGAGGGCTAAATAGGTCTCCTACCGAATTTTCAAAGAGTAACTCATACATATAATTTTCTCCTATTTTTTCTCTTTCTTAATTTTTTTCAATGAAGAAACGAACCGCATACAAAATAATGTAATAAAACTCGACCAAACAATTTAATATATGCAAGCTACAAAGAAAGTATAGTAACAATCTCCCTTCATATGAAATAAAAGTGCATCCATAGATTTGAAATTCAAGCTATAAAATGAACCAAAATAAAATCTAGAAGAGAATAGGAGAGAAAGGAGAGATAAAGACATAATAATATGACACGAAAAATCTTTCAAAAGATTAAAAAACCACAAATCAATCACAATCACAAAATTCATGAGGAAAAAAATATCGAATATAATGTTTTACCTAGTCTAAGACTTCTAGTCCTCTCCCAAACGGATTGTCCAATACCTTAGGAAATTTAGCTTCTCTTTATCTTCGTATGAAACCCCTTTGAATCATGAATTTTTTATTAAATGTTGTTTAAAAAAAAAAAGTACACATCCAAAAGTATTTATTATAGCAAATTCTTACAAATGGTTCCAAGTGGACACCACATAATTTAAGCACCATAGTTTTGAAATACCCTATTTCCCTTTTCATTGCATCCTCTGGTTCTTCAATTTCTCTAAAAAAAATAAATAAAAATAAAATAAAATAAAAAATAAAGGGCAAACAAAAACCAATTCACCTCCACTTGTAGCAATCCACCACCGGTGATACTAAAATTTTTTTACCCTTGTCAATTGTCGACAAAGTAAGGCTTACTTAGTTTATGAAAAATATATTTCTAAGTTTTCCCTATCTTTATCTAGTTAGGTCTTTATCTTTCTTTGAAAAATTTCAAACTTTTTGAGTTTCAACCCAACTTCGTTGGAAATAGACTTCCAAACATTCATATTTCTGTTTATTAGAAGTTCATTAAAGTCACATTTGGATTGGAGTTGAAAGCTCTTATTTATCCTTTTTATGGCTTATATATGTTTGTGAATATATCTTACTCATTTGTTGGATGGGATACTAGTTTTTGGGTTTCATTTATTTGATTTGGAAATGGGCTTTGTTTAGTTTTGCTTTTAATTTTGCTTAAGGAAAAGTGATCGGATTTGAATCTCATCTAGGTTTGTTTTGGAAATTTTGTTTCTTTTCTCTCTAGATTGTTCATTTTTCATCTAATTATTTCTAAATTATATATATATATATATATATAAGAGAGAAAGAGAGGGGGGAAGGGAGAGAGAGAGAGAGCTCACATTTCTTAATTACATCATAGTCTTATGAAGATGGAATGAAACCATTGACCTTACATTAATTGGATTTATAGGATTACTCCTTGACAATAGTCTATGAGTAGTTTTTGTTAAATTATCAAAAGAATTTTTTGTACAAGTTGTTTGAAGATTTCCTTTAAAGTATCTCATAGCGACGATAGAAATAGTGGTCAAATAATTGAGTGATGTTTGTGGATGCTTATATTTTGATTAAGTAGTAAAAGAAATGTGTGACCCTGCATTTTTGCACGATACGTTCTCACTCGATGGCGAAACTCGCTATTTTTTATTTGTTCGATGAAAATATGATTTTTTAAAATAAAAAAAAAAAAAAATTGGAGTCGCCACTTATTTTTGTTTTATTTTTAAAGGGAAAACAAAATAAGAAAGAAAACCCTAAGTGTGACTCTTTATTTAGAAAAGACAATCTATGAAAAACCAAATCTGAGTTCAGATGTCAAGTTATTTATTGGAAAGGAACGGTAAAGACCGTAGCACCCCTCTAAGCCCCTAAAAATGGGTCTCTAGCTACTAAATAAGATGAAGCAAATGTGGCAATTGATAAGAAAATTAATGGATATCAGTGAAATGATCAAATAATAAAACGAATCATGCATTAGAATGAGCAAAGTGAGAGTAAGATCGTACTTTAGCAACAAATAATAGTGCACTATCATGGAAACAATGTTAGTTCAAGTATAAAATTATTGCATGCATGTCAAAGATATGGACAAAAATCAAACAATATTCATTAAGTATAACAATTAACAATCAGAAGAGGAATCTCATATGTAGGACCCCCACCAAAGCCCAATTAATCTTGCATGAATTAATCTCACAAATCCCATTATTTTGGAATTATGAAAAATTCATTCTTACTTATTTAAAATCAAGAGAAACATAAATTATTTGAAAATTAAAGAAAATTTGTACAAGTGCATGCCAAAATGATAATAGCAGTAGACTTATTAAAATCAAGATTTTTTGTGACCTAAAACCCTAATAAATGATGAAAAGTGGTAGAATTAAAAAATATTTGAAAATTTGAGTGAAATTAAAATTATTTGAAATGAAACTTGGGTTTTGAAAATTGTTTGAAAATTAAATTTGAAGATTGAAATTTTGAAAGATTATTTTAAAATGAGAGTTCTGAAAATTATTTAAAAATTAGGATTTTAAAAATTAAATTTGAAAGAAATTAGAGTTTCGAAAATTATTTGAAAATTTGAAAATTAAATTTAAGGATTGGAATTTTGGAAATTAAATTTGAAAGAAATTGGAATTTTTAAAGTTATTTGAGAATTGGAGTTTTGAAAATTAAATTTAAGAATTGGAATTTTGGAAATTAAATTTAAAAGAAATTGGAATTTTGAAAATTAAACTTAAGAATCGGAATTTTGGAAATTAAATTTGTAAGTGGAAATTTTGAGAATTGGAATCTTGGAGAATTAGAATCTTGAAAAATTATTTGAAAATAGAAATTTTGAAAATTGGATTTAAGAATTAGAGTTTCGAAAAATTATTTGAAAATTAAATTTAAGAATTGGAATTTTGAAAAATTATTTGAAAACAGAAGTTTTGAAAATTAAATTTTAAAATTGAAATTTCGGAAAATTATTTGAGAATAGAATTTTTTAAAAGTCAAATTTTTTAAAAAAGATCAATTTTTTTAACATAGAAAAAAAATGAATTAGGAAGGTGACACGTGGCCCGGGAGTCGTATTTGGAAGGTGGCCAGCCACTTCAACGTATATTTTACATGCAATATCAAATTTATATTAAGCTTATGGGACCCTCATCCCAATTTCATTTCTCCATGTGTTCATCCTTATTCTCAACTCTATTTGTTATCTCAAATACAACAATAACAAATCCATTTTCCATCAACCCACTTGCTATTCCACACAATTTCTTGATCTTCAACATCAACCAAACCTTTCCCCTTCTTAGCACCCTGATGCTTAACATACCCCACATCCCTAGACCTCTCAACATGGAAAGTAAACTCATACCCCATAGTCCCGGACAAGAGAATTGCTCCTTGCCAATTCTTTGTCCCCACAAACTAATTTCTGTTTCTTCGCAACAAACCCTCTACAATTTTGGACCCTAAGTTTCACAGCCTCAATCGAAACAAACCCCATTACACCCATTGGAATCATTGAACTCGAAAACACCAAATAAATCAGAATTGATTCACTTGAAAACAATCCGGGTTGGGTATGAAAATGGTTGTGAGAAAATATTGTCTTACTGTTAATTGGGGCAAGTACAAGAGCCGCAGATGACATTGTTTTCACAACAAAATTAAAGAATTTGAAGCTTTAAACCAATATTAAAACCTTAAACCCAAGAAATTCATCAATGAGTGTCGACCCATGATTATACTGAAACGAAATTCCGATCGATGCACACCCATCATTTTGAAACTAAAAATTAAAAAAAAAAAAAAAAAAAATTGTACAAGAAGAAGATAAAATAAAATAAATAAATAAACATAAATATAAATAAATAAATAAATAAACCAAGTTACGTTCAAGCCAAGAGATTCATGTATGAACCAACTGCTCATAAACAAACCATAGAAATTAATTAATAAGCATAAAACCCATGAAGAAATTATTCTGAAAATTAAAAACAATAGGATTATTGAAGTCAAGGCTTCAGAATCAAATGAAAAAAATAATAATAATAAAGAAGAAAATAGGGTCCTTACCAAAGAGGAAGAACCAAAGAAAATGGTGGGGCGGATCAGAGCTTAAATTAAGAGGCAAAAATAGCAAAAAGTGAATGAATTGGCGAGGAATTGCGGTGGCTGAGGAAGCAGCTATTTTAGGAGAGCTGAGAATTTGGAAAGGAGAATGGAGAAAGACGCGTGTTGGGGTGGGTGGAAAGGAATGAGCAAATCTTCTTCTTCACTTCTCTCATGGCGGACAAGCCCCCTTATCCATGTCAAGTTGAAGCTGCCCTTTCAGCTTTGACTCAAGAACATTGTCAACCAAAAGAAACAAAAAAAAAAAAGTATTGCTGAACCCATCAACTTTGTCCACTGCCCTTTCGGCATCTGCTACACTCCATTGATCCCACTCAACAGCTCAAATAATATAAATTATAGCATGTGAAAGAATAGCCAAGAAGGAAAAGATAAGCATGCACCATGATAGCAGATGCCGCGTCTGAAAATGAAAACCTGGAAAAAAAAAACTTCAAACACGGAGTCCCAGTTTTCTTTCTTTCTCCTCCCCAACTCCGTTTTGCTCTATCTTTCCTTCAAAAAAAAAAAAAAAAAAAAAAACCCCCTCGTTCTGTTCTGTTCTGTCTTCCACACATCTCATGCATGCAACTTCATGGAAGTTGTCCTCCACTTCAAATGAATATTTTCATTCCTCTCCGGTATGATATGAAATACCCTTTTGCGCTATTGATAAAAGCAATAATAATAAACACAGGAATTGATTTGCAAAAAGAAGGGATCTACAAAATGATAAGCATATACTCTTGTATTTGTAAATTGACTTGATCATACAACATACATACGAATTTTTAAGTCTAAAATAGTTCTTTTTTTTTTTTCAATTTTTAGTTTCTTTTGTCATGGCAATTTGTTGATTTGAGCATTTAAGAGTAAATGCAGAAGTTTATGTTCAAGTGAGCATTAATCATAATATTGAGAGATGATTCTTCTCACCAACCATATAAGTTATAGACTTAATGATTATATTGTCCACTTTTCATTTTGAAATCAAACTCACCAAAATAGTGTCCAAATAAAGTGGTCACAACTTGTTACCTAATGTACAAGTTGTAATCCAACTTCAACTAACTAAAATTTTTATTTTTCTTGCCTTTCGTACATATTAGTGGAAAAATTGAAAAGCAGCCGAAAGGCTTTTCCATTCAAAATCAATGACGAGGAGAACACGACAAAATGCCGTATCTTCGAAGCCGTAACACACACTAACCTGATCTCTGGGGCCCTTGTGTGACACATTTTTTTATGCAAGATGAAAGGCATGCCTCTTAATTTTAATAATAGACCACGATTATCAGGATGACATAGACGTAAGCTCCATTTGCCTTCATTTTTGCCTGCTTACACCTCCGTACCGAACAAATTGCATCACCAAAAGTAGAGCTTCACGCCCCCATGCTGCACTCACATACCCAGAGCAAAAAAATAGCATTCTAATTCAAATGGTTTTTGTGGGTACCAAATGGGCAATGTAATTTTCGCTACAAATAATTTTTCCTGTATTCAAACAGAAACACTTTGAAAAGAAAATTTTAAGCCAGGACAACCCAAGTCCAAAAAGGCTAGCACGGTCAGCCGCCTTGCCTTGATACAGATGCACGCATTAATGCTCAGACATCAACTCAGAACGCTTCTCTTTTTCGAAATTCAAACCTCACTTTTTTTTCTTTTTATTTATTTATTTAATCCTCTCATTCCACACCTCAACTTCCCCTACATTAAGCATTCTCCACGAGTTGAGCCCTCCACTTTAATTTATATGTATGTAGCCACATTCCTAAAATCAACCCATCACTGCTCTCCTATATAGACTTGACTGCAAGCTGATTGAGATCCCAAATTGTAAGTTGCAGTTCCAATGGCGAACAACAAAGGATTGAGCTCACCATCCCAACCCCAGATTGAGCTTGTGGTTGATGTATCCATTGTTGCAACCCCTTCTGATCAACAAGGCCTTCAGGGCACTGTTGAGCGATTGATTTCACCTATTTTGACTAGGTTTCATGCTGGGTACTTCAGGATCAGTCTCTCACTCTGCAGCCAGGCCTTATTGTGGAAGACCCTTGGAGAGCCTAGCGACGACGCTCATGCGATTCGTCACATTCTTCACACCCTGCCGTCCACTGCCTTTGTTCTTTTGTGGTCATTGGCTTTGTTCATATTGGCCTCACTTTCTCTCATCTATATTCTAAGGTGCTTGTTTCATTTTGAATTGGTGAAGGCTGAGTTCTTGAATGATGTTGGAGTAAACTACTTGTATGCTCCATGGATTTCATGGCTTCTCCTGCTTCAATCCTCCCCTTTCATTGCTCCAAGGACTGTGTATTATACTGTACTTTGGGGCGTATTCATTGTCCCGATAGTGGTGCTCGATGTCAAGATATATGGCCAATGGTTCACCAAGGGAAAGCGGTTTTTGGCGACGGTGGCGAATCCAGCTAGCCAGCTATCAGTGATTGGGAACCTGGTTGGTGCATGGGCTGCATCTCAAATGGGATGGAAAGAGAGTGCAGTTTTCTTATTCTCATTAGGCATGGCACATTATCTAGTCCTCTTTGTCACACTTTATCAGCGATTATCAGGGAGTAGCTCACTTCCCGTAATACTTCGGCCAGTTCTCTTCCTCTTCTTTGCAGCTCCAAGCATGGCAAGCCTAGCATGGGACTCCATCATCGGAACTTTTGATAATTCATCAAAGATGCTCTTCTTCTTATCGCTCTTCCTCTTCATGTCCCTGGTAAGAGTTGGAATCACACTAGCTTTCTCTTTAGGAGATTAAAAAAATAGGAAAAGAACATTCATGGAAAGAGACTGGATGTGACGTAGTGTAGAAGAAGTATTCAACTCGGGCTCTTTGCACTACTGCGGGCGATCAAGTCGCTTTCTTGAAACACTTATGCACTAGTGCGAGGCAACCACGACCTTGATAACAATCAACAACATGGGATCAAAAAATCCAATTTTCAAGTCTTTATCTAATAGACCAGCCACAGTACCACACACTTTTTCTGAAATGAATCCAATGAAAATTGATATATATGCATCTAATCTTCTCTAAAATGTTTGGTGCGTGTGAAAACAGGTTTCTAGGCCAGGCCTATTCAAGAAATCGATCAGGAAGTTCGACGTGGCATGGTGGGCTTACTCTTTTCCTCTCACAGTCCTAGCGCTGGCTGCAACAGAGTATGCACAAGAGGTGAATGGTGGTGTCGCTCATGCCCTAATGCTGGTGTTGTCCATACTCTCAGTTCTGGTGTCTCTCCTCCTAATGGTCTTCACTGCACTCAATACTAATATGCTTGTTACTGGAAAAGATGATCCTGCTCTAAATGATCCCAACGATGGTTGCACAACTTTGCCATGAAAATCACTTCTCATCTCCATTGCAAGCTAAGAAAGAATCAACAGCAACAACATGAAGGAAGTCTCAATCAATGACCCAATGTAAATTTTAACATCTTTTTTTCTTTTCTTTTTTTTTCAAATTTGTGTGTCATTAGTTTTTAATTGTCATATAGCAGTGTTTGTCAATCTAAAAACTTGTACAATCTTGGACTTCTACTATGGATTTACAACCAAAAGCATCACATAGAATTTAAAACCCTAACTTCAAAAATCAGGGGAGAGAGACAGGATAGTGGTCAACTACCATATTGTACAAATAATGAAGGAATTTAAGTTTGACTGCAAAGTTGGCTCGAAGAACAAGCCTGCCCGGGTTGAATTGGGCCCAAACCCACTAAGATTGAACTTATGCTGCCCCCATGCCCAGTAAACACTTTGTCATTAAGCCCTGACTGAAGCCCAAAGTGGAGTCTGACATAGTCTATGACGCCACCAAGTGATAATATAAATATAAAGTGGAAAGAAGTGGCTCAATCAATTTGAGAAAATCAAAAAGGTCAACCGAAATATCATGGTACCTCATGTTGAAACCAAGTCAATGATTCAAAAGATGATGATACTTTTGCTTGAAACAAAGTGAAGGGTTTCAAATAATGGCTTCTACTGTTTGTAATTATTGTGAACATCATGCCATACAAGCACTTTGAAATTGAAATGTGAAAACGAATGATTTTCAAACTAGGCACATCCTCATCTTAATAGCTTTCTTTCAAGGAATCCCACTATTCAAACAGTGATTTTCTACTTAGCCTTCCTCTACTCTTGAAAATTTATTTGTAATGCGGACTTCTTTTATGAGTTTAGGCTCCAATTACTATGGGAATGAAGGCATTTTGTGGATTGATTAATTCTCAGTAACCATAATTGCATTCCAAATTTGAAATGGAGGGATTTGCCTACATTTTTGTGAGATGGAGGTGAATCCAAATTTACCCTTGCCAAACTAACAAGGAAAATAGAGAGGAGGGTGTTGGAATTCAAATGGGAAATGATCATTTTGGGACACTTTTTTTGGGGGTTGTGGATTTCAACAAATTTTGCTTATCTACCTACTACACCCGAAAGGGACGAAAACAGGGGAGAGGGCGTGGAATTTGAGTAAGCCTAATGGAATTATGGAGGGGGGTTGACCCCCCAAATTCTATGTTCACACAAGATAAAGTCATCCAAACATGAAGAACCGGGTTGACCTTCCAAACCGTTGTTCACACAGAGAATTTTCCATCCATGGATTGGAGGAAAGTTCATCCACTCACCCAACAAATCAGAAAACAGAGGAGAAGAAAAAAAAAACAGAGGAGAACAGAGGAAGGAAAAGGAACAGAGATGAATTTAGGATGCTAAGAAGTTTGAGATTGAAGTTGAAGTAATTAACAAGTGTTCTTTGTCCATCTCAAAATTGAAGTTTCTCACTACAACACTATCTTTCATACATGTCCTACAACTAAATTTGCTATCTAAGAAAGCCTCCATCTCCTCTCCATCACCATGGCTTTCTACCATTTCCACATCATGACTACTCGAAACTGCCTCCGACCTGGAAACTGGATTCGCTTCATCTTCCATGTAATCAGCGGGTACGTTGCTTTCCTCATTGGTACTGCCTCTGATTGTGACCCAATTATCATCCGATGTCCAGTTTTCTACCCTTGAAAACGTCCATAGTTTCCGGATCCTTTCTGCTGGAGAATTTGAAAAACTTGCCTGCTTCAAGTAGCCTTGTGCTTCTGATTCCTCCAATGAGCTCCAAAAGTTTTGGTCTAGAATACTTGTTGGAGAATCTGAATAGGATTCTTGAACTTGCTTTGCCTGAGGATTCAATTCTCCCACAAATGGATGCTTGAGAAGCTGACTTGCTGTCCACCTCTCTTTTGGATCTCTCCGTAAGCACTTGCTTAGAAAATCCTTTGCTTGGTCGGAGAGAAAACTTGGAATCCATGGCAGCTCTTCAGAGAATCCGATTCGATAAAGAGCTGCAACTGCGTTTGCCACATTAGGCCATGGAGCGCCCCCAGTGGCCATTTCAATTATTGTACATCCAAGAGCCCATACATCAGAAGGGTATCCCTGATCTTCGCCGCGCGCCACCTCCGGTGCCATGAAGAACGGTGTTCCGGCAATCGGTACCTTCCTGTCATCCTTGCCGTTAGTCCACTTGGCACACCCAAAATCAGCAATTTTTGCACCATCTTCTCCAATTAGCACGTTCTGGCCTTTAATATCACAATGCACTAAGCCTCGTGAGTGAATGTAATCCAATCCCTGTACAATTTGTCGCGCATAAATCCCGATCATCGATTCATGAAGCTGACCTCCACCCCTCCGAACTGCATCACCAAGAGTGCCACCGGGCATGTACTCAATAAAAAGATTGTACATAAGCTGCTTGTTCTCCCTGGTAATGTCACACCCCTTGTAGCCAACTATATAAGGAGACCTCAAAGAAGATAGGATTCTCTCCTCCCTCTGCAGTGACTCCGACCGAGATAGCTCCACCGACTTGACAGCAAACACGTCGCCAGACCGGAGAGAATTGGCGAGGGAGACTGTGGCAGAGGAGCCAGAGCCTAAGGTGTGGCCTCTGGTCCAGTCCATTTGGTAGAGCCGAAATGAATTTTGCTTTGTTGGTATGCTTAGTTGGTCATTCCCTTCATATATAAGGGTTGAAGCAAGTGGGTCACTATTAAAGGTTAGTTTTATTGGTAGGGTGGGTCTACACACTCTGCCAAGAATTTGAGGTTCCTTTTACGAAGAATCAGTAGTGTCGACGTGTCAAAATTTGGTGGGGGTTGACAGCTTTGCCCGTCGGCGGCAACCACCTGGGCATACCACACGCGGGCACGTGTAGAAAATTCAAGTATGAGGAGGGTGTAGAAGCAAGGAAAAGAGGAGTGATTTGGTGGAAAGGACAGAGTTTGGAAATGGTAGATTGAATGGATAATCGAAACTTGGATTCTTTGTAATGTATGAGTATGACTTTGAAAATTGAATTAAATTTTGGAGGGGTATGCATGGTGGGGTGGTGGGTTGAACCACCTAAAGGGGTTGAATTTGAGTATCCATTTTTGTCACGGTGGAAGGTTGAAATTGGGTATATATCATTGTATCTTGTCAAAATTGAAGTCTTTGGATAGGGCGAAAAGTACAAGTCTTTTGTGGGAAATGGGTACTTGTCAAAGGTCAAATCTTAGGAACATTAGTTACTTTTGCATTCAAAATTTAGATGGGTTCATCGAATTCGCCCAAAAAACCCCATGAGTTTGAAAGAATTTTTCTATTATTTCTATATTATAAAATGCATTTTAGTGATGCCCATACTCATCTTCCTCCCTAACCCATGAAGGGTTCTAGATGGGTTCATCCAATTCAAAGCCTCTAGACCCTTTGATTTGTCCAAACTTTTTGCTCAATCTTTCAAGCTACTCAACCAAGGGAAACCCAATGAAGCCAAGAAAGTAAAGAGACAAGTCCTCAATCCTATTAGAACATATTTTTGTTCAAATTTTCCTTTTTGGTCTTTCTTACTATTACATTCAAAAATGTAAATGACAATAATTTTGACTCTCAACCACCGTAAGCCTAGAACAAGCTTTACCATATTGGTTACACTAATCCTAACCCACCTCATAATCTATTTGAAAAAGGGGTTGGTTTAGGGTTTAAGTTAAGGATAAGAATCAAACCAAAAAGTGCATAAGAGCGTCAAAAACCCCCCAAAAAAAAAAACAAAAACAAAGAATATTTGGAGGCATCCACACTAATCAAACATGTGGAGTTTAGTTGTAAAGTAAAAGGCCCAACTACCCCTCTTAACCCCACTTTCCACTCTAACCCCTCTGTATGCTTCCCTCAAGTTAGTTCAGTTTGTTGCACCAATGTGCAACGTCCACCGTCGGATGGGTTTAATTTGATGTGACGTGATGCGTGGCTTTTAAGCTATACCACCCAATCATTAACACCCTTTCCCCACACGCAAGTCACGTGCATTATTGCTCTCCATTTTGGCTTATTGGGCTTTGCGTACTAATGGGAAGAAGGTCGGGCATATGATCACCCGTACATCATGGTACGCGTGTGGGGTGAAGCACTTTTCATGGGTGTTTAGTGGTGGAGTGTAGGGAGCTTTTGGTGGGGTGAGGAGCACCTGATTCAGTTATTACGATGAGTTGTTCCATGTTTGGTTGCTTTGACTCTCCGTTAGGATGGGGGCAGTGATTGGTTGAGGTGGAGTCCATGGTTAGCAGGGTGAGGTGTGAGTGGTTGGTTGGGAATTAGATGGAGTTATAGGCAATCTAGCTGAGTTGTTAAACAAATTGTGTCAATCAACTAGAGGTGGTTATATAACTAAATGAAAAGGAGTGTTCATCAGACGGTGAAAGGCTTTGATTGTGTACTTCAGTTGGACCAGTCCAGTTGATAAGCACAGGGGCCCATTAGCATTGGGTATGAGCCCAAGCTTATCACCATCCAAGATGACAACTTCTAGCCCAATTTCACATCACCAAGTTGGCAACCCTCCCAAGAAAGGCAAATCCTAATTTTATCACCAACCATGTCTTACAAATCAAATCATTTTCATAATCCAATGTCCAAAAATGATTTCTTATGGTTATTTGGTCCTTCTACGATTAATTTGGTCCAAATTTTTTCTATAAATTCCTCATTTTTTTTTTCATTCATAATTCACTTCAAATTCTTTTTACTTTCATATTACTCCAAAAAATTTTGTAATTGCTCCCAAAATTTTGTAATTTTGGGAATTTTTTTAAATTTGTGAATTAACTATAAATCAAATCTTAACAATTACTCATAGGCCTGCTCTAATTACAATCCTTATTATACAAACTTTATGTCATGGTACTATATTTTCTTTAACAAGATAGAACTCCTTCATCTTCAAGTTTCATAGTACCACATTAGTCTTTATTTTGATATTTAAAAAAAAAAAATTGTTACAATATGATTTGTATAAAGTCAACACATTTAATTAAACTAAATATTTGCTCTAAAATAGTACTATATTTTGAAAATTCATATTTCTTATGAGCTTACATAATATTATTATAATTATCATAAATATATAAACAACTTTAATATGTGTAATATTATTTCTTTTATTATTTTTTTTTTAAATCTAATATTTTTATGAGTTAATTTATTTTCATCTCATCAATATTTGTTTGTTCTAATTTTTGTCCAACATGTTTGGAAAAAGTTTTGAATAGCAAAAAAAAAAAAAAATCCTTGTTTAAGTCTAATATAATAATTTTATTAATAAAGGTCATGGCTTAAAAGCTAGAGTTTATAGTCTTATTTACCATGAGATATTTCTTTGATTAATGTGAATAGTTGTCTATTATTAATGAAGCTTCCCTTTTGATAGAGTTGCTCATGATTTTGACATGCAACTTTAGTTATGCCGTAAATGAAAAAAAATAATTTATTTAATGAAGGCTTAATCATAGTTTTAAAAGGTACAAGACTGACTTAAGGTATACAATCATCCTACAGCTTAGGTGCAAGGCTTACCCCAAGATATAAGTATGGACCTTAACCAAGTCATGGAGAAAAATGTCGCGACATATCAACAATATATCGGTAATATATAGTGTATCAGAAGGTTTTGACCCGATAAATTATGATGATATATCGGAAAGAATACATTTTGATAAATATCATTAAAAAATCACTGATATATCGGTTGGAGGCAATAAATCTTCGATATTTTTGCAAAAAAAAAAAAAAAAAAAAAAAAAGTAGTCTTCCCTCTGCCCCAAACTACCTACCCCAATCACCTGCTGCCCAGGCTCTCCCTTCCCAAGCTAGTCTCCTGCCCAAGCTCCATTCCCCACTTTGCCCATATATAAGACCTCCTACAGCCTATGTCCACTAAGGCAATTATGCCCTTTGTTAATTTGAACCAAACGTGTGTGTATATATATAATTATCATCATAATTTTTTTCATAATATTTTTAATATCATTAATAGATTAATTAAATATTAAAAAATTATAAATATATGATCAATTATTTTATATCAATTAATATAATTAAATTAAATGGATCATAAATTTAATATTAAATATATTTTAAAATTAGATATATTAATTATAATTAAATATTATAATATTATTATGAAATAATATTTGATATAATTTAATAATAAACGTACACTTATAAAATACATATTTTTTATTGATGCATATAATATTATTATCAAATATAATAAATCATATTATACATATATTAAATTCTTTAATCAAGTAACTTTAAAATGTTTGTTATATTTTTAATTATATTTTCATGAGAGTTTTTTTTTTTTACATTTCCATAAATTTTGATCAATTTTAGGTTTATTAATGTTTTTTTTTTTCAAACTGTTCGTCTATATATATCTTATATAACCATAAAATTGAAATACCGATATATTCGTGATTACTGATATTTTCATCGTTAAGCGAAATAAGATACATTATAAGACACATATATAATTTTATATAATACGATCAATTTTAACATAACAATCATTTGCTTCAAAACACATATACATCAAAGATCATACAAAATTTTAATCTAATCAATAAAAATAATGAAAAAAAAAGTTTCAAGTTTATAAACTATCGAAGTATCATTATATAATTATTATAAATAAATATAGATCTCATTAATGAGCTAGTATGATAAAGATAAATAAAATAAATGAGATGTAAAAAATAAACATTAAATTATAAAAGAAAATTACAAATGTTAAGGTGTGAAAAAAAATACATCAAAGGAATCGGAGTTCTAAGACTCTGAGCACCCATATTCCTTCTTTCTCTCTTCTTCTTATTGTCTTCTCCAGTTCTCCTCCTTCAATAGACATGAGTTTGGAGATTGAAAGCCCTAATGGGCCCTTTTTCTTTTTATTTTAAAGAGCAAAACCACACTTTGGGTGCTACTCTTTGAAAAAGAAAACTTGGTGAAAATGAAATTGTTTGGACAGAAAAAAAAAAAGAAAAGAAAAGAAAAGAAAAGAAAAAAGAAAAAATGAGGATAAAAACAATATCGATTTAATCATGTTTTGAGAGGAAAAAGATATGTGCTTGTGGAAAGCCTCGTGCCTAGGTGAGAGGCAAATACCTCATGCTCATAAATTGCACCTCATTAAAGGTGTCACACCTTACTCAAGCAATGTGTCGAGGGAATTGCATAAAGTTCACCTTTAAACATTATGACTTTAATAATACAACTTTTCACACTAAGATAAATGACATTTCATATTATTATTAATTTACATCTGTATTAAGTCCCTTGAGAAAATTCCCAACAAAACCCGAAATTAATTGTGATTAATTTATGCGACCATTTTTTTATCTTAATTTTATTTTCACTACTAGCTTGAATGCATAGAGTTTCATTATATAAATCAATGAATTAAAGAGATGTCATGCTGATGGGATCATGAGAGAAGGTGGCATCATTAAGGCTTTCCATGATGCAAGGGGGTTGATTTGATAGTCTCCCCATTGCGTGCCCATCTCAGGAAACGTAGTTGTAAGTAGTGAGAAGGAATAAGCATCTTCAATATGCATGCACCTCGCACTTTTCAACCACAACTCCACTTTAACATAATACTTTTATAAACAAACTTCATTCCAACTTTCACAACTGGAATCCATTGAATCAAACTTACCCCCTATGGTTTTAAACAAGCATAAAATAATGCAGGTAAGAGTCAGGTTAGAGAACGATTCAACAATGGGGTAAGAGGCAGGCAAACCCAATGACGGGTAAAACATGAGAATGACCTTGAAAGCATTATAATATCAGGGTGGTTGAAGGGCCAAGCAGACCGGCTGGCTAGCTAGGCTGGGCCTGGCTGGCTTTCCCTGTCAGGGCCTAACTCGGTCCTTTGCTTTCTAAGACTTACCTATGGATTAGCTGTTGGAATTGCAATTCCAACATGAGTGGGTTAAGCCCATGTCAAATTGCTGGCACCCACCCACCACTTCCTATTGCCTTAATGCATTTGCATGTTTTTAATGTTGGACCACGTGAAAAAAGTTTAATGAACGGTGATGTGATGCATGCCTTAAAATTATGGTTAAATTTATGTAGTGTGAATGGAACTTTTTTTAGAAGTCTAGCTAGGCTGCTTATTCTAATCCCATGTTAAATTATTAACTTAACTTAAAAATTTAAGTGCTTAGTGATGGTAAACTAATATATCAAACTTGTATGAGAGAAAATAACTTGTTTTGATTTATATGACTTAAAAGAAAAAAAGAAGGGTGGGGGTTGTGTTTTCAGATAATTGAAGTAATATGCCAAATGGGTCATGCGTCTGAATTGAAGTTGTGTCCCCCTTTATTTATGGTAGTCACATTTCAGTAGTAGACCAAGACAACTATAATGGCCCAAGCACCTTCAAGTTGCACGTACGGGCCAATTTCAAAGTCAGTTGCACGTTAGAAAAACGCTTAACAGTAAAAGCAATCAATATTGATAGACCGCCCATGAATAATGGACCCCCACCTACCGTCCCATATGCCTTAAAATGGAAAACCGAGTAAGAAGAGAGGAGAGAATACCACCGAAATCTCTCGACTTTCTTGCGTGTCAAACAAGTCCCTTCTTTTTTAACTACTTTGGAGACGGTTTTCTTGACTGCAAGATACCACGAGTAAACTCCAAAAGGAAGAATGATTCCAATGTGCTCTTCCTTTATGTCATTGCTTTGTTCTTTTCTTTATGTATTTGGCTTGTTCTTTAGATGAATACAAAAGCAACATTGACAAAATTCGCAAAGCATAAGATGGAAAAATTCAACACTCTTTCCTCTGATTTCCACATCCATACAAAGAAACAATATCTATTCACTTTATTTTCTCTTTTTTCTCATTTTCTCATGTATTGACAAACAACTAGGATCACATTATTCTGATAACAAAAAAATTGTACTATCCCATTTCCCAACCCAAAAAAAAACAAAAATTGAGGGAGAATGAATTACTTGATGATGATGATGATCAGTTCCCTGGAAATTTTGAATTGCAGAGTTTGTTGCTGCCATTACTATTGCTGTTGCTAGTAGTAATGTTGCCACTGTTGCTGGTGGTGGGGACTGTGGTGTTGGCGTTATTGTTAGTACTACTGTTTGGTTGAGGTTGAGCACCACCAATAATGGAGGTGATGGCAGCCGCTAGTGCTGCAGTGAAGTTGGGGTCAGCTGTAATGGCAGCAGTTGCTGCACTCACCGTTTCAGCCAGAGAGTTCTGCTGTGACTGTTGTTGTGATGATGGTTGGTGGTGGGTCGGTAATTGAGCTGCTTCCATGTCTTGAGACATTTGCAGGCCAGAGAACTTTGACTGATTGTAAAGGGCTTGATTGAAGATTTGAGGCAGCAGTGAAGAGGGTGTTGTAGCGGCCGGCCCGGCGAGGTTCTGAGGTGGGTTGGGGGAGGGGACATAGAATTGGCTTGGTGGCCTTTGGAATTGTAAGGGGTTGGGGTTTTGAGTAAGGTCTAATGTAACAGTAGGGAATGGGGCTGAAGCTGATATAGTAGCCATGCTAGAGGAGCAAGGAAGGACGGTCCTGGCGAGGAAATTGGAGTTCATTAGCCCATCAGCACTGGGCATTGACCCGGACAGTAGCATTCGCGCTGCAGACGAAGTGGTCGACGCCATTGCCATGGCAGCAGGCGGCAGTGGGTGGTTGTGATTACCTTCATATGTGGTGATGAGAATACTCCGATCCTCCGCGCATCTTTGCACCTATTCCAGTATCACAATTCAAATTAGCCCTAAACCATCTTCACCAAAAATTCAAGTTATGATAAAAATTTAATAACAGGGAAAGTGATCCATACTTGTTTGCGGACCGGACAACCTGCAGCCATGGTGCATCGATAATAAGCTCGAGGGCATGGATTTCCCTTTGCCATCTTCTGCCCATACTTCCTCCATTGGCATCCATCAGTGATCTGAAACCAACAAATGAATTCCCGATTAAGTTGATTGATGAACAATTAATTTCTACAATTTTTTAGCATTTGATGTTCTCAATTCGATCTAGTGACCTACCATAGGTGCTTCAGATCGTGCTCGAACTGAGACACGGGCTTTCCTCATGGTTGCTTCGGTTTGATCAACATTTTTGGAGGGATTCAACCTGGGAACCTTGTTAGCTCCCCATTGGGATCCTTGATCTGGGCTTTCTTCTCTTCCAATTCCACTGCTGTATTCCTTCTTCTCATTCTTCCTCAGCTCCAACTCCTTCGAACCCACTTCTCCGTTGTTTATGGGTGATCCGGATCGGTCACCGCTCCTTCCTTCTGATGAAGACAGCGAAGGCTCTTCGACTTCAGCTTTAGCAGCAAGGCCAAGATCAATAAACTGTCTAGGCACCACAACTCCTCCGTTATTATTACCACTATGCTTCTGATCATGTTCTTCATTGTTCTCCGCCTTCTGATCTTGCATCAGTGCCACCATATGCACCTGGAGTGCGTTGTAGTTGTTAGTAACCTGGCTCAGCATGCTCCTCAATCGCTCATTCTCACCGTGCATCCGCTCGATCTCAGCTTGAAGAACCACCAGCTGAAACCATCGGCAGTCAACAAATTAGCAAATAAAAATCCAAAAAAAGCACAACACAATTCCATAATCTTTCATTCTCTCACCTCATTCTTAACTCGCTTGTCATCCACGTTCGGGGGCGACATCCCATCATCCACCATGGACTGATCGCTGCTGGTATTAGCAGTAAGAAGGTGCAAGCCAGTCTACAAAAACCCAATCCAAAAAACAAATCAATAAAAAAAAACAAACCCACAAAACATGATTGAATTATCATACCAAAAGAAAAAAAAAGGGGGTACTCACGTTTACATTGAAATAATAGGGAGAGTTCTTGTTATCTGTAGTGGGTGGCTTGGAGTCGCGGTTTTTATCAGCAAAAAAGTCCATCTCATCGACAATTCTGGGCTTTTCGTCGTCGGGAACCGGAGAATCTGGGTGAGCACAGTTGAGGTTGACTGGGAATTGAATAGTGGTAGTGGACTGGTTTTTAGTGGCATCCATGGCCGCAAACCTCTTGCTGTGATCCTCCGGAAATGAATTTATAACTATTGGTTTGTGAAGGAAGAAGATTGGATCTGACCCAAAGGAGAGTCCACTGCCTTTGGCCATAAATGAAGAGAGAAATCTAGAGAGAGAAAGTAGAGAGGAGAGATATTGTGAATCTTTTAACGGTGCGACAGACCCGGCAATAAAAAGGGGTGGAGAAATGGAGAAGAAGACTGAATTGTATGGAACTGGACAGCAGGTGGCTTGAGAGAATTGGAGGGATCGGAGGTGACGTAGGATGGTTCGTCAGATGACAGGTGGCAAAAGAGTGGGGACCAGTCTGGGGGTCGGTGGGGGCCCAATCATCTGTAAAATTCAACGGCCGAGATTGACCCATTCCAAAGAATTCAACCGCCGCGATTGGCCCGGCACCTTACTCGTGACGAAAAGGAGTGGGTCTGAGTCAACCAACCTCGTGGGTCCGGCCCGCTCGCCTTGACTCCTTCGCCTTCTTTGGGCCGAATCCTTTGCCTTTTCCACTCATCTACTCTTCTCCATTTTTTTTCAAATTTTTCTTTGCTTTTTCTCCACATTATTATATTCCAAATAAAGAATAATAATATTCACAAACCCACCTATTAAATACTAATTAAACTCACCATCAAAGTTTTAGTTGACTTACACTTAGTCTAAGATCATTTGAAAAGCCATTGAGAAAGCAACTACACTCTTAAACATTTGATAACTACATCTACAACCAACCATTTCACAAGGGTCGAAAAAGTATTTTTATCTAATTTATTATTCTATCTTAATAATATATGACTTAAATATAAAAAAAGATCTGAATTTCATACGTACAAATTAGATTTATCTTATGTGGTATTCACTTGGTTAGAAAAAGTCATAGTCGAAAGTAAAAATGGCCGAAATTTTATGTATAGTTAGAACTTAGAGGTAAGTTTTGGTGATCCCTAAGAGGATAGAGATGGAAAATGAGAAAGTGAGAAGTGGGCCGCATTATTTGAAGACAAGTCAAAAAGAGCAAGAGGGTCTTTGTCCTCTTAACCCTTTCCACACGTTTCTTCCTTGTGAAAGGCCATTTAATTCAAACTTATGGGGTACCCTACAACTTTGGGCGTGACACACGTGACACACGTGACATGTATTTAATGAACCCTCTTGAAAGGGGTAAGATGGATCTAGCCAACGAGGGCATCATCCTTTGTGTATTCATCTTCAAACATTCTAGTTGGTATTGGAGTCTTGTTGGCTCAAAATCAACCACACATTGAAAATACTCCATTTCTTTGTTTCTAAATAAAGATGCCAAGTTGCCTTGTAATATGAGTTTTGACTTATTTGATCTTTTAACATAATGTCTTGGACAAAGTATAAGGGTTGTTTGGTAGGATATATAAATTTGTTTTTTTAATAGATAAAATGAAAATAATAATAGATGACATATTTTTGAAAAATCATAAGAAAAATCATTTTTTTCATTGTAAGTAGAAGATTATATGGATAAAAAGAAGAAGAGGAAGAAGAGGGAAAAGATATTAGCAAACAAAATCAAAGTAGGGCCCAAGGGTTGTTGGTGGAAGTCCAAAAATGAAGAAATGAATAACCCAAATTCAAGAGGTATAACACTAAATGTGAAAAGGGTTTTGCTTTTGAGCACAAAAATGGCATAAACAAAACGTGATTCAATTAAATGAGATGTTTCTACCCACTCTAAGTCCAAAGTCTATACTATCATTCATGTCTCTTGTGTAACTTTATATACAAAGCATGTGATCCTCCCTCCCTCCCTCCCTCTCTCTCTCTCTCTCTCTCTCTCTCTCTCTCTCGGCCACAAGGATGAAAATTCATACATTTTCCCCTCACACCCATGAATAAAGATTAGGTTCATTGGTGACTCAGCCATGAATAAAGATTGGGTTCACCCATGAATAAAGATTAGGTTCATTGGTGACACAAGGCATGCACTTCTCTTTTTAATTTCTTCATTGTGACCAAAGATTTGGGTGATTGATGTGACAAAAGGCTTTCTCTTTTCCTTGATAGAAATAATTAGAAATGTGTAGACATGTGGAAACGTGTTGACATATGGGCCATGCTAAATCATTTTACTTTAGGATTCAAGTTGTTATACTCGACACATGGGCGTTAGCTAGAGAGTATGACGTACCAAGGAAGGAGAATTGAGGGAGAAGTCAGAAATGAGAAGAGTACCTTTTCTTCTTCTTATCTTTCCAAGGAGGAAAAAAAAACTAAAATCATATTTTCCTTTTTTTTCCCTACTAAAATTATGTGATTGTATAGTAAGGGTATGAAAGTGATATTAATATAAATATTAATGACTAAAAACACTTTTAGTAGAATTACTTACTAGTAAACCCTAAACTCTATTTTAAGTTAAAATATGTCTTTTAATAAATTTGTCAATCATGCACCAAAACCGTAAATTAAATTAAAAACGTAAAACTCATTGCCCATGAAATCGTTAATTTAAAAATTATTTATTACACCAATAATAAATTTTTATTATTAAGAATATCAATAATCATCTCAATTTTTATTTGATCACCACCATTAAATTATGTTTGATTTCAAGATATATATAAATTTTAATCCATGGTTTAAAAAATTATTAATTAGTACTTGATTATCATCTGCATCATTTCGAAAGCAATTAATCTTCTTAAAATTCTCGATGATCACTAGGATCATTATCGTAAATATTGTAAACTATTATCTCAAGTTAGGAGAGGTACCGGTTCAAAATTTTCTAAGGACGGGCGAATATTTCTACATCACTAAACTTGGTCAAGCCGGAATTAAACCCTAAATTACATCACCCTCCTACCATATGATACTAACAAAATATCATGCTAAAAGGAAAACTGGGATTATGATGATGATGATGATATCCAAACACGTACCCAAGTGAACAAACATAAAATAAGCCTCAAGAGTTGAAGACTTGAAGTCTTCAATATTAAACGGAACACCAAGCCTTGTGGATTTGAAACTAATATTCAATGGGGATATACTTTGGTGACAGCTTGAAAAGAAAGAAAGATACTTTTCACACAGATTTGAATTCATGTTTATATCTGTATACATTTCAATCCCTAAAGTTAAGGCATCATTTTCAACAGTCGTAAGCTGTGATTGATTCAATAAAAAAGTATACCATATCTGATATTACTACAATAAGAAATATGATGAATAATTAATCCACTTCAGTCAAAGTTCAACCCCATTTCTTTGAAGATTCAAAGTCAGTTTGATGATCCAATTAATCACTTGCTAGAGAAAACAGAATATTGTTTTCAAAAAACACTTTCCGGTGTGGATATCTACTACCCATCTTTTGGTCAATGCTTGAGGAAGGAAACCCCATCATTCATTGTCAACCCATCGGCAAGCTTGTCCCCCACTCTTTATTTATTTAATTTTTTTATTGTTTATTTTTATGGCCGGTAGGTTTGAGAGTTGAAGATTCCAAGCAAGTCAAAAAGATGCAAGTCTTCATGCCATTTTTATGGTTTCAAATGAGATAGATCATGGTTGTCTCTTGAAGTTCATTCAACAATAATGTGATAACTATGAGTTATGATAATTAAGTTTTGGTTTTCAATAGATTGCCATTTTGCAATTTTTTGGACTTAAGTAGCCTTAAAACATTCAAAATTCATCGGCACCAAAAGTCGAGAAATATCTTATATTAAAAAGCTTTTCAGTACTACATATTTCAATTATTTTATTTCTATTATATCTCTTAACTTTGATTTAGTGGCCACCTAAGTGAGACTAACTTAGGTCCTAATCAATGAAGGGTTAAAACTAGAAAGAATACGAGTTTTTATATTTGTTTTGGTGAAGATATGATTTAAAAGAGTTTAATATACAAATTAGGGAATATTTTTTTTTTTGTTGAGAATTTGGAATGTTAATGTTAATCTATTTTAGCGTATTTATAATATTTTTTAAAAATAATTTTTATTTATAATATTTTATTTTCAGTCAATTTCTAAAACAATTATTAGATAACAAGTTAAACAATTAAAAATAATTGAAATAAGCTTTCAAAAGCACTTTATTTTTATAACAATTTTTAAAAATTAAAATTTTATTTAATAATTATTTTCAAAAATTATTTTTTGTTCTCCATGATAGAAATACAAGAAAACATATTTAACAAATAGACAATAGAAAATAGTATTTTATTTTTAAAAGTAGAAAAAAGTTTTCTATTTTTAATTATTTTCACTTATTTTTTATAATTAATTTATAAAATAATTATACAAATATGAAAAATGATTAAAAATAAATTACTTAGTATAAAATTTATTTTAAAAACTATTTTAAAATTTTATTTAATTTTTCATAATTGTTTTGGAAAAAGCTTCTCAAATAATTGAAAACACACACATACAAGGGCTAATTAGTCAATGTTCTCAGTCAAGTCAATAGCACATGTTATTCTCTAGATGTGAAATCAAATGGGTCTTCGTCATCCTTAGGAGAAATGTCCAAATCCATGGACCAAAACTTTCTATCAATTTCACATCTTTTGGAAAATCATACACGCATTATATTTATATATCAATTAATAATAATGACTCGTTGCTTTCAGAAAACTGCATCTGCATTTCAGTTGGTTGCACTTCATTTACATCACTTGACTTTTGTGTGGACTCTTAAGCTTAGTAAACCCCAACAAAACTTCACTTCTCTTATCACAAAATTTACCAAAGATATGATGAGAAAACATGGTACAAACCCTAGGCTCATTAATTAGCCTATTAATAAAAACAAAAGTATGGAAAATCCTAAGGTGTTAATTCAGTACTTATCGAGTTTTCAATTTTGATCATAAAAAAATATACGACAAAAGCTAAATTATTGGATGATAATATAAATATATGAGGGCATGACATACACCAATGCGACTAAATATAAGTAAATGAGTTATAAGTAAAAAAGTTAATGAAATCTAGCATATACGAGTGAGACAAAAGTGGGACATAGAGTAACGTAGCAAACTAGTGATTGATCTAATTTTTCAATAATTAGTATTGTAAGTATATAATAGACCTAAGGTAATTTTAAAAATGTTATATACTTATGGTGCTAATATCTATTTAGTTCATTATCATGAGCCTTAATTAAATTTAAACTTTGTTTGATAATTTTTTTAAATAGTTTTTTATACTCCAAAACAAAAATATAGAAAAATATGTTTGATAATCACAAAACGATTTTTTGTTTTAAAAAATAGAAAGCGGTTTTTTGTTTTAAAAAACAGAAAATGGTTTTTTGTTTTTAAAAAACATAAACAAGGTGTTTTTAATATCATTTTTAATTATTTTCATGTCTTTTCTAAAGATTATTTTTAAAAAATAATTATATAAATATAAACAAAGATTAAAAATAAAACATTACATATAAAAACTATTTTTAAAACATATTTAAAATATAAAAAATAGGTTACAACCATTTTAAGTTATTAAATAAACTTTTATTTTACAAAACATCACAAAATAATTCTCAAAAATTGTTTTAACAGACTATTTTTCAAAACACTTCCCGAACATACTCTTAGACATTACATGGAATTTATCTTTTCTTATAAAGAAAACTTGGGTTTGATTTCAAAATTATTTTCCACAATATGTGAAAAGAATTTCTTCATTTCACTCCGACAAAATCTTTTAGGTGAGATTTGAAAATTTCTTTAGAGAGCAGGTGGGGAGGAGGCTAGGGCACTTGTGATAATCCTGTGTAGAAATTAATGTGATGATAAATTAATGGTGGGTGATTGGTTGGCAGGAAAATCTCATACCACAAGTTTATATCGTATAGGATAAGCTTCATATTTCAAGATATCAACATCAACCTTCTACTCATAATCACAACATTTAATTACTCAAGGCGAAATCAAGTTGTCAAGTCGTCACCCATATGCAAACCATCAATTTCCAAAGAAGATTTGGATGTCAGCCGACTTCACATGATCCAATCAAAGCAAAAATCATACATTATTTATTTATTTTTAACATAACCCATCATTTCTTCATTGACATAAAATGAAGTTGTCAATTAAACAATCTTGTCCCTTGATCTTTATACTAGTGAGATTTTTTTTTTTTTTTTTTAATTTATTAAATTATTTATATATATTATTTTACTTATTTTAATACTTTATTAATAATTTTGGTGTTCAAATTTATTAAAAGTCCAACCGTCCAAAAAGTTGAATGAAATTAAAAGTGGTTGAAATTTAAGATGAGTTCATAGGTAGGGCCATGAATGGAGATGGTCGAGCCACGTGAATTGGAAGTTCAAACTCCTAAAACTTGATAAGAAGAAAATGTTTTGTTTAAAGCTTTAAAACAAGGATGACTTTGACTAATAAGTTGATCGAGTGGCCACAAATTGTCGAACTCTATAAACCCAATTTCTTTTATTTTGTGCTCTCAGGTCATATTTGGTTATGTGAAAATTTGAAAGGAAAAAAATTATTTTTTATTAATATATTTTTTTCTTTTCTTAATATTTTCTTAGAACTAAGATAATATTATTGTTAGATTTTCTTTCCGAGTAACCAACTTAATCCTCGCTATATTTTTATTTTTATTTTTATTTCTAATATTTAGTCAAACTTAACATCCTCATCCATCTCCTTAAGCCATCATTGTAGGAGGTTTTGAAAAATTATTTTTATTAAAATTATGGGATCAAGAATGTGAAAGAAACAAGCAAATCAAATTCTCTTTTTCACATGTTGAGTATCAAACCGACCGACCAAGTTGAAGGGACCCCATTCCCCTTTTTGTAGGGGGGAGACGTATGAAACATGCGGGAGTTCATTATCTAATCTATATATAAAGGAGATTGGACCAAACTCCTACAAGTTAAAAAGCAGTCCAAGGCATTAGTTGAACAGTCTGGTTCCCAAAAGGTTGCCCATATTTTCAATTTTGCTCACATGCCTCTTTTTCTATTACTCTTGCCTTCACATTAAGTAATAAATGATGATGTGTGACCACCTATGACCCATGGACACCAATAAGCCACCCATTTGATTAAAAAGTTGGTTCAAAACGAAAGTTCGAAATAAAAATATTTTCACTAAAGTGAGGGCGAGTTGATCCGGTTAATAATTAATTTGAGTTTAATTTGAATGGAGAAATAATCAATTCAAGTTCAATTAACCTAATTTCTAATTCGAGATACTCAATTCAAACTCAATCCAAAAATTTCAAGATAATAATAAAAAATGAAAATAAACTGATACATTTTTTTTTTTAAATAAAAAATGTATAGTATAAAAATAAAATAAAATAAACTTATATATATTTTTTAAAAAATAAATATTATCATATAGGATAATAATCATTATAAATATTATAAAATTATTAAATTGGGTTTGGACTAGACTTAAGTTATTCCAACTTTGGAAGTTGGAACCCAATAAAAATAAGTTCGGATTAATAAAACTTAATCCAAGTTGAACCAGAATAATAAAATATTTATCTAAATTTGTCCAAACATCATTTTAGGTCCGGTATATATAATAATAATAATAAAAGACCAAACATGGTCCAAAATAAAGAAGATGAGAGTGAGAAGGCTCCCTGGCTCACAAAAGCCAAGCATTCGATAAAGGCCAAGTCCCAAAATTTGGGAGAAGGCAGGGGTGAAGAAGATGGGTGTGATTGTGAATTCAGCCGTCCCTTCCTCTAAATGGTTCACGTTGTGACAAGGACTTTGATCATCCCCAACTGTTACCATTCACACTCTCTTCTTCTCCCCTGGTTTCATCATACATGGGACTGTTGCCCACGACTCGTAACCTAGTATGCACGTGCCAAATGATGTTAGAATCAAGAGATCATGGGATTAAGGGAGGGGTTATCGAATACCTTTGATGGACATCAATTAGAGAGAATAAAAAATCTGATCCAATAATGGTATCAAAGTCTTGTTCAATTCACAAGGAAGACTATTCGAGACCAAATTTTACAGGTTTAAACTTTTTAAAAAATTTTGAGGTTTTGATTCCAGAGAAATGGAGCCCAAATGGTTTCTCTTTGGTTCATTCTTGTGCCAAGGAGCATGGACCATTGAAGCAAAGGCCATAAATGATATAGTCAAACACATGAAAGGAGGTCTGTAGGCGTTTCTTCTTGACAGTTGTAATAAGGGGGATTCACGAATGGATTTATACATTCTACGCTGTTTGTTTTGTTTGTTTCCTGGGAAAGAGGCGTCACCGAGTCATTGTCGAAAGGACACAGCCACCCACTAGAGATGGCTTCAACGACCACCAAAGACTTTAATGGACGGTAGAGTAGAAACACAACTTCAATTCGTGCCTTAATATTTACAATCTGAATGGGGATTTAACTTGAAGGAGAATTAGGTTTGGGGGGTGTGGAAAAAGATATAAATCAATTGAAAGGTATAAAATTTTAATTTTCTTAGGAAAAAGCAAATTTTAATTTTTTTTCTTATTTTGTTTTCAAATGATCGGAGGAAATTGTGATGAGAATGTGGCTGCCTAGGTTGACTTCGGCTCAATCTACGTTCAAATTCCACAATATCTTCCTTGAATTTTCCTATTCATATATACATATAGTTCCTAATTGGATCTTTCCCTCCTTCCGGATCTTTTCTCACTCGTTCAAACAACCTAGACAGTCCAAAATCAACTCATCATGGCCTGCTTAAAAGTCCAGGAACTTGGAATTTTTAAGTTCACACCTGTCAAAAGTTCCACAGATCCCTAAATATGAAGGTTCTGTTCAAACAGGAAGAAGTTTAAAAGATGACTTGGGGAAAAATCATAGTGATATTTAATAGGTGACTCCAAAATAACAATGATATCCTAAGGAAAACATGGGATGGAACTCAAAATTATACTTTATTCACTATAGACATCTCAAGACCAAGAACAAGATCCAATCTTCAAAGTTGCATCCAAACACAACCCAAGAGTCACAAAAGCATCCAAACACAATCCATATGTCCATGGTATCAGACTACTATATTAAGGCAGCAAGCAAGTAGTATGTGATGGATGGCAACGTAAAATTAAATGCGCTGCTTAGGGAGATAAGTAGCAACTCATCCATGCACGGAAACGAGACCATGCGAGCCCAACTGCATCTTCATCTTCATCTGGCATTCCCATACCCTTCCTCCGCTGTATACCTTCAGGAGACCTGTTCATGAAAGCATGACCATTGCCTGGATAAATGTGTACCTCATATGGAACCCCTGATGCTTTCAGCTTTTCCTCCAATGCTTTAGCAGCCTGACAAATCAAATTTCAATAGAAAATGAATTTTCTTGGAGGCTCGCAGATTATCAAGGAACTTCATTTTCACATTAAAGGAAACCTAAAATCTAAATATATCTAGCAGGCAGAAACCCATAAAAAAAAAATATATCTAGCAGGCAGAAGATTGCATGATGAGGGCATTATCCTTGAATCTAAACAATCTGGTCCTTGCACAAGGATTTTGTAATTATCTAGTGCTATGAAGCTAGAGGAATTCTGCAGCTCCAAAACCTAAATATTTGGAAGTGTTTCTTTACTGAAGAAGTTATCAGCATCATTCATTACACTCAGTTTACATCATAAAAAGTTTCTAATAATTTTAAGGAAGTGACCATATTGGCAGGGAGAAGCACATGGTATAGAAAAAAACATCTTTGTGAAACGCTACTTGGTAAAGAACCAAAATCTCAACTAGTTTTGAGAGAGATCAAAGCATTTAACTTGGGAAATTCTGTTATGGTAGTTCACTCTCAGTTTTCTTGTCCAGAAACACTTGGATAGAATTAGACAAGGAGAAGAGGGAGTGCTTCCTAACTGAATCCCGCCATAAATGATGTTCCCACTTAACTTCTCACCTTCATCCCTACCTTTTCTTATTCCAGCCAACACCCACAACCTTCTTCACTTCCGGTCCATTGACTGACATCTAATTTTGTTCAACAAGATTTATGTTGCACACAAGATGAAACTTGAGCATGTTAGGAGCTAAAATTTAAAGGCTACTGAGAACCAGTCATACCGTCACATCTGAGAAGCCAACAAAACTATCAAGCTCCCCAAAGTGGGCCTGCACAGGAGCCTTAGCCTTGGCAGGATCCGCCAACTCTGATGAGGGGACTCCATAGAATGCAACAACAGCATCAACCTCGGGAAGCAGGACAGAACTAGCAATAGAGAGAGCACCACCCATGCAATATCCTGTTACACCGACCTATTTCAAAGAGAGCACAAGTATGTTTAGTCAAATCCAATTCAATTTTTGACAATTGAAACCTATCACAGCTCCATAACTTCTAGCTATTGTAAAACACAGGAAAATTCAGTAGAACATGGAACCAAATGTGACATCTTAGTAAATACCATGACCAAAAAGCCCCCTGTAATTTCTATTCAAGCTATGGCCATTTAAATTGGTGAAAGTCCATTATGGCCAAAACGTGAAGAAATCAAAACCTAGGTGTCAATTACTTCTGTTAAAAATTTCTAAATTTCTATGATGTCTTGACTATCTGCAGAATGGGTCATATCAATGGGCTACTGACAACGTAGTATCAAAGCCTCAAAACTGGCAGCCCCCTCCTTCATTCTGGGAGGTAAGGTAGAAGACATGATCCTTATCTTTAAGCATCATGAAATTTTGAATCTCTCTAAAATAAATCAGAAAGCCAAGGAATAATTAAAGAAAAAAAATACATCAAAGATTAGAAAAGTTCTAAATGAAGTTAAACACACTGCATATCATAAAGTCTTGAATAAAAGGTTAAGCACCAGTCATATGCAAAGTGCTCCTTCAGAAGTTAATTGAAAAAACTAAGTTCCAACAGTTTTTTTTTTTTTTTTGGATAGGCAATTAGTAAATATATTAATAACATCTAACAAATAGGCGCACCAAAAGTACATAAACAGTGCAAAAATGCTGCCATAAGGAAAGTCAAAAAGAAAGAAACAAAAAACAACTCTAACCCTTTATTTTGAGGCTAACAATCAACAAGTCTACCATGAAGGTGTCATCTATGTGCACTTTAATCCACTCCAAAAAATTACACATGAAAGAAAGTTGAATGATCGATCCATCTGTTCACCATTTCCCAACGACTTCCTGTTTTTATCCTTTCATATAGTCCAAAATAAGCATAAAAGAGCAGCCCTCTAAGTTTTCTTCTGCTTCTTCCCAAAAAAGGACCCATGTCAATTCAAGAGAGTACCTCTTACTAAAGAGTGCATGACCGAAACTATCCCAAACAAAGAGTAAACTAATTGCCACAAGATTCTTGTTTCAGAACAATGAAGAAGGATATCATCAACCAATTCTTCTTCACCTTTACGCATACAGCATTTGTTCAACAACAATCCTCTCCTTTTAAACCGATTTAAAGTCAAATCCTCCCTTAAACTAATTCCCATAAAAAGAAGCCCACCTTCATCAAAACCATGGGTTCCAAACTACATGTGGGAAAGGTTCTATTCTTCCCAGAATTATGCAAGAGTATAAAGATTTAATTGAGAAGTTACCACACTTCAAATTCATCCAAACCATTCTATCCTCCTCATCCCTTTGTAATACCTTCTCTAGCAGTCTCCAAAAAAAGCCTCCACCCCATCAAATTCTCATTCACGAAGCCATCTTGAAAAATAGGGGCTCCAAATGTCCTCTTCCCTAGCCTCCTCCCATACCTTTGCTACCCATGAATCTTTGACAATAACTATAGTAAACAATGCAAGAAAGGACTACCGAACATAAGTCACTATACCACCTATCCTTCCAAAATATAACCCTCCTTCCATTGCTCGCCATAAAGTAAGTTTTATTATTAAAGACCTTCCACCTGCTTCTAATTGCCTTCCATAGCCACTCTACATGTCTATCCCTCACGTTCCCAGAGCACCATCCTCTCCTTCCATAAACTTTCCTACAATCACTCACTTTTAAAGGGATTCCCTCTCGGTAGTGAATCTTCAACTTCATTTGCAAAGGAGAGCCTTATTGAGAATAGAGAGATTTCAAGAAACAAACCAATTTACCACTTGTGGTTATTTTTCAAGCCCACCCTCCAAAAGGAAAATCTCTTTGAATCTTCTCTAACCTCAAGTCTATCCTTCTTGGAATAATTTTTTTTTTTGATAAGTGAGAGCAAAACATATTAAAGAAGGCCGAAAGGCCGCACCGCATACAGGAAGTATACAAAGCAGCCACAAGGCCAAAAGCGCAAAAACAGGAACACCTCACCAGCCCTTAGGGAACCGCTAACCACTCCAAAAAGCCTAAAAGTGAAGAGGACTCCTCTCCCCTATACACCTTAGCCCAACTCCACAAACTACATACAAAAGAATTCTTAAGAGTCTGAATAGCCAAAGAACCCCCTCTAAAAGCTAACCTATTTCTTTTCTTCCAAATCGTCCAAAAAATACATAACGGAATGGAATTCCATATCTTTTTCCTTTTTTTACCCACAAAAGGGCCCCGCCAACAGAATAACGCCTCTTTGACCGTCTCTGGAAACACCCACTGAACCATAAATAAGGCAAAGGCGATCTCCCATAGGGCCCTGACCACTATACAGTGTAAAAGAATGTGATTTACATTTTCCTCTTCACAACCACACAAAAAACAACGATTAGGGAGCTGTCACCCGCTCTTTTGCAGCCTATCCAACGTGAGGATTTTTTCCCAAGTAGCCTCCCACGTAAAGAAAGCAACTTTGGTTGGGACCTTGTCCACCCAAATATTTTTTTCCGGAGAAACGAGGGGGTTAGGGGCTGCCAGCAGATTATAAGCCACCCGAATCTGAAAAATATCAAAACCCCCTCCTTTCCATAACACTGAGTCCTCCTCTGGGGTTAACCTGAAGTCCCTTAGCAGAAGAAGCAATTCTTCTATTAACACCAGCTCCCAGTCATTAGAATCTTTAGACAATCTGAGATTCCACTCTCCTTGGCCAAGCCTTGGGTCCCACACCTCATTCACCGCTGGGGAAACGCTTGGGACAGTGCTGCGTTGCCGCACCAATGGTCAGTCTAGAACATAACCTTAGTTCCCCTCCCCACCCTGAACTTCATGTTATCCCAACACCAGATCGTCTCCTTCAAAATCTCCTTCCAAACTCCCACTCCAAAGGACCACGAACTTCCTTAGATCTCCAACCACATCCCTCCAAACCATGCTTCACCCCGATCACCTTCTTCCACAAGACATCCTTTTCAAAGGCAAATCTCCAAATCCACTTGCCCAATAAGGCTTTGTTCAATAACCCAGTCCTCCTGATGCCAAGACCCCCCTTCTCCTTTTGAGTACACACCACCTCCTAATTGATTAAATGGATTTTCCTACCTGGGCTTCCCCCTCCTCAAAGAAAATCTCTTTGTAATTTTTCAAGCCTTTTAACCACTGACTTGGGCATTCTAAAGATGGACAGTTGGTAGATGGGAATGCTGGCTAAGGTACTCTTAATGAGGGTGATTCTCCCGCCCTTAGACAAATAGTGTCTTTTCCAAAGAGCAAGTCTTCTCCTCATTCTTTCCTCCACCCCATCCCACATGGTCAAGGCCTTGTGCCGGGCTCCAAGGGGCAGCCCCAAATATTTAACCGGAAGGCTCCCTACTCTGCAGCCTAATTCCACCGCCATTTCCTCAATATTATCAATCTCCCCAACAGGAATAAGCTCGCTCTTGGCCAGATTAATCCTAAGCCCAGAAGCCGCCTCAAACCACGCCAAAATCCAGCCAAGATGAGTTAAATGCTCCTTTCTAGCTTCACAGAAGATAATAGTGTCATCGACGAAGAGCAAATGAGACACATTCATCTCCATACCCCCTTTCCCTCTTAGCCTACACCCAGTAATAAAATCCCCCTCCACAGCCCTTCTAATGAGTGCACTCAGCACTTCCATGCCCAAGACAAAAAGGTAAGGAGAAATTGGATCTCTTTGACGCAGGCCCTTAGAGCTGGAGAAGAAGCTTTCTGGCACCCCATTAATAAGGACAGAAAATTTTGCCGTTGAGAGACACCACCACATCCATTCCATCCAACGAGACCTAAAGACCATCTTTTTCAAGACCTTCATTAGGAAGTTCCAATTAATGCTGTCGTATGCTTTCTCAATATCCAATTTGCACACCAGCTCCTTCTCTTTCCGCTTCTGCCAATAATCAACCACCTCATTAGCTATAAGAGAGGCGTCTAGAATCTGTCTCCCCCTCACAAACGCGTTCTGATCAACCGAAACCACCTTATCTAACACCTGTTTCAGCCTATTGGCCAGCACTTTGGCCATAAGCTTGTACAACCCCCCTAACAGGCTGATGGGCCGAAACTCCCCTAGATCCTCGGCCCCACCTTTTTTTGGAATAATGACCAAGAATGTAGAATTCAGACTTTTGGCAAAAGACTTCTGATCATAAAATTCCTTGAACAGCTCTACAACCTCTTCCTTTACGAAATCCTAACAAGCTTGCCAAAAAGCCACGGTAAACCCATCCGGGCCTAGGGCCTTATCGCCGTTCATATCCATCAAAGCTGAGAATATTTCTTCCTCAGTAAAGGGAACCTCCAGAGCTTCAGCTTCACTAAGATTAAGACTTTGAAGGTGCAGTCCCTCTATATCGGCTCTCCAGCCTGGGTCTTCCCTTAGCTGGTGCTGAAAGGCATTCACAATCCCCTCCCTCACCTCCTGCTCCTCAACCAACTCCACCCCATTTATTTTAATTCTGTCCAAAAAATTGTTTCTCCAATGGGCACTAGCCATCTTGTGAAAATACCCTGTATTCTTATCCCCTTCTCTTAGCCACAGCTCCCTAGACACTTGTCTCCAATGGGTTTCTTCCAAGAGAACCCACTTTTTGAAATTCTCCTTGGCTTCATTTTTCAGATCCGTTTCTCTTTCTGATAGGCCCTTATCACATTCCACCCTGTCTCAAAATTCAATTTGCTGAAGGGTTGAGCTTTTGTTCACTTCCAGCCTACCAAAAACATCCCTATTCCAAGCTTTAATTTTCTCCTTCATCACCTTCATTTTAGCAGCCATTCTAAAGCTGGCCCTCCCTCCTCTCGCCCCTCCCTACCACCAATCCCGAAGGAGATCCTTAAACCCATCAACCTTGAGCCACATGTTTTCAAACCTGAACGGAGAGGGTCCCCGACTCATCCCGCCCCCTTTCAACAAAATGGGGAAGTGATCAGAGGTAGGCCTAGGAAGCCTACACTGGACAACCCCCCTGAAAATATCTAGCCAACTCTGCGTTACCAAGAAACGGTCCAATCTAGCCCATGTCCGATTGTTCCTGCCCCTGCTCCACCTTCTTGGAATAATGATAATGATATGAAATAAACTTGTAAACTAGATAAAGTACTTTTAATCAGAGCGAATCTCCCTCCTTTTGAGAAGTACTATCTCCTTCACAAAGTAAGCATTTTTTGAAATCTATGTTCCACTGCATCCCACACTATAGAATTTTTTTTTTTTTTTATCCGAATCCCACACTATAGATATTGGTAAGGGGCACCCAAAGGAAGACCCAAGTAAGAAGTGGGGAGTTCCCCTACCCTACAACCCAGAGCAAAAACTTGTTCCTCCACATTAGCAGCCCCTCGAAATTGGGATCGACTTACTTTTCTCTAAAATATATAGCTATATAAATTTCTAAGGCCTTTTAAGCCATAAAAACTAATTAAGAAATTTAAATTCAGTTGGTAATTCAGCATTGGTCAGATTATTAAATTAAAAAGGGGAAAAATGAAAATATTGTAGTAGAGAAATTGTAGTTAATCATTATGTATGCTAATGGATCTACATTTTCTTAAAAACATTGTGCAATCATTAATGAAAGATAAAAGCTTATTTAAGCACTCTAATGTATTGAATAAGTCATGCGCTCACCAAATTAATAGCAAGCTAGAGGTATATTTAATATCCAATTGGGATAAAAATCTTCAATATTATGTTAGGGTCAAACTATTGCATGTAATGCCGAATCTCAAGATGTGAGCCACAAGCTTTATGAATGTGTTACTTTGTGGGCATATGCCTTCAGGGAGTTAAACCTCAAGGATCCTACCTCATCACATTCGACTC
Organism: Vitis riparia; assembly: GCF_004353265.1. Lineage (NCBI taxonomy): Eukaryota > Viridiplantae > Streptophyta > Magnoliopsida > Vitales > Vitaceae > Vitis > Vitis riparia. The sequence goes on along the minus strand of NC_048442.1, from coordinate 17,851,262 downwards.
CAGCCTCACCTCAAGGCAAGCATAGTCCTCTAACAACTATTTTCATGGTACATATGGATAGAAGCATTGCAACGTGTTTAGATTAAGAAATCTACAAGGCAAACTTAGTGTCTGAACATTGCAAAACATAATATAATGGGGAAAAATATCAATATAATTATGTCCCATGTCCTGCTCATGATCCCTCTTTCATCAATTAAATTGAACAAGAAGTCCCAAAATCAGGAAACGTGACATTACTATGCACAACTGTGTGATGTCCCCGCAAAGCGATTAGGCCCATCCTCAAATTTCAATCAAGGTTCCAAATGACAATTCACACAACGATTTAGCAAACAGTATAAGCAATGTCATCAGTGTTGTGTTAAAAATATAAATACACGGATACACTCTTCTTAAGTCTCATATCTATGAGTAGATCCATGCACGTTAGAAGGGGTTGGAAATTTGAAAGGTTAGATTCTCAAATACTGATTTTGACTCAACCATATACCAAGTTAACTCGAGCACCCAAAAGCTTGGGTTTGGATATGAGTGTTGGATTTGGGTATGTGTCTAGGTGTCTAATCCTTCACAACTCAAAAATAAATTGGAAGTGAAGTGAACATATCCATTTTAAAAGCAGCCATCTTTTCCCTCTAGTCCCTTTTTTTTCCCTTTCTTATTGAAAAGTTAGTTGAAAAATGAATTTTTTTAACAGTATATAGTCTATAAAAAAAACTATATACTGTTTAAAAAATTCACTTTTCAACTAACTTTTCTTTTTCTCCAATGTAATTATTATTAAGAAAGTTGAAAGAATATAAGGATATCAATTGAAAAAATCAAACAGCCACACCTAAAGTAAAATAGGAGTGTCCGACAAGGATCCCATGGTCACACTCATGTCATGTCGCATCGACATGGGTGCATTGGGTGAACTTGAAGGATCTAGATATCACAGCCTTAAAGGATCCATGGTGCAGTCACCATCCAAGCTAAACAAGTAAAATATAACTTAAAATGAATATTTCATTTTAGACAATGAAACAATCAACACACCTTTTGCGAGCCATTTGCCTTGAGCCAGTTAACTGAAGCACAAATGTCCTTTACAGCACCTTGCCAGTCAAGACCATCCATCAAATGTTGTGCTTCTGCAACATCTAACCCAACCTTTCCTCTATACAAACTGAAGTAAGATGAAACAGTAAAATATATTCAGCATTCAAAAGTTGTAAAAAGAATACAAATTTAATAATCATATGCTAACATTAAAGTTTGACAATTTAAATATTTGTACAGAGCCAATATATCTTACAAATCTGGGATAAGTGCTTTAAAACCAGGATCCAATTGTGAAATTTTCAAAGCATGGTTCTTGACCTCATAATCCACACCCCACCACTCCTGAACCACAACAATCCCAGGAGCATCTTCTTTGCCAACCACATATGCGTCAAATATCTGGTTGATCAAATGAATACTCAATAAGCGCAACAAACTCAGAACAGGCAATCTAGTTCATAATAGTAATGACGCCAACAAGAAGCATTAGGATGTTGCCTCAAACTTTGAATACAACTTGCCATTGTAATTAGATTCCTTTGAAAAAAAATGAAAACTTAGAAGAACGTTCAAAAATTAAATTGAAGCATTCATCCAATTTACATTTTTTGTGGCTTCAATGCACACATCATCAACTAGTTCTTCTTTATCAATGAAGCTAGTGTGACTCTAGCCCATGTATCACATTGCTTTTGGCCTTCTACTTCAAGCACTACAAGATTATCTGAGTGACTCATGAAAAGCCCAAAAGAGTTTGAGCATGTTTGGGAGTGATTATGAGAGGGTTAGAAGAGCTGCCTAATACTTGGAAACACTTTTCTTACAAAAGTTAGGTGTTTAGCAAAATTTTAAAAATCTAAAGAATCACTTGATTCTTGGACTAGAACTTGGTAAATGCTTCTTCAACACGTTACCAAAAACTAATTAATTCAGTATGTGCTGCTGACGAATTGGCCAAAGTCTAAAAACAAAATCACCACCAAACTGACCACAGTCGCATTATCTCCATTTCAATCTGGGCATCCCATCGGATAAATTAGTTCTTCAATCTATGGCATTTCTAGTTGAAATTCAGTATGGAGGGCTCTGTTGATGTATAGAAACCCTAAGTCGTCTCACTCATCATTAATCAACACAACAAAGGCTCAACCATTCATTAGGGAAACAAAACCCCATTAATCCCAAGAAGTGCAATGCAACACCAACACACACAACATATGCACGGTCACTCCAACACACAAATTCCAGTGAACCAGAAGAGACCCATTAATCCTAACAACCCCAAAAAACAAAACCGCTAAATAGCCTCAACCAACACAAAACCCATCACAAACTTCATCGAATCAGAAAAGACCCAGTTGGTTCTCAAAGCAAAGTGAAATGAAATGTTCAAAAACCGACTCAAATTCTCAAAACATTTAATTTTTCCTTTACTTTCCCGAGAACCAAACAAAAGAATGATGGAATAGAAGTATGAAACTCACAGTATCGTCTCTCTGGATCTGAATTTTCTTGAAGGGCGAAGAAGCAGATTCCGCCATTGAACGAACTTGCAGGCGAGAGGGCGAGATAGAGAGCGTCCGCACAAGAGGCTTGAGGAGGGTTTTGGTGAGGCTTCTAGAACATGGGATGATAGCTAGCATTCTTATACAGTGCATACTCGGTCAATGGCCTTCAGTGTATTTTTAACAATAGTCCACAGGAGGGGGCCATTTCAATGCGACGCCGTTTTGAGTAATCTTGTTGATCGTTCAGAACGACAACGTTTTGCCTGTTTGGTGAATCCAATTTTTTCCTTTTTGGCGCCCATAGTCGTCCTCGTCCTCCAAAGGCCATGCCTCAAAGAAGGCGAAGCCATGGAGATCATCTTACGGAAACCCTAGATGTTACTCCTTTTTCTACATTTTTTTTTAAAAAAATTTAGTTATCGAATCTTGAACTGAAGATTCCTCAGAAATTCACGGAGAAGCCACAAATTCGTTGTTTACTGTAAGATGTTCGATAAAATGCCTGAAAGAAGCTCCGCTTTCTACATGGCCATTTCATGATCAGGATATGTGAATTGTAATGATGCGATGACTGTGAGGCTTCAACGCTCATACTCACAGTCGCCTGAGTTCCTATTACGACTCCTCCAAGGTTTAATCAAACACCCCAAACAAATCAAACAAGTCCATTCCCTCCTAATCACCAATGGTCACCTCCTCCCCCGTTCAAATGCTTCAAATCTGAAATGGATGGCAACCCTTCTCTACAACTCCTTGATCAGAGGCTATCTCAACTTTGTGGAGCCTCACAAGACTCTCTTAATCTTCACCCACATGCTTGCCCATCAAGCTCCACCTAACAACCTCACCTTCCCTTCTATCATAAAGAAAGCTGCCTCTTGCTCACCCTCTTTAGCTTTCATGATAGGCACACCCCTTCACACCCATGTCATCAAGCGCGGGTTATCCCATGATCTATTTATACAGACGTCATTGGTTGTGTTGTATGCTCGACTTTGCAAGGTTTCTGATGCTTGTCGTGTGTTTGAGGAAATTTCCAGACCATGTGTTGTGTCTTCCAATGCAATGCTTGATGCCCTAGGCAAGAATGGGGATATGGGGTCCGCTCTTTTTCTCTTTGAGAGCATGCCTGAAAGAGATGTGGTTTCATGGACTAGTATCATTAATGGTTTTGGGAGGAATAGGTGCTTTGAGGAGGCAATTCAGTTTTTTGTGAAGATGATGGGGCATGAGGATGTGAGAAGTTGTTTTGTAAAACCAAATGAAGCTACATTTGTTAGTGTTCTGTCTTCATGTACTAATTTAGATGGGGTTGGAGCTTTGCATCAGGGAAAACAAATACATGGGTATATTATTAGGAATGAGGTTGAATTTACTGTGTTTATGGGTACAGCATTGATAGCTCTTTATGGGAAGACGGGGTGTTTGGAAAATGCGATGAAAATTTTTAATGGAATGGTGGTTAAAGGGGTCTGCACTTGGAATGCAATGATTTCTTCGCTGGCTTGTAATGGCAGAGAGAAGCAGGCCTTGGACTTGTTTGAAAAGATGAAGATGCAAGGGCTGTGCCCAGATGAAGTTACCTTTGTTGCTGTTATTACTGCTTGTGCTCGTTCCAAATTTGTGGTGTTAGGTTTGGGATTTTTCCAGTCAATGTGGTGTGACTTTGGGGTTATTCCAAGGATGGTACACTACGGGTGCGTGGTTGATCTTTTGGGCAGGGCTGGGCTATTGGAGGAGGCAACTGGGTTTATCAAAAGGATGCCTTTTGAGCCTGATGCCACTGTTCTGGGGGCTCTTTTGGGTGCTTGTAAGGTTCATGGAGCCATTGAGTTGGGAAATGAAGTGGGTAGAAGGCTGTTGGAATTGCAGCCGCATCATTGTGGTCGATATGTGACATTGTCAAATATTTATGCAGGGGGAGAGATATGGGGCCATGCTGCTGATTGGAGGAAAGCAATGACAGAGGCTGGAATTAGTAAAATTCCAGCCTATAGTATGATTGATGTGATGTAAACATTTAGTGCCAGTCTCTTCCCCAACTTCGGGCATTTCAGGAAGCATTAAGTCTCAGTTCTAGAGCATTAAGACAACAATTTGGCTTGAGAAAATTTGGAGATGGACTATAAAGAGATTTTGATCAAAGATGCGTCAATTTCATGGTTGTGTAGTGTCTGATTCTTGTTAAGGGGGGAAACGAACTGAAGTGCTAGCAAGAAGGATGAGCTCAAGATGACTTATTACGTGCTAGTGCAGTTGCAGGCTTTCATCAACTTTAGTCCACTTGATGATTGATGGCAATTAGGTGACCCTTATTACCATTCCTTTGATGGCATTCAGCCTGCTATTTCAACTACTTCAGAGTTTTAACACAAGTGGGCTTTAAGTGGCACTTCACCTCAGAATCTTGTTGCTGAACTTTACTCACTGGTAAATGGTACTCTGAACCAGTTTACACTTCCTAGTTACTATGTAACTTGTACTTGTCAGGCTGACATATTTGCTGTTTTTTTATTCACAGGTCCACTTCCTGCAAATAATCCCATACTTGTATTACTTGTCCAAGATCTGTGAAATGTGGAGCAATTGATTATAGGTATGGTTCCAGGCAGTTTATGATCTCTTTGCCCCATCTGAATTCACATGCTTATCTTTGAAGCTGCCATGATGTATGGTTGTTTGAATAAACCGTGAATTCTGATGCAAATGAAGTAGTGGCTCATACCTGATTCCTAAATTGGAGGGATGTTAGAGTAGATGATGGGTTACGGTTTAAGAGTTCTATATTGTCAATATAGTAGTTCTAAAAATCTTAATCATTTGATATTTTGATAATCAAGATCAATCCACTGTTGTGCACTAGTCAATTTGATTATTTGATTATCCCGTTGCTTGCATCACAGTAATTTTCATAAGGAAAGCACACAATCCAACATTTAGTTAGTTCCATTGCCCCAAAGAGATGTTCTGTAAATTTGATTTTCATCACCTGTTAAAGTCTCAACTATTGATTTAATTTAGCTATTCGGAGCATCTTCTCAGCATAGTTAGAGTTTACTAGTTTAGTTGAAAAGAGTGTTATGATGATGAATTGGTGATCAAGCCCTAATATGTGAAGATAGTGCAATTCCATTCCAAAAGATTAGCATGGCAGAGCTCCATCATTAGTTAAATAGATTTAAATATGCGATGCCTGTCTCTGGTTCAACCAAAAGATTGGTTAAAAATCATCTGATGATTAAAATTATCTGACATACAGTTGGACTTTGTCCAGCAGACCACCCCATATCTGGAACCCCCTACGATCACACTAAACACTCTGCTCTCCTTGCTGACAGTTGACTATCCGGCTAACAAGCTAGCTTGCTATGTATCTGATGATGGCTGTTCGCCTCTCAGCTTCTAGGCTCTCCTTGAAGCATTGAATTTTGCTAAGCTTTCGGTTCCTTTCTGAAAGAAGTATGGTATTTGCACTAGAGCTAGTGCGCTATTCTGGTGAGCTTCAATCATTCAGTGATAATTCAGTGGAGTTTCTACAAGAATAGAGAAAGATGAAAGTGATTGAAAGTTGGAACAATTTTTTATCTTTTCTACTTTTGATTCCAATTGGTAAAATGCAGATGATTCTAGCACTAAGAATTTTCTTTTCCTTTAAAATTTTGAGACCTCAGACCTTGAATTTCAGTCACCAGTGACTTTCACGGGAAAAAACATTTTTTCTCGGCTTTAAAAGCATACAATTATAAGGTTAATGTTTGTTTTATTTGTGGACCCTTTCTCTAGGTTGATCGTCAGAGGTTCCGTGGCCAATACCGGCTGGAGTTCTCACCTTGAATTATGTGACTGCAGAGTCTGATTCATCGAGCCAAATCTAAGGACATACCAAAACATTGGACTAAAAGAAAGTTTTAGAATGTAAGAACTTTATTTTTTTTGTGTTACAAACTGGACTCATTTGGTTGCTGAGAAAATGGGAGGAAAACACATGTGAGATTGAATCCTATTAGAGTTTGTTGACCCAAAAAGCTTGCAGTGTAAATTATAATTATGAGATTTTTTGGAGTGTGTTTTTTAGGGTTATGATGATTATGCTTCTATTGTAGTTGCTCGCATCTCTTCCTTCTTGTATCAATCTTTTGATACGGTGGATTTCCTTCTCCTTTATCCATAGTTTTTCTCGTTTAGAGTTTTTCACGTCAATTTGTGTGTTCTTATTCTATTTTTTTGTTACCTATTTTTGTTATTATGTAACAAATCCTATGTTATAAATATTAAGAGTTGTATGCTCCAATTTGCAGCTGAGATAATGTAAGAGACAAAAGAAAAGCATGTTCAAATATAAGCATGCATATAACTCCTGTTTTTTGTTTTTCAAAATAAAAAATAGTAATTTTTATAAAAGATATAATAATTCTTAAAGGCTTATAATAAATAATGGTTTTAAAAATTGTCTAAAACAGTTAGATATATATATATAAAAAATTATTACCTCAAATTAAAAATGTTTAAAATTAATTTTTAAATATATAAGATAAATTTATATTTTTTTGCATAAGATATTATACTTTTATATATGAAAGTTTTTTACTTAAAAAAAAAAAAGGGAAGTCTATCCAAACTAATACTAAAATTTTCATTTTTTTTCTTGAAAATAAAATGATCTAATCAACCATTCCTAATACAACAATTTGGTAGAACAAAATCAACAAACATACAATTCTTTCCACTTCTCTCTCTCTCTAGAAAGCAAGGTACCTGCAAAACATTTCCAAGAAAGAGTAAAAAATAATTTTTAGCATATCTATGAAAAAAAAAAAAATTAAAACCAAATATTCCGTGTGGTTAATGAATAGGGCAAAAGGAAGGAAATTTGAAATTTTGATTTAAAAATCTGGAATTGCAATATATTTTGCTTTTAAAAGAAAAAACAAAAGAATAATAGATTTGTAAAAAAAAAAAAAGAAAAAAAAAAGAAAACTCTAAAACCAAATCTTCACTATGGTTAGTGAATAGAGAAAAAGGAAGAAAATTTAAGATTATGTTTAATAATTTTTTTGGAGTATAGTTCTAAAAAATGGCTTTTGAAAAATTTTCCCTAATGATTTGGAGAATAAAAATTTATTTGAGAATATGAAATTTTAGCCATTTTTTTATATTTTAATTATTAAACGTATTTTTTTATTTTTATTTTAAATTTTGAAGAACAAAAAACCGTTTTAAATATGCCAACAAAATTGTTGGTTGATGGCTGAAAAAAATTTAAAATAATAATAAGCAATTTGTAATTAGTCTAAATAGTAAGTCATGACATTAACTATCAGGTAGTTATGATCTTATTAAGTTATTATATTGTATGATCTCTCAACTTTGAAATGACACTAAGTTTGTGTTAAAGTATGTAGTGACTTTAATCTATGAGTTAGATTTTAGTTGGTCATATATTCCTTATGGATTGAGTTATTATTAATGGTGGTTGATGACAATAGGTATTCTCAATAGAGGTACCATGATATCTCATGAGATTGAAACAATGTGTCATATTGGGTGATCCTAAGGACATGCGTTCAAGAAATCTATGGTTGTAGTAGTTACATGGTTGAAACTTGACATATTCTCTTTGTGAGTTAGAGTATGTCAATTGATTATATAATCTAAGGATTGTAAACGTAATCTTGAAAGGTTGATAATATTCATCTTATTAGATTATATGCACCAGTTCATGAGAAGACTGCATATAGTAGATAGTAGGTCATAGACTTGAGCATTTGTATTATATTATAATATACACAAGATACAAGAGTATAGTTGACTTTCTATAGTGGGACGTTGAGTTAACTTCCGAATTAGATTTTGAGAGAGCTAGTATTTGTTTATGGATCTCAGTAGTCTCTACTTGAACTTATATTTCTTGATGACATGATTTATAAGGGTTAGTTGAATTTTTTATTTACATGTGTGTATAAAAGCATTTTGGTAAATAAACAATGTTGCACAATAACTTGTGAATGGTCTCTTTAGACTGAGCTAATTGGTTAATTGAAGCCTAATATTAATTAATCAATTAGAACCTAAGTAGGTTAGTTTAAGTGACACATTAATACGTACTTGACTATATAGAGCAAAAAAAGCTCCAATAGTCAAGTCATTTAAGCCTAATAGAAGCTTATAAAAACCTTTTTGGGTGGTAGGGCTTCCTTTTTGTTTTCTTATTCACTCCAAGGAGTTGAGAGCTCTAGACACAAATCCTTTGAGAGGATTCCATCTCTTGGTGCTTGGATTCAAGGAGAAAAAAACATTGTGGTGGGAGATCTTTAGGTTTGTGAGGTCTACCATGATTTCAGCACTTCTTCACCTATTGAATCTAATATGAGAATATATAAATCTAAGGTAACACACTAATCTTCTAGATCCAAAAGTTTTAAATGTCTACTTACTTTTGTTGCTAGGATCTAGAGAGCAGGAAGATTTGCATGAAACCTAACGGTTTAAGGATAGGGAATTAACAACAACAAAACTCAAATAGAACACTACAAGAAGGAGAACAAGACTGTAAAACTGCCACTGTTGCTGATGGGATGAACTGCAATAAACAGAGGAGTAGAGTGGCTTGGATGTAGTCAGATGTAAAACACAATGATGGGTGGTCTAAAGCATGGGACCAGTGGGCAATGGAGTAGAGGATGGAACAATTTTTTCTATCTTAGATTCTGAGGGTTGGGGTGGGGAGGATGGGCTTGGAGGCTTTTATAGGGAGAGTTGTAATAAGACTCCTATAAAAGCTAAATGTCTAAAACTAATTTACTTAAATTAATTAATTTAAATAACACGTTCTGATCTGCTCATTCCACTCCACTAACATGTTCTTGAGACTTGGTTCAAGACTCTTAACATTCTTAAGATTTGGTTTGAGACTCCAACTGAGGAGAACCTAGTAAAAAACTTACTAAAAGAATTATTTTAGTAAAAGGAAGTTGGAATTGGGAACGTATGCGGGCATGGGGTAGACAACACTAATTAAGGTTTTCCGGATTCGACTACCTAAGATTCTACTGGATGGACTTAGGGCCCCTTGGACAGGCAAAGCTCCTACTTCCTTTTCCACAAGTTCAAGAGGCTTAAAAAGCTGTACTCCTACTTCAATATAGGATTGTTCACGTTAGCTTATGCACTCCTATATATACACCCACATGTACTTTTCGAACACTTTTTTCTCCTTAAAATTAATTAGAATATTTTGTATAAAAAGTATAGATTCACCTTATCTACTTAAAAATCATTTTCAAAAATTTTAAAATTTGAGGTAGTAAATATTTTTAGATATTTCATTTTTTTTTCATACGGTTTTTAAAATCATTGTTTTTTTAATGTAAGTCTCAAAGAACTCTTATATTTTATGTAAAAATTATTATTATTATTTATTTTAAAAATAAAAAACAAGAAATATATCCAAATGGATACTAAATTTAATATTGACTTTTATTAAATATGAAGTGATGATTTTAACTATTTTTACTTTCAAAGGATCTATTCAGTAGTGATTGTGTTAAAAAGGTTTTTAGTTTGTAGTGATTTTATTAGTAAAACTTGTATAAAAAAATTACTATTAGGGAAACTTAGAGTCTATTTGAGAACTGTTTTTAAAAATATAAAAAAAATTGTTTTTCAAACTTGAAAACACATTTGATAATTTTTTGACAAAAAATAGTCTTTTGAAAACTTGTTATGAAAAAAAGGTGTTTTTTGAAAACATATTTTAATTATTTTAAGTTGTTTTAACTTATTTTCTTGAGATTATTTAAAAAAAAGAATTATACAAATATGAAGAATTATTTTTTTTAATAAAATATTTGGAAACATAAAAAACACTATTAGAATATTCTAAGTTTCTAGATAGACTTTTGTTTAAAATAACATCAAAGCCTGGTTTTGAAAACCAATCTCAAAAATGGTTTTTGAAAATTATTTTTGAAAACATTCCTAATAAGATCTTTAGTATTTGAAAATAAATGAAAAAAAAGTCTTCAATGGTATTTTGGCAATTTATATAATAAAAAGTGATTTTTAGAAGAAACATCAATTAAGTCTTCTCTAGATTTTTAACTGAAAATAATCTTTTAAACTTAGGTGGTGTTTGTTTTTTTACTTGATTCTAAATAGAACCTTATTACTTAATAGTATTAAATATTAGGTTGTTTGTTTTTATAGTATTTTATTTTTATTAAGTATTAAAAAGTAAAAAAATCATTGTGTTATTTTTTCTATTTAGAAAAAGCCATATATTTTGACTTTTTCTATTTAGTAAAAAGTTTATAATAAGTCATGAAAAAGTAAAAAAAACAAACAACCTAAATTCTAAAACTAAATGGTTTTCAGCAAAAAGCCAAAAAAACAAACACCACCTTAGTCAAACACTTATTTTTAAAAAGGAAATTACGTCTACTTGATCTATCTGAGTCACTCCCAAACAAACTTTAAGTTATTTTGCACTTCAAATAATACTATTGAGTCGTTGTGTTACCACAGGACCTTCAAATATATAACATTATCAGAAACATTATTTTTTCAGTGGTAGAGAGAAATCTTGCAAACCATGCAGTGTATGTTGAATAAAATCCATGTGCATAAGACAAGACACAATTATATTTTTTCAGTAATAATAGTAATATTTTTGTGCAGGCCATGCGTGTTCAATGAAAAAAATCAAGGAAAACCGATTGATGGGGTTGCCTTCCAAGGAGTGGCTAGTTTGAAGGAAAGAATAAGCCCTGAATTTCATATATCATACACATAGCAGCCCATGTGACCTTCAAATATATGAAGTTAATAGTAATATTAATTATCATATTTTGTCGACTGTCCCCAGAAAACTCCAAATGGCATGCGGTTAATATACGTGATGGGGCACAAATAATGAATACGTGTTGAATAAATTCTTGTAATCAGACATAAAACATTTATATTGTAGCAGTAATATATGTGTAGGCGATACTTGTATGTCCAATGAGAAAAAAGTCAAGAAACAAGAGGAGAAACTACTGTTAGGTTTGCTTTGCAAGGAATGGCCAGCGCAACTATTAAGTCCAATAACATCTCCACAAACTACATACACCATCTATCCACCAAGTATCCTCCTCCATTTTCCAATGGCCAAACCAATCCCTTCACCTCTCTATGAAAAAATTCCCCAGAAAAACACACTCCATAGAGCCTTGGACCTCACCATCTTCTTCCTTCTTCTCTCTCTCCTTGCTTATCGTCTCCTTTCCCTCAAAAACAATGGCTTCACTTGGCTCATCGCCTTCCTCTGTGAGTCATGGTTCACCTTTATTTGGATTCTTAACTTCAGCTGCAAATGGAACCCTGTGTCCTACAAAACATACCCTGAACGTCTTCTACAATGTTATCGGTATCCAATAATGCTCTTAGTAAAACTCTTCGTGTGCTTTGGTGTTTTTTTCTGCCTTCAAATTTTATATATGACTATACTTATGATTTTCTGAACAGAGTTGATGAGCTTCCTCCAGTGGACATGTTTGTGACAACTGCAGACCCCATGCTGGAACCCCCTATCATCACTGTAAACACTGTCCTCTCCTTGCTGGCAGTTGACTATCCAGCTAACAAGCTTTCTTGCTATGTGTCCGATGATGGGGCTTCCCCTCTCACCTTCTACGCTCTCCTTGAAGCATCCAAGTTTGCTAAGCTTTGGGTTCCTTTCTGTAAGAAGTATGATATTCAAACTAGAGCTCCCTTTAGATACTTCTCCAGAGAGTTGTTACCATCCCATGATAATTCAACGGAGTTCCTACAGGAATACAGAAAGATAATGGTAGGCGCATTATTCCTAGTAGGAACCATAAGTGGTCCTTAATTATTTTAGTTCAACTTGGTGCAATTATTTATTTATTTAATAACAATGATTAGAATGCAGATGATCCTGAATCTAGAATTTTCTTCTCCAATCTATTGAACTATCTTTCTTTTTTTGTCCTTTTTATATATAAAATCTCCTTTAAAGAAAAAAATAAAAATAAAAATCCACTAGCAAGCAAGTTCGTGTCCAAGTTACGTGTTCAATTTTCTTTTTCTTCATCCCTCTGTAGGACGAATATGAAGAGCTTAGACGAAGAATTGAAGACGCAACCCTGAAGTCAATATCATATGAGTTTAGTACTGCAGATTTTGTCGCTTTCTTAAATATAAAAAAGGGAAGCCATCCAACTATAATCAAGGTATGTTTAGAGATATTACCGTTATTAGGTCTATTTGGATTGCTTTCTCATAAGCTAAAAAACAAATTTTTTAAGTTCAATAAAAGATTTTATGTCTGATTAATTTTATACTTATGGTTTAAGAAAAAGCTTAATATAAAAGTCATGAAAATCTTATTTCTTATAAAACCTTACACAAAAAGTCATTTTATGTTTAATACAAATCTTATGATATCAATATTACTTTTTAAAAATTATAACTTTAGCTTCAACTTTATTTTGTAGGTAGAGATTAAAAGAAACAAACAATCTCGAACGGGTCGGAATTGGTATAGAACAAAGGACCACTTAAAGCTAATAATAGGATATTAGAATGATAGTATAAAACTATTTGTTTTTGTCTTTTTCTATATTATATAAAAAAAAATAACTTTCTTTAATTAATAAAAAGATAAAAAGAAACAAACAATCTCAAATAGGTTGCAATCGATATAGAACAAATGACCACTTAAAGCTAATCATAGGAGATTAAAATGATAGTATAAAACTATTTGTTTTTGTCTTTTTCTATATTATATATAAAAAATAACTTTCTTTAATTAATAAAAAATAGTCATGCCATTAAAAAAAAAGTTTTATTTATTTGTATTTTGATTTATACTCTATTTCTTTGTTCTTGTACTTTATTGTATTTAAATTATATTTCTTTATATTTACGTTCAATGGTATGTTTAGATTAAAAGTTCAATACGATACTAAATTCAACAAGCTTGCCATGAGCTTCATTTAAGCTATAACTATTCGGTTACGACATGAGAGAGCTAGGGAGTTGTGGTGAAGGAAGTATTTGACAACATTTCTATAACCACGGATGTGACTTTGTAGGTTATATTGGAGAACAAGGAGAGCCGCTCTGATGGACTGCCACATCTAGTCTATGTATCCAGAGAGAAGGATCCCAAGCATCCACACCATTACAAAGCCGGTGCCATGAATGTTCTGGTAAGGAAGCTTCCTTGAATTAATATAATTACTGATCTCCCTCTTCTTCTGATTGTTTCTTGATAAACAGACCAGAGTCTCTGGAGCTATGACAAATGCTCCTTTCATGCTGAACGTAGACTGTGATATGTACGCCAACAATCCACTGATTTTTCATCATGCAATGTGTTTGCTCCTCGGTTCCAAGGATGAACAGGACTGCGGGTTTGTTCAGTCTCCACAATGCTTCTATGATGGACTAAAGGACGACCCATTTGGAAATCAGCTAGTAGTTTTGTATAAGGTATGCCAAATTTCAATAGCGAAGAGTGATCTCTTCCATACTATAGAGCACACGTAGTAGAAGCCTCTTTTATTTATTTTTCATTAATTGATATGTTTGTTGAATCAGTATCTGGGAAGTGGGATGGCAGGGCTTCAAGGACCTACGTACTCTGGAACGGGATGTTTTCATAGAAGAAAAGTTATCTATGGGTTATGGCCAGATGGCAGGATGGAGATTAAAGGAAGAAGTGGTATGCAGTCAATTTATTTGTCTTATGTATCATTCTAATTTTCTTAGGGGGATCTTAAAATTTTATATGAAACTAAGCATTACAATTTTCTACTTCTTGGTAGGAAAATTAACTGATGAGAGAATACAAAAAACATTCGGAAATTCAAAGGAATTCACCACAACAGCTGCAAGGATCTTATCCGGGCTGAGCGGGATTTCGCATTGTCCATATGATCTTTTGAATCGGGTTGAGGCAGCACAAGAAGTTGCAACTTGCAGCTACGAGTATGGAACTAGCTGGGGTACAAAGGTGAGCTGCAAATATTTAGAACAACAAGAATAGCACGTACCTCAAATAAAATCTGAAGTTGCAATGATTAGCACTTCCCTGTTATTTGATTAATTTAGCTGTAAGTTTACAAGATTGCTAAAGATGATCCCCTCTTGCTTCATGGCATAGGCTTTATATAGCCTCTCCCTCTGTCACTGCTTCACGCTTTGGTTCTGCTTTATGGACTTTAAGACGCATGGTGATAAAGAGTCATTGAGCTCAACTTTTTAGGGGCAGGTTGGTTAGTTAGGTCAACCTACAGGTCCGAGGTGGGTTGTCTTTCTTTTTGGTCCTTGCTTTGGGGTGAGGTGCTTTTGTGCACCTTCAGTATCCCCCTTCCCCCCTCCCAGCTTTGAGTTTTTCTTTTTGGAAGAGGTTAGAGCCTTTTCTTTTTGGGTTGTGTGCTAATGATGTTTAGGCAGTGCTAGTGCAATTTTCAATGGCGGTATACCCATTTTGGTTTCCTCCGTTTTGAGGCAGTTTCTTCCACTAATCTCATGTTTGATGGTTGAGATTTGTCCACGTGCCGCATCCTTAGCCTTTCCTCAATTGAGAGTTTTCTCTTTCAAATCCTACGCTAATTATTATTTCTTCCTTCAATAGTCGATAAGTATTATATCTCCCATTTTCTTTCTTCATTTATGGTTTTCTTCTTCTTCTTCTTATATTCCTGTTCCACCATATTGAAGAAATAAAAAAGGATGAATGCCTCTGGATCGATTGAATAGTTTCATGCTAAGTTTAATATCCTACTGTTAGTGGGACTTTGCTTCATGGATGATGGGGATGTAATCCTGGCCAAAGGGAGTCTAGTTGAAGGTGAGATGTTCTTGCCCAAAAGCTACTTCGAGGCTGGGCTTTGACTTCCACTTCTTCTATTGTTTAGAAGCTTAGTGTGTCATCTTCGACTTGTCTCGAACCAACTATGTATTAATATCGTTCGTTTGATCATGTCAATGATCGTGTTAGATTACTTAAGGGGTTTGAATATTTCAATGAGGGATGTTATGTACATCTATACTATGAAGTAGTCTCACATTCCTCATGAATGGTACTTGTTCGCTTGCTTAGGTGTGACTGGCTTCATCACCGGGGCACCCTTGACCAATAAAGACCTGAATTGTGGTATTGTTGCCATTTTGGCTGAATGAAAGCTTGGACCTTTTGAACCCGATGACCTTCCTAGGGTTCTAGAACACATGACATGTCACATTAGTTTTTAGTTTTACTTTTCCTCTTTTCTTTCAGAAAGGCGAATCTTAATAATGGACTACACCTAGAGGGGGGTTGAATAGGGTTGAATTATAAAAAAAAATGTTCCAACAAAGATTATCTAATTTTAGAAATTTTCAATGTCAATAAACTTTTATTTCAACAACTTTTCAATAAAACATAAAATCCATAAGCAAGTATGTATGTACCAACACTCTCCTAATAATTTATAAATGCAATTAACATGCAAATGCTTTAACACTCCTCAAAATTAATTCAAAAGAACAATTATCTCCTTAACTCATTTCAATTTACGACAAGATATCATTAACTAAAATGAACAAAAAAATTATTGAAGATATTCCATGGAAAATCACACTTATATCAGCTTAGATATCTTCCATTTAACATATATGCCCAAGTGACCAATGATATCAAAAACTGAAAATAAATCAAAGAGTAGAATGAGAGAATGAGACAACTGACACTAGATTTTAACGTGGAAAACCTTCGAAGAGATAAAAAACCAGGAGCCTATAATTGATAAAAAAACATCCACTATGAAGAATAAAAATTGAATACAAAGTTTTACTTAACTCAAGCCAATCAATCCCTTCTCGGAACATTTAACTAGTACCTTTTACTTTCAGCTTCTCACCTTCTTCTTCAGAAGCACACTTAGAGTCCACACCAAGATCGATCTTGATCTCTTCTTGAATCCACACAAGAAGAAAATGAGTTTTTACACAAACCCACAAATAATGAGAGATGAATGCTTAAGGAATCAACCCATTTTTCTTTTCAGAAAATCCATTTAAAATTTTTCTTGGAAAACTTGGATGTGATTTTCTTAGTATGCAAACAACCTAAAAAATGGTAAGGAATGAGGAGCTCTCTATCATGACTGCTAAAATCTCTCTTACCTAGAAATGAGAGAAGTTTGTATTTAAAAAGCAAAAGAAACCCTTAATCTGATGGCTGAAATTTGATCTTAAAAACAGGTTAGTTGGATTGATCTACCCCTGCGCCTAGATCGATCTAGAAACAGGGGAACTTACTACTTTTATCAAAAATTATTTTTCCCAACTTCCCTAACACTTTTTAAAATAATTCAAAGCAATCAACATATTGAAAAATAGTGTTGATTCAAATTCATTCAACACACGCTCGGTTATATACCTCGACCTCTTAGCAAAGTCTTAATCTTCAAAGGTCAAGTAGTTCAACCAACATATTGAAAAATAAGGTTGATTAATTTCATTCAACACACATGTGACTACATACCTCAACCTCTTAGTAAAATCTTAATATTTAAAGGTCAAGTAGTTTGGAGAAGAATTGGAAAACTGAGTTAAGAGACACTTAGGAATTTTGTCCGGAATTGCCAACCTAGCTAAACACTCAAACTTTCCTTCTTTGTAGATTCTCCTTGCCTTTACTTTTTCTTGTAGTGATAGAGGATACCGAGGTTCTAGAGATTAGTGATTCCTATCGAGCTGAGATCATTGGTGATTCAAAATCGACATTGCTTTCGTGACTAGAAGGTTCTGTTGAAGCCAACCCAATTGTATGCCAGTTTCATCTCCTTGGGTTTGATTTCTCCTACCCCCAACCTTTCTTTCATCAATTCGAAGGAGTGACTTCTTTGGAAAAAAAATTCCTGCTCTTCACACCTCCTTTAGTAGCTGATCCTATAAAGAGGAAGCGTGAGCAACCTTTGTTGAAACAATCTTCTTCGGATGGGAAGTCTCAAAACATTGGGTCAAACACTAGGGGCTTGTTGAGTCACTGACAATCTCAAATGATAGAGCAAGGCTCGTTCAAGTGTTAGGGTAACCCATTCTTTTGGGACCTTGAAGAGTAAGACATTATTTTTCTCCACTTCGATCAATCTCATTGTAAGTTTTGAAGATGCATAAGATTCTACTAAATCTAAA
Source organism: Vitis riparia (assembly GCF_004353265.1). Classification (NCBI taxonomy): domain Eukaryota; kingdom Viridiplantae; phylum Streptophyta; class Magnoliopsida; order Vitales; family Vitaceae; genus Vitis; species Vitis riparia. Next base: position 17,833,518 of record NC_048442.1, on the reverse strand, counting down.
GCTCCAAGAATGATAGGTGGAGCAATGGAGAAAGACACTTCAGATTGCAGGGACATAAGGAAGGTTGTGGCCATGTCGTCCTCTATTGTAGTATATGACTCATATTGAGTGAGAAACATATGTGGAGAGAAAAAAAAAATGGCAAATGCTGGAGTGGAGTGTAGTGTATGGTTCGGGGGTATTTTTAGAATTTCAATACTTAAGGGTTAATATAAATACCCCTTTATGTAACCTTAATTTTGATACAGTGAAAGTCTTCTTCCCTGTTGTGGACGTAGGCATTCTACCGAACTACATTAAAATCAGTATATTTTCTTTTGTTTTCTCAAATCTCTTCATTAGGAACCCTTCCTAACCTAAGTTCTAAAGGGGGAAAAGATTCTGAGTTTGAGATGCTTTTTGTTGGTGGGGATTTACTTTCGGTGGTTGAGGTAGCTAAGTGGTCAACTCTTCCTAGTGATGCCAAATTTATTTCGGGTTTTCCTAATCCTGAGGTGGTAGATAAATCAATTAGGCTGAGCTATTGGGTGCGAATTGAAGTTTTTGTTTCCTTTTCCCTATGTTTTTATGTTCCATGTGGGTCATTGAGTTGGCTTATAGTTTCTGTTTTATGTGTTTTCCTCATCCATGTAGGCCTTATAGTTCAACCTGGTTATTTGTCAACATCTTAATTCGTCTCGACTAAACTAGGTCGGGTTGAGGGACCAAGTGAGAGTATGTCCTCCCAAGTGGAGGTCATCTCAAAAGAGTTGGTCATGTTAAATCCAAGTTGGAGGTTGAGTGGAACATTATCACCAATTTCCAGCAAGAGATTGTGTCTCTTAGGGTTTGTTTTAGGGACTTGGAGTCTTGCTAGAAGTCACTTTCTAAAGAAAAAGATGACTTGAGCAATCTTTTGGAGGAGATTAGATGAGCCAAGATGATGTGCGAATTGGACCTATTCCACTTGCAAGAAAACTGAGACAAAGAGAAAGAAAAAGTTTGTGACGAAGTTTATATGCAACTTACTAGTGACTTGTTGGCCCGTGATAAGCAGAACCAGAATGAGGGATACGTTCTTGGTTAGAGTATTTGAAGCTTGGAATTGAGTCTTTTGACCCTCTTGAGTTTGATTTTGGTAGTAAATCTGACAGGTCTTCTGACCAGTTCCTTATGAATGATCATTTTCTGGGTACGAATGGTGGTCTTACAAAATTGGATTTAGAGGTGAATTTTTTTTTTTTTTTTGAAATCTTATTGACTGTAAGGATTTTGGTGTTTCAAGGAGCTTGGGTTGGCTGGTGGACATCAGGATGAGCCAAGAAAAAGACAAGGTAGTTGCAAGAGCTTAGGTGTTGTTCATGAGGTAGTTATTGAGGCTTTTAGATCAAAGGAAGACGAGGCAACGAAGAATGCTACTCTTTCTGTTTCCTTAGTCACTAACTCTTCTTAATTCAAGGGTGATACCTTAGAGATTGACATTAATACTTCTTCAAAGGAGTCTGGGCTTTTGTTGGAGAAAGATTCTTTTAGACTTGAAATTGCTTTACCACATTAATACCTCTTCAAAGGAGTCTGGGTTTTGTTGGAGAAAGATTCTTTTAGACTTGAAATTGCTTTACCATTGGAAACCTGACAATACTTTGTCCTAGCCGTCTTTTTCCTCTCTGTTTTTGTTTTGGAAATGTTTGCCCTGTTTTAGACTATATGAGATATTTCCTTTGTAGTGAACGATATGCTAAAAACAAAATTTTCTTTTGGCAATTCTATGTGTTGTTGTGTAAGTTAGGGAAAGAGATGATTTTGTGTTGTAGGTAGAATGCTCTCACTTCTTACCAAGAGGTAGGGTCCTACTAGGGGCAGGTACAATCAACATGGGTTGGCAAATACAGTCGAAGCTCTATATAATGACCATTCAAGCCTTTTTAATTTTTTGGCTATGTTATGGTGTTGCGGCTTATATGCTTGCTTGTATTTAAGCTTTCCTGGAGGTTGCTTACCCAAATTTTCCCATTCTTACATTGCATAGTTAAGTTAAAGCGAACCAAATTTATTTAATACATAATCAGTTATGCATAGTACTTTTTAAGGTGTATCCGGTCCCAAGGTTTAGGTATGGGTGTCCCATCTGGTTGTACTAGGCAACATGCTTCAGTTCAATACATTTTAATAACCTAAAGCGACCTTCCTAAGTTGGCACAAACTTGCCTTCATCCGCATGTCTATTTGGATCATGTATAGCTCGGAGTACCAGATCTTCCCTTTTATATGGGTTGATGTTGGACTTTTTGGTTGTATGCTCTTAACAGTTGTTGGTATATGCAACTATTTGAATGACCACCTTCTCATGCCTTTCCTCCAGGAAGGTGGTGGTTTCGACCAGAGTCCTTTGTTTGTCTTTCCCTTCATAATATTATACAAAAATGGTTGACATTCCTATATTAATTGGTACTAACCTCCGCTTCGTAGGAGTTTCCTTAGTTGTCATGATGTGAGGTGTGGCCCAGTATGCCCATAGGATTACTGGTAGCTTTTCGACCCATTTGGCTTTAAATATTTCCAAACTTTTTTTGAGTGCTGCGAGTATTGTTCTATTACTAATTTCTACATGTCCATTACCTTGGGGGTAAGCCAGAGTTGATAAATGATGATGGATACCCAATTCTTGGCATAAATCCTTAAACTCTTAGGATTTAAACTACATTCTATTATTGATAGTGATCTCGATCTTGTGGACTGCTGAACCGACAAACGATGTTCTTCTAGAGGAAAGTGTGGATGTTCTTCTCTCTTATTTGAGATAATGGTTCTGCTTCAATCCACTTTGTGAAATAGTTAGTGGCAACTAGGAGGTAGTGTCGTTGAGCTGTTGATATAGGTAATGACCCAATCAAGTCTAACCCTTAATGAACAAAGGGCCAAGTTGTACTAGTCCGGTAATATTTCTATGGTGGTAGGTGTCGTAGAAGGGCATACCTTTGACACCTCTCACAAGCCTAGACAAATTGCATCACATATTTTTGCACGTAAGGCCAATAGTATCCCAGACTAAGGGCTTGGTGCATCAACATTCTTTTGCCATAGTGATTTCCACATTGCCCTTGATGTATTTCTGCCAAGAAATACTGGGATTCGAGATGTGATAAACATTGGAGGTAGGGACCTTGTGTGGAATGTAAATATAACTATTTATCAATAATTGTATATTGCAAGGCTTAAACTCAAAGTTTATGTGCATTTTTTTTTAGTCCTTTGACAACGTTCCATTTTTTAAGATATTTATAGGAATGGTGTCCTCCAGTCTTCTTCATTGATAGAGTTACTGCAGTTTACACCAATTCGCATCTGTATATGCTTGGTTGCTCTTGATATTCCAAGCTGACACTTTGCTGCTTGTCCACCCTAAGATGTACTGCTAGGTTAGCCAATAGGTCAACGATCACATTTTTCTCCCGCGGAATTTGTTCAATATTGAATTTGTTGAAGGTTTGTTTGATTTCATTGACTCTAGATAGATAGGCTCCCATTCGATCATCTTTGGCCTCATATTGAGGCAGGACCTGACATACGATAAGTTTGGAGTTCCGAGTATACTTGGATTTTTCAGGCTCCTAAAAGTCGAGATACTTCTAATCGACGAAGTAAGGCTTCATACTTTGCTTCATTTTTGGATGCTTCGAATCCAAGTACAATGCTTTTGTCTGTACTTCCGAATGGGGTTTCCATGTGGATTCCAATCCTTGCACCATGTTGGTTTGAAGCCCCATCTACATAGAGAACCTAAAACTCCTATGGCCTTGGTTTGTCTCTGGTTTAACTCCTTTTGTGAACTCAGCCACAAAGTCTACTAACACTTGCTCTTTTAATTGTAGTATGTGGTTTATAGCTCATGTTGTATTCGCTCAACTCCAAAAATCATTGTAGCATCTTTCCAGATGGGTCAAGTTTGCAGAGGACGTTTCTGATTGGTAAGAAGTTAATACGATGATGGTATGCACTTGAAAGTATGATTGAAGCTTTCAAGTAGCAACCAATAAGGCCAGGGTTAACTATTCCAATTGGGGATAACTGAGCTTAGTGTTCAACAATGCTTGAAAGTATGATTGAAGCTTTCGAGTAGCAACCAATAAGGCCAGGATTAGCTATTCCAATTGGGTATAACTGAGCTTAGTGTTCAACAGTGCTTTGCTTACATAGCAGATTGGTGTTTCTTTATTTTTTTCGTTTTGAAACAAGATAACACTTACGACCTGTCTAGAGATTGCTAGGTAGATGTATAATTTCTCATGAGGTTGGGCCATTGAGAGGGGATTGACGGGTGTGATAGGTGGTTTTTTTAGTAGTTTGAAGGCTTCAGTATATTTCATGTCCTACAGCAATTTTTTTTTTTTTTTTAGAAAAACAAAAATGGGTTTACACTTGTCAGTTGATTAGGATATGAAACTAGATAAGGCTACTATTTTTTCGGCTTCTTGTACCTTATTCTGTGTAGTTGGGATCTTCATGTTGTGTATGGCACGGATTTGGTCCAGGTTTCACTTACTGCCCTGCCCTGTTTCCAAATGCCCTAAAAATTTTCCACTGGCAACTTCAAAGATGCATTTAATTGGATTAAGCCATATCTCGTGCTTGAGTATAGTGGCCAATACTTCGGCTAGGTGTTGGGGATGATCATTGGCCCTTTTACTTTTTACCATCAAGTCGTCCATGGAGACCTCCCTTCCTATTTGTTACTAGAATACTCATGCCATTTTACGCTGAAAGCCATTACCTTGTAACAATATGTTCCTTGCTCCGTAATGAAGACAGTTTTTTCCAAGTTGTCAAGGTGCATGGGAATTTGGTTGTATCCACTGTATGCATCTAAGAAGGTCAATACCTCGCGCCCAACGACGGAATCCACTAGCTGATCTATACAAGGTAGCGAGTAATTGTCTTTTGGACAAGCCTTGTTGAGGTTAGTGTAATCTACACACATCATCCATTTCCCGTTCTTCTTTGGTACGATCACAACATTGGCCAGCTAGGTTGGGTATTTGACTTCTCGTATGATGGCAAGTAGCTTTTTTAAACTTTTCTCATATGATTTGATTTTTAAATGGTGCAAAACGACTTTGTTTTTGCTATATCGGTGGGAAATGGGGTTCGACATTGAGCTAATGACTATAGACTTGCGGATTTACCCTTGGCATACCCTGTGGTTGCCAAGCAAACACGTGCACATAGGCTCGTAAACACTCTTCTAGGCTTTCCTGCAAAGCGTCATCTATTACTTTTCATTGTTGCTTTGCTTTCCTATCACGATTTCCCAAGTGGGCTTTGCTACTTTCTATCGTTTTTGATCTTCTTTTGGCTTGGTCAGGGAGGAGGAATTTCTTTAATTGCTATTTGTCAGGAGTTACCAAGGGTAGTGGTCTCACAGTTGTAGGTTTTGCATACATTATAGCTAGATGGCAATGCCAAGCAGTGAGCTGGTTTCCTAATACTTCATGTATTCCTTTTGGAGTTTGCATCTTAATCTTTTGATGCTAGGTCAAGGTCACCACATGGGTGGCATGTATCCAGGGTCGACCTAGAATGGCATTGTACGGGGAAGTGGAGGTTTCAATTAGGAAGTGGGTTGGGGTTTGTGGTTGATTTGATCACCACCTCCAAGGTTAGTTTTCCTGTGCTTTGGTGGTTTTGCCATTGAACCCAACCAAAATGGTCTAACTTGGTTCCACTCTTTGATGCTCTTGGTCCATTAATTGGGAGCAACCATAGAAAAAGATGTTGGTGGAACTCCTAGTGTCAACTAGAATCCTTTGGACTTGGTATGACCTAATATGTAGGGTGACTACCATGGGTCACTGTGGGGGAGAGACGTGTCTAAGGTTTTGGGCAATGAATTCTATCACTGGTTCCCATATCCTGTTGAACTATTATACTCGAGCACACTAATGTGGTAGGTTAAATATGGTGTTGTTGCTGGACGACTCTTTGGCGTACATGCATAACAAATCAATTTTGGGTCTTGTTACTGTAGGTGTCGATAATATGTATAGATGGTGCCAGGTTGTCATCTATTTTGAGGGATGGTAGTTCATCTTGTTCCTTTGCCTCAACCGAGGTTGGTCATCGTGGATCATATTTCTTTTCATATTGTTGTAATCCTTTGCACCACACTATATTCTCAAGATATCGATGTAGTGCCTTACAATGATTTGTTTGATGTCCATGAATGTGATAGTAATGGAAATACTTGGATTTATCTTGCTATTCGGAAGGCTAGACGGGTGATGGAGGCCATCAGAAGTTCGGGTCACCTTTTAGTTTAGCCAACAATTCTTGAGGTGAGGTCGTGAATTCTACTCGGGTAGCGGGGGATTTTTTTATTGAATCTTGTTTGTTTTCTTAGGTCCAACTCCTCAATTTGAGGTATGTTTGAGTTGTGTGATCTTCCTTTTGTTATCTACGACCCCTAACTCTTCTTCCATGTTGGCGTATCTATTTGCTTTTGCTAAGAGTTCCTCCATGGCAGTCAACCCACTTTTCGCCAGTGATTGTAGTAGAGGGCTTCTAGGCTGTAAAGCCTTTCTGAAGGCAACAATTATCGTCCGCTGGTCATTGCTTTCCACTTGGACCATTTTAGTGATGAACTAGTGGGTGAATTTTTACAATGATTTCGTTGTTGCTTGCTTCAAGTTGAACAGATAATCTACACTTCGTCTCGTTGCAGGCATCTCAGGTCATAAACTAGTCACACGATTGCGTGAAGCTGTTTATGGAATGCAGTGGAAGCTAATGGAACGACGTTAGGGATGACCCATGCAAGCTGGTGGGAAAGACTCAGTAGAGCAGTCCCTCTCGAACATCCACAAGGGTCATGAGTTACTGGAAATGATATATGTGTCACTGGTTCCATCATAGAGGTTGAATTTTGGTGGGACGTGATAGGTATAGAGAAATATACTGCTGGATTAAATAAACTATTTCCTCATCCCTTATTCAATTGATCTGTACGTAAATATATACAACATCACAGAGAACTATTTTAGGAAATATTTACAGCAATTACTATGACAAAATAACTATACACCAATCTCGGCTAATAATCACATAAATAGAAATAGATCAAAGACTTTATTCAAATGGCTTGATTGTAGGCTGAAATCATGAAGGTTTGACTTGATCTTGATTTTGGCAATCTTCCTTAATACGCCCTCGCAAGATTGAGCTTCCATCGGCAAGACCAATCTTGGTACGTAACAATTCAGTCCGTTGCCGTGACAAGGGTTTTGTCAAGAGATCAGCAAGTTGATCTTGCGTGTGAACATGACGAACATGAAGGGTCCCATTTTGAACAAGCTCTCGGACAAAGTGTAAATCAATCTGAATATGCTTCATGCGAGAATGATTAACTGGATTAAAACTCAGATGTGTGGCGCCAAGATTGTCACATAGCAACAAGGGAGGCACCTTGAGTGGAAAACCGAGTTCATGAAGTAAGGAGTTTAGCCACACAGTTTCAGACGTAGCATTGGCAAGAGCACGGTATTCAGCTTCCGTCGATGAGCGAGCAACAGCTCGTTGTTTCTTGGAGCTCCAAGAAATGGGATTTGTGCCAAGAAAACTAATATAAGCCGAAGTAGAGGTTCTGTCATCCACATTCCCTGCCCAGTCAGCATTAGAGAACGTGGTTAAAACTGAAGTTGTGTTTCTAGTAAGCTGAATACCATGAAAAATGGTTTGTTTCAAGTAACGAAGCAGTCTCTTCGTGGCTGTCCAGTGGGCTGTAGTTGGCTTATGCATGAATTGAGATAGCTTATTCACAGCAAACGAAATGTCCGGTCGGGTCAGTGAAAGATACTGAAGACTACCAATGACACGCCGAAAGTCAGTGATGTCAACAGGTGCTGTGCCATCAAACAATTTCAGAGAAGCAGATGTGGATAAAGGAGTGGACACATCCTTAGCACCAAGCATATTCGTTGTGGACAATAAGTCACGAATGTATTGATGCTGTGATAAGAACAGACCAGCACGAGTAGGAATAACCTCTACTCCCAGAAAGAAGCTAAGGTTTCCCATATCTTTTAGGGAAAACTTTTCACCCAATTTCTGAATTATGTGATCCACAAACTGAATATCATTGCCAGTAATTACAAGATCATCAACGTAAACCAAAAAATAGCAAATGATAGAACCATGTGTATAAATAAACAAAGAAGAATCAGCTTTGGAATTTTTGAACCCAAGCTGAAAAAGAGCAGTTCTCAGAGCTGTGTACCAAGCTCGAGGAGCCTGTCGAAGCCCATAAATGGCTTTTCTCAATCGACACACATGATCAGGCTTACTGGTATCTTTAAACCCTGGAGGTTGCATCATATAAACAGTTTCTGTGAGGGTTCCATGTAAAAAAGCATTGTTGATGTCCATTTGTCGTAAAGGCCACCCATTCATCACGGCTATAGTCAAAACACATCGAATAGTGGCTGGCCTAACAACAGGACTGAAGGTTTCCTTGTAATCTAGGCCCGGTCTTTGAGTATAGCCTTTGGCCACAAGCTTGGCCTTAAATTTGTCCACTGAGCCATCAGCTTTGCGTTTTACTCTAAACACCCATTTACAGCCCACGGGTGTCCAGTTTGGGGGGGGGGGGTGGAACCAAATCCCAGGTTCCATGTTTCATCAAGGCAGTGAGCTCAGTGGACATAGCATCACGCCACTGAGGATGGTTCACGGCTTGAGTCACACAAGTTGGCTCAATTGCTAGAGGAATGGGATGTTTGGAAACCAAATGAAGTTGCTTGGGTTTAAAGATGTTGTTCATGGAACGGGTTGTCATTTTGTGGAGACGAGGGTTCCCAGTTTGAACACACGAAAGGGGAATGGAATGGGACTGAGATAAAGTAAGATCAGCGACTGTGTGTGTGTGAGTCGGATGAAGGGAGGAAGGAAGAACAGGGTCATGCGAGATGGGAACATCCGAATGAGAACCGGAATTTCTAAGAGCATCAGTCAAAGGAAAATTAGGAGAAGAGAGAGGGGGGTTACCTGGAGGTGATGGAGATGTAGCAGAAACATCGGCCGGAAGCACATGTGGTGGTGCCGAATTAGAGGAGTGCACGAACGGAATCACTTGAGGAGGAACTCGCATGGGCTGAGAAGAAAATGGAATAAAGAAGTAGGGCACAGATGAGAAGAAGACTCGGGTTGGGCTGGGCTCTGGGCTTGCTCGGATTGAAAAGGCAGTTGGGTCTCATCAAACAACACATGCCGAGACACATAAGTTTTGTGGGTCTTAAGATCCAAACAAATATAGGCATTTTGAGTTTGAGAATAGCCCCAAAAAAGACATGGAATGGACTTAGGTTGCATCTTGTGATTATTATATGGACGTGTAAGGGGATAGCAAAGCGAACCAATTTTTTTTAATTTAAGATAATTTGGTTTCTGTCCAAAAAGAGCCTCAAATGGGGACTTGTTGGTGAGAAGAGGAGTCGGTTGCCTATTTATGAGATAGGTGGCAGTTCGAAAAGCATGAGGCCAATATGAAAGAGGCAAGGAAGCATCCGAAAGTAAGGTGAGGCCAGTTTCAACAAGATGTCGATGACGGCGTTCAGAGACTCCATTTTGTTGCGGGGTGTAAGGAGCAGTAGTATAGTGACTAATGCCGTGAAGATTTAAAAAAGGTTTGAGAGAAATAAATTCACCACCATTATCGGAGTAAAGGGTTTTAATTTTGGCTTGAAATCGAGTTTCAACAAAAATTTTAAATTGTGGAAAAATAGTTGACACACTCGATTTGGTAGCCATGGGATAAAACCACATGTATTTCGTGTAGTGGTCCACAAAAAGAAGATAATAACGAGAACCATCAAGTCCCGTTGAGTGTGCGGGACCCCAAACATCCGTATAAATAATTTCAAGTGGACCAGTACTCGAAAGACTAGTTGTGCGAAAAGGTTGTTGATGAGATTTATTAATAGAACAAGAACGACATAACATGGACATTTTATTTGTAGTGGTAGGAAGAGAAAAAGTAGAAACAAGATTTTTAACAATGGGATAGGAAGGATGACCAAGACGCTTGTGCCACCCATCAAGCGACGTCCGTTCATGCACATTAGCAACCTTTTGTGAAAAATTTCCCACAAGTGATTCCGGAAAAATGTAAATGCCGTTCTCACATGAACCTCTTAGTAGGATCGCCCCCGTGATCGGTTCCTTCACAAGAAAATAAGATGGGTGAAACTCAACATATACATTATTTTGTGAGGTAAAATGATGAACAGAAATCAATTTTTTTTTAAGATTCGGAACACAGAGAGTATCACGCAAGATAAAGGTTCGATTGGGTGAGTGTATAGCTAAAGAACCAACATGTGAAACAGCCAAACTTGAACCATCACCCAGAACCACTTCATCGGTGCCGTCATATTGGGAGTGAATAGATAAATTCTGAAGATCACCAGTGATGTTGTGGGAGGCAGCGGAATCAAGGAGCCATTTTTGCTCTTTCATGGTAGAAGTTGTTGCACTGTTTGCAGTAATTTCACTGGGCTTCAATTGAGGACAATTTTTGGCCGTATGGCCCAACTCATCACAGAATTGGCATTTGGGCCTATAAGGCCGCTGGTTGTTGCTGGGCCGATTGGAACCATTGGGACGTCGACCATCACGATTTCCACTTTGGGCTGGAGCTTGCCCAGACTGACGCTGAGGCCCATTTGGCTTGCTATAGCTGCGTTGTTGACCTCTCGAAGAACCAGACTTCCTGGTTGTATAGTTTGTAGCGGTTACCAGTTGCTGAGTAGCAGTTTCAAGGCGGCGCAAATAATGTTCGTGGCCGACCAGAAGATCGTGGAGCTCCTCAAAGGCAAGAGACTTTTCGCGAGCTCGGATTGGTGCTGCAATTTCCCTGAAATCAGAACCTAAGCCATTAAGCACATAGAGGGTTAGGTCATCATCAGAAATGGGGTGGTCAATAATGGCAATTTCATCTGCCAGAGACTTCACAGCATGTAGATAATCAGAGATAGGCCGATTTCCACGCTGTATTAAGGTGAGTTCCTCTTTTAATTGCATAGCCCGAGTTCGTGATTTGCTAGCATAGAGGGTGTTCAATTTTTACCAAGCCTCATGGGACGTTTTTGCTGTTGCAATGAGTGGGGTGATGGTAGGGGAAGTGGAAGCAAGAAGGGCACTGAGTATAAGTTTGTCTTGTCGAACCCAATGAGTTTTGTGTAGGGCAGAAACAGAGAGATCACTCGAAGAGGGACATTGAGAGATGCCGGTGACATAATCAAGCAAATCATATCCTATGAGTAAGGCTTCAAATTGAGCACGCCATTGAGGAAAAGTAGGAGTCAATTTTTCATTAATCTGGGCAGTGATATTGAGAGCAACAAGAGTGGTTTCAGTGGAGGAAATGGGGTGGGTGTTAAGATGAATTTGAGGTTGTTCGGGTGAGGAAGACATTGGGGAAATGGGAGGGATCGACTCGTTGGAGAAGGGCTCTTATGATACCATATAGAGAAATATACTGCTGGATTAAATAAACTATTTCCTCATCCCTTATTCAATTGATCTGTACGTAAATATATACAACATCACAGAGAACTATTTTAGGAAATATTTACAGCAATTACTATGACAAAATAACTATACACCAATCTCGGCTAATAATCACATAAATAGAAACATATCAAAGACTTTATTCAAATGGCTTGATTGTAGGCTGAAATCATGAAGGTTTGACTTGATCTTGATTTTGGAAATCTTCCTTAATAGTGGGCACAGTTCTTCTTGGAACAAATGTAATGCAATAGAGGATTTAAATTTATTTCCCCAGCTTTGAGTGGCCTTGGCGAGTGAATTAGCTTGCAGTTTGATTTGTTGTACTTCCGTTGCCAATTTCTTGTATTTTCGTTCAAGATCCTCTGGTTTTTGGGTACGTTGAACCTTAAGAATGGCTGTTCAGGTTGTTGAGGCGCCCTGCATGCGGCTGATCACACTTCCCTCTAAAACCTGGTCATTTTTATGGGGGGCTCCCCTCCACGTGTCCTTCCCAGACTCAAGACCCTTTGGTTGATCAGGGCAAATGTATAACCCATCTGGAATCACTCTATCTAGACCAAGTTAAGCTCTGTTTGACACCAGAAGTAAGAAGTTTTCCTTCTTTCACAATGCCAGCCAAAATGGATAGACCAAATTGATTGACCTTTTAGACGGGCTCACAATGCTAGATGGAATAGACAGACCAAGTCAACTGTATATTTCAAACGGACAAATCAATCCAGTCAAGTCCTTAGGATTTTTGACATGTGTGGTTAACCACGCCTGATTCTAAACATTGACCTAGCCGCTTGATGCTTGAGCATCGGACTAGACGCTATCTACACCCAAAAGTCAATATCAATTAATTGTTATACACAATCCTAGACATTGGCAAACTAAATGAACAGTTAGCTACACGGTTCGAGATTTTGGCACAACAGTCAGCAAATGGCACTAATCAGCAACCCTTACTTGATGTGATTGCCTAGTCCACACAGTAGTGACGACGTTGACAGTCCGCGCAATCATCATTACAAGATAAGGACGGTGTTATTAGCTCTATATAAATCCCTCAAGAAGCACGAATAAGGTACATACGCTCATTCTTTCCCACAAAATAGTTAAAGTTATCCTCATTTGACTTAAGCTTCGAAGGGGTGTGCTTAGACCACCCGTCCAGACATCTTTCTGTGTAGGGAAGAAACCCGTCTGACTCCAGTAAAGTTGAACGAACTCCTCAACAAGTACGAATAAGAGAAGAAGTCCGTCTAACTCTAGTGAATCTGAACAAACTTGAATCCAATTGGCTCGACACCAACAATTCTAGGTTGATAGGTACACATTGTTTAAATTTCAACGCAATTGGCTTATTAGGCCGTCTTGTCGAATTAGAATATTTTCTATTTGCTGTTGGTGTTCTTACTGCTGTCATTCCAGCTTGTGAAGGATTTGTGATAGTTGGTTCTACATAGCATCTAACTTGTCTAGGTTGTGCTCGGATTTCCTTCCTCGTTTGCAAATTCTCCATTCATGGTTTCTTTGCTCATGCTGAGATGCTATTCTCAACATCATTCTCAACATCTTTTCCACAGACAAGGTCATTGAAGTTGCAATGATTAGTAATATCCTTTATTATTATTATTATTATTAGTTTAGCTATATAAGTTTAAAAGATTGCTAAAGATGGTCCCCTCTTGCTTCAAGGTGTAGGCTTTATATGGCCTCTCCCTCTGTCACTCCTTTAGGCTTTTGGTTATGCTTTATTGACTTTAAGGTGCATAGGATAAGAGTAGTTGAGCTCGACTTTTTAGGGATAGATCGGTTAGTCAAGTCAACCTGAAAGTCTCAGGTGGGTTGTCTTTCTTTCATGTCCTTGGTTTGGAGTGAGGTGATTTTGTGAACCAAAGTCTCCTTTTTCCCTTTAATTCTAATTTTTTTTTCATTAAATAAGGATTTACTTTTATTTTTTATTTTTGAAAAGAAACTGAACTAAACGTTACAGTAACCTTACTATAACCCTAAAATGTCTTGGTAATTACGTGGCTATCCATGTTCAGATTGGTTGGTTATATGGAACCACAACAGAAGACGTCCTCACAGGTATGAGGATACATGCAAGAGGTTGGAAATCCACAGATTGCCGGCCTGACCCTCCTGCATTTCTTGGGTGCGCACCCTCAGGCGGGCCTGCTGCACTTACCCAACAGAAGAGATGGGCCACTGGCTTCCTTGAGATCCTGTTCAGCACGAACAGCCCATTCATTGCCTCCTTCACTGCAAAGCTCCAATTTCGCCAATGCCTTGCATACGTGTGGCTTATTTCATGGGCTTTACGGTCAATTCCCGAGCTGTGTTATCTTGCTTTGCCAGCATATTGCATCATGGCCGGCTCACATTTCTTGCCCAAGGTGAGCAAAACTAAAACCATTCTGTTTTCCTCTTAAATGCATACATAGCATTAGTAGTAGTACTTCACCAACCTTTGTTTTATCGTCATTGACGCAGGTCCAAGAGCCAGCTGTGTTGATACCAATATTCCTCTTTGTCAGTTACAATTTTTACACTCTATTTGAATACTATGGAGCTGGGTTTTCAATCCGAGCATGCTGGAACAATTTGAGGATGGGGAGAATAACCACAGTGACTGCATGGTTATTTGGATTTTTCAGTGTCATTCTAAAGCTCCTGGGGTTATCGGAGACCGTCTTTGAAGTTACAAAAAAGGACCAATCTACTACTCCTGGTGAAGGCAGTGACAAGGATACTGGTCGGTTCACCTTTGATGGGTCTCTGATTTTTGTTCCGGCCACTACTCTTTTGTTGGTGCACCTGATGGCACTTGTTACAGCCTTGTTAGAACTATTTGATCATGTCGGGATCGAATCAAGAATAGGGGAGATAATATGTAGCGTGTGGGTGGTGCTATGCTTCTCGCCGTTTCTTAAAGGCCTGTTTGGGAAAGGAAAATATGGGATACCCACATCCACCATAAGCAAGTCAGTAGCTTTGGCATTGCTTTTTCTTGCTTGCACTATTACAGTAAGAAAATGATTTTATTGAAAACCGTACTGTTTATTTAGCATAATTGTTTATCAAGTGTGTTATGACAAGTATCATCCGGTTTAGTGTACGAACAAATTTGTTGCAATTATAATGGCAGTTTGCTTTTCACCATTGCCGTAGCAGCAGCAGCTCCATGAACTGAAATGAAGAAATGATCACAAGCAGTTAAACCATCCAAAAGTTTATACGGTTGAAAATTGGTAAATAATATATATTAAATAGAATAAAAATATTTGAAAAAGTAAGATCAACTTTTTACTTTTCAACCAAAAAAAAAATATTAAAATGCATTTATTTGATATGAGTTTAATTAATATATTTTTAAAAATATAATGACTAAAGAACCTTATTTAACATTTTCATAAATTAAAAAAATAAGTAATTTAACAATATTGTATAGGTGGAAACAATACATATATACCCTTTTTTTAATTAGAAATATTTTCTCTTTTGCTTCTCTTTCTTCTTTCAATTAAATTGTTTTTTAGTCATTATGAGTAATTTCTCTAATTTCAAAAGCTAAAAGGTAAAACAAATTTATTTTTAAATTCTTATGAAACTTAGGTGGCGTATATTTTTTGGTTGAATAAAAACAGTCAAATTAGATTTTTTTTTATTTGGTTAAAGCTATATATTGTCAATTTGTTCATATTTAGTTGTTGTGAGTTTTTAAAATTAGAAATGATGTGAGTGACAAAAAAAATCATCAAGATATTTGAATGCTCATGAATGACGGGCGGCAGGGGGTGGGTGTGGTGGTGGTTTTAACACCTAAGGTTGCCTCTTAGGACATGCAAATGCCCTAGGGCATTTGAATGCTTGCCCTTAATTATCTCTTTATTTTTTGCAATATTTTGAGTTTTTCTCCATTTTAAATGCCCTTAATTATCTCTTTATTTTTGCAACATTTCAAGTTTTTCTCCATTCTTTTCATCCTAATTTCATATTTTAGTCATTCCATAAGTTTTTATCAACTTTAGATGCATACACACCTAAGAAAACCATTGATTTTGAAACGGTTTGAGGTTAGCCTTATAGTAGTCTGAAGTTAAATAGAAGGTTATAAGACGTAAAGAAATATGTCACATCCAATCGATAAAAAATATAACAAAATTGCCAACTAAATCTAACAAATCTAACAAATCAACAAGCCCATGTGGGAAGAAATTAGTTCCCTCCTATGATAAAAAGGTCAAGTGTGTAGTTAATCCTATAAGGATTTTTGATATTATCTTTTAGAAAAGAAATTTGGCTTTAAAAATCACCAACAAGGATTAAGATCAAGTGGTATCAGACTTGATTTTTAACCGTTGATAAAAAAGCTTAGGTGTGTAGTTAATCCTATATATATGTATGTATGTATATATGTATGTATGGAGAAATAGAAATCAACCTCCTTGTGCAATTGCAGTTGCCATAGTTATTATCGTGTAATGAATATTGTTTCATGTGGTTCATCTTTGAAACCCTACAATCACTACCCTGCAAAATGTGAAATGATATTCTATTTTGGTAATGCTTTATCTAAGCATGATAATAATTGACTAGGAGTAAAACATGTAAAATTATTTTCCTATTTGATTTAGGTTGAGGGTTAGTAGACACATCCATTGTTCCTCTCTTCACACCTAGCTCTTTATTGAGAAAAATAAAAAAGAAAGAGCAAGTGTAGGGAGAGAGAAAAATAAATGTATGTAACATCATCCCAAGTCATTAATATATATGATTGATAAAAAAAAATTGAATTATTTTCAAAGATACCCAAGAATCCTAATTTGATTGCTTCATTGACAAGTTTTTTGTGTCAAGTTATGGATGAAATAAGATATAAAAATAATTTATTGACTTAGGATATATATATATTTTTTCTTCTATTTTTCCTCTTTATTTTCTTTTCCTCTCAGTTTTCCCCAAATTTTTGTGAGAGCCAAACATGGCATTAATATTTTGATACCTTAGACCTTGAATTTTAGGCACTAGTGACTTTCATGGTAAAAAGGAGACAGAAAATTTAGGCAACAATACTAACTTAGAAATATATGTGCCCAAAAACATTTCTTCTTAAGGCCAATGTTTGTTTTATTTGTGGAGTCTCTTGCCCTTTCTCTAGCTTGATGATCAGAGGTTTTGTGGTCGATGGGGGCAGGAGGTCTCACCTTGAATTGTGTGATTGCAAAGACTGATTTATTGAGCCAAATCCAAGGAAAGAGAGAGAGCCAAAAAAAAAAAAAATCATAGTATTAAGCCAAAACATTGAACTAAAAGAAAGTTTTAGAATGCAATAACTTCATATTTGTGTTACAAACCGGGCTCGGTTTGATTGTTGAGAAAATGGGAGGAAAACACAGGAAAGACAGTTTTGAATCCCATGTTGTAAATATTAACAGGGTTGTAGGCTCCAATTGGCAGTTTAGACAATCTAGGAGACAAAAGAAAAGCATGTTCAAATCTATGTGGTACCTGTTTTCTCTATTTTAAAATTAAAAAAAAAAAATAGTAACTTTTATAAAAGATATAATAATTCTTAAAGGTTTATGGAAAGCAATGATTTTAAAAACAGTCTAAAAAAAATTGAAATATAAAATCTTTTTATGACTTTAAATTTAAAAATTCTTAAAAGTGATTTTTAACTATATAAATTAAATACATATTTTTTATACAAAATATTATGGGTGACAAAGTTTGATACGATTCATTAATACAATACGAACCCAACAGATTTTTCATTGGTTTGGATCAAATTCGTATTGATTTGTTAAACCCATTTAATAAATAGGTAATTTTTGGATTAACTTGCATAACATGAATTTGTTCTATTTAATAATCTTGCTATTAATTTAATACTATTTTAAAACTATTTAACTCATATTTGATTTATTTTAAATTTATTTTTAAATAAATAGATTAATTGAGTCATAAATATATTTGATTGAAATATTAATCATATAGACGTATAGATAACTTAACTCAATCTAATTATTAAATAGGAAAACTAATTATTAAATAGGTTAATGGGTTGTTCTTGTACTTTATTGCATTTAAATTATATTTCTTTATATTTACGTTCAATGGTATGGTTAGATTAAAAGTTCAATACGATACTAAATTCAACAAGCTTGCCATGAGCTTTATTTAAGCTATAACTATTCGGTTACGACATGAGAGAGCTAGGGAGTTGTGGTGAAGGAAGTATTTGACAACATTTCTATAACCACGGATGAGACTTTGTAGGTTATATTGGAGAACAAGGAGAGCCGCTCTGATGGACTGCCGCATCTAGTCTATCTATCCAGAGAGAAGGATCCCAAGCATCCACACCATTACAAAGCCGGTGCCATGAATGTTCTGGTAAGGAAGCTCCCTTGAATTAATATAATTACTGATTTCCCTCTTCTTCTGATTGTTTCTTGATAAACAGACCAGAGTCTCTGGAGCTATGACAAATGCTCCTTTCATGCTGAACGTAGACTGCGATATGTACGCCAACAATCCACTGATTTTTCATCATGCAATGTGTTTGCTCCTCGGTTCCAAGAATGAACAGGACTGCGGGTTTGTTCAGTCTCCACAATGCTTCTATGATGGACTAAAGGACGACCCATTTGGAAATCAGCTAGTAGTTTTGTATAAGGTATGCCAAATTTCAATAGCGAAGAGTGATCTCTTCCATACTATAGAGCACACGTAGTAGAAGCCTCTTTTATTTATTTTTCATTAATTGATATGTTTGTTGAATCAGTATCTGGGAAGTGGGATAGTAGGGCTTCAAGGACCTACGTACACTGGAACGGGATGTTTTCATAGAAGAAAAGTTATCTATGGGTTATGGCCAGATGGCAGGATGGAGATCAAAGGAAGAAGTGGTATGCAGTCAATTTATTTGTCTTATGTATCATTCTAATTTTCTTAGGGGGATCTTAAAATGTTATATGAAACTAAGCATTACAATTTTCTACTTCTTGGTAGGAAAATTAACTGATGAGAGAATACAAAAAACATTCGGAAATTCAAAGGAATTCACCACAACAGCTGCAAGGATCTTATCCGGGTTGAGCGGGATTTCGCATTGTCCATACGATCTTTTGAATCGGGTTGAGGCAGCACAAGAAGTTGCAACTTGCAGCTACGAGTATGGAACTAGCTGGGGTATAAAGGTGAGCTGCAAATATTTAGAACAACAAGAATAGCACGTACCTCAAATAAAATCTAAAGTTGCAATGATTAGCACTTCACTGTTATTTGATTAATTTAGCTGTAAGTTTACAAGATTGCTAAAGATGATCCCCTCTTGCTTCATGGCATAGGCTTTATATAGCTTCTCCCTCTGTCACTGCTTCAGGCTTTGGTTCTGCTTTATGGACTTTAAGACGCATGGTGATTTTATTAGTAAAACTTGTATAAAAAAATTACTATTAGGGAAACTTAGAGTCTATTTGAGAACTGTTTTTAAAAATAAAAAATTGTTTTTCAAACTTGAAAACATATTTGATAATTTTTTTGACAAAAAAAAGTCTTTTGAAAACTTGTTATGAAAAAAAAAGGTGTTTTTTGAAAACATATTTTAATTATTTTAAGTTGTTTTAACTTATTTTCTCGAGATTATTTTAAAAAAAGAATTATGCAAATATGAAGAATTATTTTTTTAATAAAATATTTGGAAACATAAAAAACACTATTAGAATATTCTAAGTTTCTAGATAAACTTTTGTTTAAAATAACATCAAAGCCTGGTTTTGAAAACCAATCTCAAAAATGGTTTTTGAAAATTATTTTTGAAAACATTCCTAATAAGATCTTTAGTATTTGAAAATAAATGAAAAAAAAGTCTTCAATGGTATTTTGGCAATTTATATAATAAAAAGTGATTTTTAGAAGAAACATCAATTAAGTCTTCTCTAGATTTTTAACTGAAAATAATCTTTTAAACTTAGTCAAACACTTATTTTTATAAAGGAAATTACGTCTACTTGATCCATCTGAGTCACTCCCAAACAAACTTCAAGTTATTTTGCACTTCAAATAATACTATTGAGTCGTTGTGTTACCACAGGACCTTCAAATATATAACATTATCAGAAACATTATTTTTTCGGTGGTAGAGAGAAATCTCCCAAAATATGCAGTGTATGTTGAATAAAATCCATGTGCATAAGACAAGACACAATTATATTGTAGTAGTAATAATAGTAATATTCTTGTGTAGGCCATATGCGTCCAATGAAAAAAATCAAAAGGAAAACCGCTTGAAGGAAAGAATAAGCCCTGAATTTCATATATGTAGTCGATTCAGAGTGCATGAAAAATATATAACTTTCTATATTAAAAGTTGGTTTTCAGATTTCATAAAATTGGTCTCGAAAACCATATATTTCCCAAATGACCTCGTCAAAACAAAAGTTTCCCAATAATCTTTTAAACTTAGTCAAACACTAATTTTAAAAAGGAAATTACATCTACTTGATCTATCCAAGTCACTCCCAAACAAATTTTAAGTTATTTTGCACTTCAAATAATACTATTGAGTCGTTGTGTTACCACAGGACCTTCAACTATATAACATTATCAGAAACATTATTTTTTCAGTGGTAGAGAGAAATCTCCCAAACCATGCAGTGTATGTTGAATAAAATCCATGTGCATCAGACAAGATACAATTATATTGTAGTAGTAATAATAGTAATATTCTTGTGCAGGCCATACGTGTTCAATGAAAAAAATCATGAAGGAAAACCGATTGATGGGGTTGCCTTCCAAGAAGTGGCTAGTTTGAAGGAAAGAATAAGCCCTGAATTTCATATATCATACACATAGCAGCCCATGTGACCTTCAAATATATGAAGTTAATAGTAATATTAATAATCATATTTTGTCGACTGTCCCCAGAAAACTCCAAATGGCACAAATAATGAATACGTGTTGAATAAATTCTTGTAATCAGACAAAACATTTATATTGTAGCAGTAATATATGTGTAGGCTATACTTGTATGTCCAATGAGAAAAAAGTCAAGAAACAAGAGGAGACATTACTGTTAGGTTTGCTTTGCAAGGAATGGCCAGCGCAACTATTAAGTCCAATAACATCTCCACAAATTACATACACCATCTGTCCAACAAGTATCCTCCTCCATTTTCCAATGGCCAAACCAATCCCTTCACCTCTCTATGAAAAAATTCCCCAGAAAAACACACTCCATAGAGCCTTGGACCTCACCATCTTCTTCCTTCTTCTCTCTCTCCTTGCTTATCGTCTCCTTTCCCTCAAAAACAATGGCTTCACTTGGCTCGTCGCCTTCCTCTGTGAGTCATGGTTCACCTTTATTTGGATTCTTAACTTCAGCTCCAAATGGAACCCTGTGTCCTACAAAACAAACCCTGAACGTCTTCTACAATGTTATCGGTATCCAATAATGCTCTTAGTAAAACGCTTCATGTGCTTTGGTGTTTTTTTCTGCCTTCAAAATTTATATATGACTATACTTATGATTTTCTGAACAGAGTTGATGAGCTTCCTCCAGTGGACATGTTTGTGACAACTGCAGACCCCATGCTGGAACCCCCTATCATCACTGTAAACACTGTCCTCTCCTTGCTGGCAGTTGACTATCCAGCTAACAAGCTTTCTTGCTATGTGTCCGATGATGGGGCTTCCCCTCTCACCTTCTACGCTCTCCTTGAAGCATCCAAGTTTGCTAAGCTTTGGGTTCCTTTTTGTAAGAAGTATGGTATTCAAACTAGAGCTCCCTTTAGATACTTCTCCAGAGAGTTGTTACCATCCCATGATAATTCAACGGAGTTCCTACAAGAATACAGAAAGATAATGGTACGCGCACTATTCTTAGTAGGAACCATAAGTGGTCCTTAATTATTTTAGTTCAACTTGGTGCAATTATTTATTTATTTAATAACAATGATTAGAATGCAGATGATCCTGAATCTAGAATTTCTTCTCCAATTTATTGACTATCTTTCTTTTTTTGTCCTTTTTATATATAAAATCTCCTTTAAAGAAAAAAATAAAAATAAAAATCCACTAGCAAGCAAGTTCGTGTTCAAGTTATGTGTCTAATTTTCTTTTTCTTCATCCCTCTGTAGGACGAATATGAAGAGCTTAGTCGAAGAATTGAAGACACAACCCTGAAGTCAATATCATATGAGTTTAGTACTGCAGATTTTGTCGCTTTTTCAAATATAAAAAAGGGGAGCCATCCAACTATAATCAAGGTATGTTTAAAGATATTACCGTTATTAGGTCTATTTGGATTGCTTTCTCATAAGCTAAAAAACAAATTTTTTAAGTTCAATAAAAGATTTTATGTCTGATTAATTTTATACTTATGGTCTAAGAAAAAGCTTAATATAAAAGTCATGAAAATCTTATTTCTTATAAAACCTTACACAAAAAGTCATTTTATGTTTAATACAAATCTTATGATATCGATATTACTTTTTAAAAATTATAACTTTAGCTTCAACTTTATTTTGTAGGTAGAGATTAAAAAAAACAAACAATCTCGAATGGGTCGGAATTGGTATAGAACAAAGGACCACTTAAAGCTAATCATAGGAGATTAGAATGATAGTATAAAACTATTTGTTTTTGTCTTTTTCTATATTATATAAAAAAAAATAACTTTCTTTAATTAATAAAAAGATAAAAAGAAACAAACAATCTCAAATAGGTTGCAATCGATATAGAACAAATGATCACTTAAAGCTAATCATAAGAGATTAAAACGATAGTATAAAACTATTTGTTTTTGTCTTTTTCTATATTATAAAAAAAAAATAACTTTCTTTAATTAATAAAAAATAGTCATGCCATTAAAAAAAAGTTTTATTTATTTGTATTTTGATTTATACTCTATTTCTTTGTTCTTGTACTTTATTGTATTTAAATTATATTTCTTTATATTTACGTTCAATGGTATGGTTAGATTAAAAGTTCAATACGATACTAAATTCAACAAGCTTGCCATGAGCTTTATTTAAGCTATAACTATTCGGTTACGACATGAGAGAGCTAGGGAGTTGTGGTGAAGGAAGTATTTGACAACATTTCTATAACCACGGATGAGACTTTGTAGGTTATATTGGAGAACAAGGAGAGCCGCTCTGATGGACTGCCGCATCTAGTCTATCTATCCAGAGAGAAGGATCCCAAGCATCCACACCATTACAAAGCCGGTGCCATGAATGTTCTGGTAAGGAAGCTCCCTTGAATTAATATAATTACTGATTTCCCTCTTCTTCTGATTGTTTCTTGATAAACAGACCAGAGTCTCTGGAGCTATGACAAATGCTCCTTTCATGCTGAACGTAGACTGCGATATGTACGCCAACAATCCACTGATTTTTCATCATGCAATGTGTTTGCTCCTCGGTTCCAAGAATGAACAGGACTGCGGGTTTGTTCAGTCTCCACAATGCTTCTATGATGGACTAAAGGACGACCCATTTGGAAATCAGCTAGTAGTTTTGTATAAGGTATGCCAAATTTCAATAGCGAAGAGTGATCTCTTCCATACTATAGAGCACACGTAGTAGAAGCCTCTTTTATTTATTTTTCATTAATTGATATGTTTGTTGAATCAGTATCTGGGAAGTGGGATAGTAGGGCTTCAAGGACCTACGTACACTGGAACGGGATGTTTTCATAGAAGAAAAGTTATCTATGGGTTATGGCCAGATGGCAGGATGGAGATCAAAGGAAGAAGTGGTATGCAGTCAATTTATTTGTCTTATGTATCATTCTAATTTTCTTAGGGGGGTTTTAAAATGTTATATGAAACTAAGCATTACAATTTTCTACTTCTTGGTAGGAAAATTAACTGATAAGAGAATACAAAAAACATTCGGAAATTCAAAGGAATTCACCACAACAGCTGCAAGGATCTTATCCGGGTTGAGCGGGATTTCGCATTGTCCATACGATCTTTTGAATCGGGTTGAGGCAGCACAAGAAGTTGCAACTTGCAGCTACGAGTATGGAACTAGCTGGGGTACAAAGGTGAGCTGCAAATATTTAGAACAACAAGAATAGCACGTACCTCAAATAAAATCTGAAGTTGCAATGATTAGCACTTCCCTGTTATTTGATTAATTTAGCTGTAGGTTTACAAGATTGCTAAAGATGATCCCCTCTTGCTTCATGGCATAGGCTTTATATATCCTCTCCCTCTGTCACTGCTTCACGCTTTGGTTCTGCTTTATGGACTTTAAGACGCATGGTGATAAAGGGTCGTTGAGCTCAACTTTTTAGGGGTAGGTTGGTTAGTTAGGTCAACCTACAGGTCCGAGGTGGGTTGTCTTCCTTTTTGGTCCTTGCTTTGGGGTGAGGTGATTTTGTGCACCTTCAGTATCCCCCTTCCCCCCTCCCAGCCTTGAGTTTTTCTTTCTTGGAAGAGGTTAGAGCCTTTTCTTTTTGGGTTGTGTGCTAATGATGTTTAGGCAGTGCTAGTGCAATTTTCAATGGCGGTATACCCATTTTGGTTTCCTCCGTTTTGAGGCAGTTTCTTCCACTAATCTCATGTTTGATGGTTGAGATTTGTCCACGTGCCGCATCCTTAGCCTTTCCTCAATTGAAGGTTTTCTCTTCAAATCCTACGCTAATTATTATTTCTTCCTTCAAAAGTCGATAAGTATTATATCTCCCATTTATGGTTTTCTTCTTCTTCTTCTTATATATTTTCCTGTTGAAGAAATAAAAAAGGATGAATGCCTCTGGGTCGATTGAATAGTTTCATGCTAAGTTTAATATCCTACTGTTAGTGGGACTTTGCTTCATGGATGATGGGGATGTAATCCTGGCCAAAGGGAGTCTAGTTGAAGGTGAGATGTTCTTGCCCAAAAGCTACTTGGAGGCTTTGACTTCCACTTCTTCCATTGTTTAGAAGCTTAGTGTGTCATCTTCGACTTGCCTAAAACCAACTATATATTAACATCGTTCGTTTGATAATGTCAATGATCGTGTTAGATTACTTAAGGGGTTTGAATATTTCAGTGAGGGATGTTATGTAATACTATGAAGTAGTCTAACATTCCTCATGAATGGTACTTGTTTGCTTGCTTAGGTGTAACTGGCTTCATCACTGGGGCACCCTCGACCTATAAAGACCTGAATTGTGGTATTGTTGCCATTTTGGCTAAATGAAAGTTTGGACCTTTTGAACCCGATGACCTTCCTAGGGTTCACAGTACACATGACATGTCACATTAGTTTTTAGTTTTGGTTTTCCTCTTTTCTTTCTGAGGTAAATCTTAATAATGGACTACACCTAAAGGGAGGGTTGAATAGGTGTTGTTGAACTATAAAAAAAAATGTCCCAACAAAGATTACCTAATCTTAGAATTTTTCAATATCGATAAACTTTTCTTCCAACAACTTTTCAATAAAACATAAAATCCATAAACAAGTATATATGCACTAACACTCGCCTAATAATTTATAAATGCAATTAACATGCAAATGCTTCAACACTCCTCAAAATTAATTCAAAAGAACAATTATCTCCTTAACTCATTTCAGTTTACTACAAGATATCATTAACTAAAATGAACAAAAAAATTATTGAAGATATTCCATGGATAATCACACTTATTTCAGCTCAGATATCTTCCATTTAACATATATGCCCAAGTAACCAATGATATCAAAAGCTGAAAATAAATCAAAGAGTAGAATGAGAGAAAGAGACAACTGACACCAGATTTTAACGTGGAAAACCTTTGAAGAGATAAAAAACCATGGGCCTATAACTGATCGAAAACATCCACTATAAAGAATAAAAACTGAATACAAGGTTTTACCTACCTCAAACCAACCAATCCCTTCCCGAAACATTTAACTAGTACCTTTTACTTTTAGCTTCTCACATTCTTCTTCAGAAACACACTTGGAGTCCACACCAAGCTCGATCTTGGCCTGTTCTTGAATCCACACAAGAAGAAAATGAGTTTTTACACAAACTCAAATAATGAGAGATGAATGCTTAAGGAATCAACCCATTTTTCTTTTCAGAAAATCCATTTAAATATTTTCTTGGAAAACTTGGATGGGATTTTCTTAATATGCAAACAACCTCAAAAATGGTAAGGAATGAGGCGCTCTCTTTCATGATTGCTGCAATCTCTCTTAACTACAAATGAGAGAAATTTATATTTAAAAAGCAAAAGAAACCCTTAATCCGATGGTTGAAATTTGATCTCAAAAATATGTTAGTTGGATTGATTTACCCCTACGCCTAGATCGATCTGGAAATAGGGGAACTTACTACTTTTATCAAAAATTATTTTTCCCAACTTCCCTAACACTTTTTAAAATAATTCAAAGCAATCAACATATTGAAAAATAGTGTTGATTAAAATTCATTCAACACACGCTCAGTTATATACCTCAACCTCTTAGCAAAGTCTTAATCTTCAAAGGTCAAGTAGTTCAACCAACATATTGAAAAATAGGATTGATTAAATTCATTCAACACACATGCGACTACATACCTCGACCTCTTAGTAAAGTCTTAATATTTAAAGGTCAAGTAGTTTGGAGAAGAATTGGAAAACCGAGTTAAGAGACACTTAGGAATTTTTTCTGGAATTGCCAACCTAGCTAAACACTCAAACTTTCCTTCTTTGTAGATTCTCATTGCCTTTACTTTTTCTTGCAGTGATAGAGGATACCGAGGTTCTAGAGATTAGTGATTCCTATCAAGCTGAGATCATTGGTGGTTCAAAATCGACATTGCTTTCGTGACTAGAAGGTTCTGTTGAAGCCAACCCAATTGTATGCTGGTTTCATCTCCTTGGGTTTGATTTCTCCTACCCCCAACCTTTCTTTCATCAATCCGAAGGAGTGACTTCTTTGGAAAAAAAAATTCCTGCTCCCCACACATCTTTTAGTAGTTGATCCTATAAAGAGGAAGCGTGAGCAACCTTTGTTGAAACAATCTTCTTCGGATGGGAAGTCTCAAAACATTGGGTCAAACACTAGGGGCCTGTTGGGTCACTGACAATCCCAAATGATGGAGCAAGGCTCATTCAAGTGTTAGGGTAACCCATTCTTTTGGGACCTTCATTTTCCTCCACTTCGATCGATCTCATTGTAAGTTTTGAAGATGCATAAGATTCTACTAAATCTAAAGCTCCAAGAATGATAGGTGGAGCAATGGAGAAAGACACTTCAGATGTCAGGGACATAAGGAAGGTTGTGGCCATGTCGTCCTCTATTATAGTATATGGCTCATATTGAGTGAAAAACATATGTGGAGAGAAAAAAAATGGCAAATGTTGGAGTGGAGTGTAGTGTATGGTTCGGGGGTATTTTTGGAATTTCAATACCTAAGGGTTAGTATAAATACCCTTTTATGTAACCTTAATTTTGATATAGTGGAAGTCTTCTTCCCTGTTCCCATGGACGTAGGCATTCTACCGAACCACATTAAAATCAATGTATTTTCTTTTCTTTTCTCAAATCTCTTCATTAGGAACCCTTCCTAACCTAAGTTCTAAAGGGGAAAAGATTATGAGTTTGAGATGCTTTTTGTTGGTGGGGATTTACTTTCGGTGGTTGAGCTAGCTAAGTGGTCAACTCTTCCTAGTGATGCCAAATTTATTTCGGGTTTTTCTAATCCTGAGGTGGTAGATAAATCAATTAGGCTGAGCTATTGGGTGCGAATTGAAGTTTTCGTTTCCTTTTCCCTATGTTTTTATGTTCCATGTGGGTCATTGAGTTGGCTTATAGTTTCTGTTTTATGTGTTTTCCTCATCCATGTAGGCCTTATAGTTCAACCTGGTTATTTGTCAACATCTTAATTCGTCTCGACTAAACTAGGTCGGGTTGAGGGACCAAGTGAGAGTATGTCCTCCCAAGTGGAGGTCATCTCAAAAGAGTTGGTCATGTTAAATCCAAGTTGGAGGTTGAGTGGAACATTATCACCAATTTCCAGCAAGAGATTTTGTCTCTTAGGGTTTGTTTTAGGGACTTGGAGTCTTGCTAGAAGTCACTTTCTAAAGAAAAAGATGACTTGAGCAATCTTTTGGAGGAGATTAGATGAGCCAAGATGATGTGCGAATTGGACCTATTCCACTTGCAAGAAAACTGAGACAAAGAGAAAGAAAAAGTTTGTGACGAAGTTTATATGCAACTTACTAGTGACTTGTTGGCCCGTGATAAGCAGAACCAGAATGAGGGGTACGTTCTTGGTTAGAGTATTTGAAGCTTGGAATTGAGTCTTTTGACCCTCTTGAGTTTGATTTTGGTAGTAAATCTGACGGGTCTTCCGACCAGTTCCTTATGGATGATCATTTTCTGGGTACGAATGGTGGTCTTACTAAATTGGATTTAGAGGTGAACTTTTTTTTTTTTTTTTTTTTGAAATCTTATTGATCGTAAGGATTTTGGTGTTTCAAGGAGCTTAGGTTGGCTGGTGGACATCACGATGAGCCAAGAAAAAGGCAAGGTAGTTGCAAAGAGCTTGGGTGTTGTTCATGAGGTAGTTATTGAGGTTTTTAGATTGAAGGAAGATGAGGCAACGAAGAATGCTACTCCTTCTGTTTCCTTAGTCACTAACTCTTCTCAATTCAAGTGTGAAACCTTGGAGATTGACATTAATACTTCTTCAAAGGAGTCTGGGCTTTTGTTGGAGAAAGATTCTTTTAAACTTGAAATTGCTTTACCGTTGGAAACCTGAAAACACTTTGTCCTAACCCTCTTTCTCCTCTTTGTTTTTGTTTTGGAAATGTTTGCCCTGTTTCAAACTATATGAGATATTTCCTTCGTAGTGAACGATATGCTAAGAATGAAATTTTCTTTTGGCAATTATATGTGTTGTTGAGTAAGTTTGGGAAATAGATGATTATGTGTTGTAGGTAGAATGCCCTCACCTCTTACCAAGAGGTAGGGTTGAACTATGGTATGGTCCTACTAGGGGCAGGTACAATCAACAAGGGTTTGAAAATACAGTCGAAGCTTTATATAATGACCATTTAAGCCTTTTTATTTTATTTTTGGCTATTTTATGGTGCTGCGGCTTATATGCTTGCTTGTATTTAAGTTTTCCTGGAGGTTGCTTACCCAATTTTTCCCATTCTTACATTGCACATTTAAGTTAAAGCGAACCAAATTTATTTAATACATAATACAATTATGCATAGTACCTTTTAAGGTGTATCTGGTTCCATGGTTTAGGTAGGGGTGTCCCATCTGGTTGTACTAGCCAACATGCTTCACTTCGAGACATTTTGATAACCTGAAGGGGCTTTCCTAAGTTGGCACAAACTTGCCTTCATCCGCATGTCTATTTGGATCATGTATAGCTCAGAGTACCAGATCTTCCCTTTTATATGGGTTGATGTTGGACTTTTTGGTTGTATACTCTTAACAGTTGCTGTTGGTATATGCAACTATTTGAATGACCACCTTCTCATGCCTTCCTCCAGGAAGGTGGTGGTTTCGACCAGAGTCCTTTGGTTGTCTTTTCCTTCATAATATAATACATAATATAATTAATTGGTACTAACCTCCGCTTCGTATGAGTTTTCTTAGTTGTCATGATGTGAGGTGTGGCCCGGTATGCCCGTAGGATTGCCGGTGGCTCTTCGACCCATTTGGCTTTAGATATTTCCAAACATTTTTTGAGTGCTGCTAGTATTTTTCTGTTACTAATTTCTACATGTCCATTACCTTGGGGGTAAGCTAGAGTTGATAAATGATGCTGGATACCCAATTCTTGGCATAAATCCTAAACTTTAAGGATTTAAACTACATTCTATTATTGATAGTGATCTCTTGTGGAATGCTGAACCGACAAATGATGTTCTTCTTGAGGAAAGTGTGGATGTTTTTCTCTCTTATTTGAGATAATGGTTCTACTTCAATCCATTTTATGAAATAGTTAGTGGCAACTAGGAGGTAGTGTCGTTGAGCTATTGATATAGGTAATGACCCAATCAAGTCTAACCCCTAATGAACAAAAGGCCAAGTTGTACTAGTCGGGTAATATTTCTATGGTGGTAGGTGTTGCTGAAGGGCATACCTTTGACACCTCTCTCAAGCCTAGACAAATTGCATCACATATTTTTGCACGTAAGGCCAATAGTATCCTAGACTAAGGGCTTGGTGCGTCAACATTCTTTTTCCATAGTGATTTCCACATTACCCTTGATGTATTTCTGCTAGGAAATACTGGGATTCAAGATGCGATAAACATTGGAGGTAGGGACCTTGTGTGGAATGTAAATATAACTATTTATCGATGATTGTATATTGCAAGGCTTAAACTCAGAGTTACTGCAGTTTACACTCAATTCGCATATGTATATGCTTGGTTGCTTTTGATATTCCAAGCTAACACTTTGCTGCTTGTCCACCCTAAGATGTATTGCTAGGTTAGCCAATAGGTCAGCGATCACATTTTTCTCCCACGGAATTTGTTCAATATTGAATTTGTTGAAGGTTTGTTTGATTTCATCGACTCTAGACAGATAGGTTCCCATTCGATCATCTTTGGCCTCATATTGAGACAGAACCTGACATACCATAAGTTTGGAGTTCCGAGTATACCTGGATTTTTCGGGATCCCAAAAGTCGAGATACTTCTAATCCACGAAGTAAGGCTTGATACTTTGCTTCATTTTTGGATGCTTCGAATCCAAGTACAATGCTTTTGTCTATACTTCCGAATGGGGTTTTCATGTGGATTCCAATCCTTGCACCATGTTGGTTTGAAGCCCGATCTACATAGAGAACCTAAACCTCCTATGGCCTTGGTTTGTCTCTGGTTTAACTCCTTTTGTGAACTCAGCCACAAAGTCTACTAACACTTGCTCTTTAATTGTAGTATGTGGTTTATAGCTCATGTTGTACTCACTTGACTCCACAAATGGGTCAAGTTTGCTGAGGACGTTTTTGATTGGTAAGAAGTTAATACGATGATGGTATGCACTTGAAAGTATAATTGAAGCTTTCGAGTAGCAACGAATAAGGCCAGGGTTAACTATTCCAATTGGGTATAACTGAGCTTAGTGTTCAACAATGCTTGAAAGTATGATTGAAGCTTTCGAGTAGCAATTAATAAGGCCAGGGTTAACTATTCCAATTGGGTATAACTGAGCTTAGTGTTCAGCAATGCTTTGCTTACATTGTAGATTGGTCTTTCTTTACTTTTTTGGTTTTGAAACAAGATAACACTTACGACCCACCTAGATATTTCTAGGTCGATGTATAATTTCTCATGAAGGTTGTGCCATTGAGAGGGTTGACGGGTGTGATAGGTGTTTTTCAGTAGTTTGAAGGCTTCAGTACATTTCATGTCCTACCGCAGTTTTTTTCTTTTTTTAGCAAAACAAAAATGGGTTTACACTTGTCGGATGATTGGGATATGAAACGAGATAAGGCTACTATTTTTTCGGCTTCTTGTACCTCCTTTTGTCTAGTTGGGATCTTCATGTTGTGTATGGCATGGATTTGGTCCAGGTTTGCCTTAATGCCCTGCCTTGTTTCCAAATGCCCTAAAAATTTTCCACTGGTAACTTTAAAGATGCATTTAATTGGATTAAGCCATATCTCGTGCTTGAGTATAGTGGCCATTACTTCAGCTAGGTGTTGGGAATGATCATTAGCCCTTTTACTTTTTACCATCAAGTCATCCATGTAGACCTCGACCTCCCTTCCTATTTGTTACTAGAATACTCACGCCATTTTATGCTGAAAGGCATTACCTTGTAACAATATGTTCCTTGCTCCGTAATGAAGACAGTTTTTCCCACGTTGTCAAGGTGCATGAGAATTTGGTTGTATCCATTGTATGCATCTAAGAAGGTCAATACCTCGTGCCCAACATGAAATCCACTAGCTGATCTATACAAGGTAGTGAGTAACTGTCTTTTGGACAAGCCTTGTTGAGGTTAGTGTAATCTACACACATCATCCATTTCCCGTTCTTTGGTACGATCACAACATTGGCCAACTAGGTTGGGTATTTGACATCTCGTATGGATTCGATGGCAAGTAGTTTTTTTGAACTTTTCTCATATGATTTGATTTGTAAATGGTGCAAAACGACATTGTTTTTGCTGTATCGGTGGAAGATGGGGTTCGACATTGAGCTAGTGACTATAGACTTGTGGATTTACCCTTGGCATATCCTGTGGTTGCCAAGAAAACACGTGCTCATAGGCTCGTAAACACTCTTCTAGTCTTTCCTGCAAAGCGTTATCTATTACTTTTCATTGTTGCTTTGCTTTCATATCACGATTTTCCAAGTGGCCTTTGCTACCTTCTATCGCTTTTGATCTTCTTTTGGCTTGGCCGGGGAGGAAGAATTTCTTTAATTGCTATTTTTCAGGAGTTACCAAGGGTAGTGGTCTCACAGTTGTAGGTATTGCATACATTATAGTTAGATGGCAATGCCAAGCAGTGAGCTGGTTTCCGAATACTTTCTGTATTCTCTTTGGAGTTTGCATCTTAATCTTTTGATGCTAGGTCAAGGTCACCGCATGGGTGGCATGTATCCAGGGTCGACCTAGAATGGCGTTGTACAGGGAAGTAGAGATTTCGATTTGGAAGTGGGTTGAGGTTTTTGGTTGATTCGATCACCACCTCCAAGGTTAGTTGTCCTATGCTTGGGTGGTTTTTCCATTGAACCCAACCAAAATGGTCTAACTTCGTTCCACTTTTTGATGCTCTTGGTCCATTAATTAGGAGCAACCATAGAAAAAGATGTTGGTGGAACTCCTAGTGTCAACTAGAATCCTTTGGACTTGGGTCACTGTGGGGGAGAGACATGTGTCTAAGGTTTTGGGCAATGAATTCTATCACTGGATCCCATATCCTGTTGAACTCTATTATACTCGAGCACACTAATGTGGTAGGTTGAATATGGTGTTGTTGTTGGACGACTCTTTGGCCAACATGCATAATAAATCGATTTTGGGTCTTGTTATTGTAGGTGTCGACAATATGTATAGTTGGTGCCAGGTTGTCATCTATTCTGAGGGATGGTAGTTCATCTTGTTCCTTTTCCTCAACCAAGGTTGGTCGTGGTGGTGCATGTTTCTTTACGTATTGTTGTAATCCTTTGCACTACACTATATTCTCGAGATATCGATGTAGGGCCTTACAATGATTTGTTTGATGTCCATAAATGTGATAGTAATGGAAATACTTGGATTTATCTTGCTATTCGGAAGACTAGTCGGGCGTTGGAGGCCATCAGAAGTTCGGGTCACCTTTCAGTTTAGCCAACAATTCTTGAGGTGAGGTCGTGAATTCTACTCAGGTCGCGGATAAGGTGAAGTTAGCGGGGGAATTTTTATTGAACCTTTTTTTTTCTTAGGTCCAACTCCTCAATCTGAGGTATGTTTGACTTGTGTGATCTTTCTTTTGTTATCTACGACCCCTAGCTCTTCTTCCATGTTGGCGTAGTGGTTTGCTTTCGCTAAGAGTTCCTCCATGGTAGTCAACCCACTTTTCGCCAGTGGCTGCAGTAGAAGGCTTCTAGGCTATAAAGTCTTTCTGAAGGCAACAATTACCGTCTGCTAGTCATTGCTTTCCACTTGGACCATTTCAGTGATGAACTATTGGGTGAATTATTGCAATGATTTCGCTGTTGCTTGCTTCAGGTTGAACAGATAATCTACACTTCGTCTCGTTGTAGGCATATTAGGTCATAAACTGGTCACACGATTGCGTGAAGCTGTTTATGGAATGCAGTGGAAGCTAATGGAACCATGTTAAGGATGACCCATGCAAGCTGGTCAGAAAGACTCGGTGGAGCAGTCCCTCTCGAACATCCACAAGGGCCATTAGTTACTAGAAATGATATATGTGTCACTGGTTCCATCATAGAGGTTGAATTTTGGTGGGACGTAGTGGGCACGGTTCTTCTTGGAACAAATGTAATGCAAGGAAGGATTTAAGTTTATTTCCCTAGCTTCGAATGGCCTTGGTGGGTGAATTAGCTTGCAGTTTGATTTGCTATACTTCTGTTGCCAACTTTTCATATTTTCGTTCAAGATCCTCTGGTTTTTGGGCAGGTTGAACCTTAAGAATGGTTGTCCAGGTTGTCGAGGCACCCTTCATGTGGCTGATCACACTTCCCTCTAAAACCTGGTCATTTTTGTGGGGGGCTCCTCTCCATGTGTCATTCCCAAACTCAAGACCCTTTGGTCGACCAGGGCAAATGTATAACCCGTCTGGGATCACTCCGTCTAGACCAAGTTAAGCTCTGTCTAGCACCAGAAGTGAGAAGTTTTCCTTCTTCCATAATGCCAAACAGAATGGACAAACCAAACTGGTTGACCTTTCAGACGGGCTCACAATGCCAGATGAAATGGACAGACCAAGCTAGCTGGACCTTCAGAAGGGCAAATCAATCCAGTAAAGTCCTTAAGATTTTTGACATGTGTGGTTAATCACGCTTGATGTTTGAGCACCAACCTAGCCGTTTGATGTTTGAGCATCGGACTAGACGCCATTTATACCCAAAATTCAATGTCAATTAATTGTTACACACAATCCCATACATTGGCAAGCTAAATGAACAGTCAGCTACACGATCCAAGATTTTGGTACAACAGTCAGCAAATGGCACCAATCAGCAACCCTTACTTGATGTGATTGTTTAGTCCACGCAGTAATAACAACGTTGACAGTCTACGCAATCATCATTACAAGATAAGGACAGTGCCATCAGCTCTATATAAATATCCCTCAAGAAGCACGAATAAAGTACACATGCTCATTCTCTCCCATAAAAATAGTTAAGGTTATCCTCATCTGACTTAAGTTTCAGAGGGGTGTGCTTTTGTCCAAACATCTTTCTGTGTAGGGAAGAAGTCCGTCTGACTCTAGTAAAGTTGGACGAACTCTTCAACAAGTACGAACAAGGGAAGAAGTCTACCTAACTCTAGTAAAACTGGACGGACTTGAATCCAGTTGGCTCGACACCAACAATTCTAGGTTGATAGGTACACATTGTTTAAATTTCAACGCAATTGGCTTATTAGGCCGTCTTGTCGAATTAGAATATTTTCTATTTGTTGTTGGTGTTCTTACTGCTGTCATTCCAGCTCGTGAAGGATTTGTGATAGTTGGTTCTGCATAGCATCTAACTTGTCTAGGTTGTGCTCGGATTTCCTTCCTCATTTGCAAATTCTCCATTCATGGCTTCTTTTCTCATGCTGAGATGCTATTCTCAACATCTTTTCCACAGACAAGGTCATTGAAGTTGCAATGATTAGCACTATCCTATTTTTATTTATTTATTATTATTATTAATTTAGCCATATAAGTTTAAAAGATTGCTAAAGATGGTCCCCTCTTGCTTCGTGTAGGCTTTATATGGCTTCTCCCTCTGTCACTGCTTTAGGCTTTTAGTTATGCTTTATTGACTTTAAGGTGCATGGGACAAGAGTCGTTGAGCTCGACTTTTTAGGGGTAGATCGGTTAGTCAAGTCGACCTGCAAGTCTCAGGTGGGTTGTCTTTCTTTCAGGTCCTTGGTTTGGAGTGAGGTGATTTTGTGAACCCTCAAAGTCAAAGTCTCCTTTTTCCCTTTAGTTCTAATTTTTTTCATTGAATAAGGATTTACTTATTTTTTATTTTTGAAAAGAAACTGAACTAAACGTTACAGTAACCTTACTATAACCCTAAAATGTCTTGGTAATTACGTGGCTATCCATGTTCAGATTGGTTGGTTATATGGAACCACAACAGAAGACGTCCTCACAGGTATGAGGATACATGCAAGAGGTTGGAAATCCACAGAATGCCGGCCTGACCCTCCTGCATTTCTTGGGTGCGCACCCTCAGGTGGGCCTGCTGCACTTACCCAACAGAAGAGATGGGCCACTGGCCTCCTTGAGATCCTGTTCAGCAAGAACAGCCCATTCATTGCCGCCTTCACTGCAAAGCTCCAATTTCGCCAATGCCTTGCATACGTGTGGCTTACTTCATGGGCTTTACGGTCAATTCCCGAGCTGTGTTATCTTGCTTTACCAGCATATTGCATCATGGCCGGCTCACATTTCTTGCCAAAAGTGAGCAAAACTAAAACCATTCTGTTTTCCTCTTAAATGCATACATAGCATTAGTAGTAGTACTTCACCAACCTTTGTTTTATCATCATTGACGCAGGTCCAAGAGCCAGCTGTGTTGATACCAATATCCCTCTTTGTCAGTTACAATTTTTACACTCTATTTGAATACTATGGAGCTGGGTTTTCAATCCGAGCATGCTGGAACAATTTGAGGATGGGGAGAATAACCACAGTGACTGCATGGTTATTTGGATTTTTCAGTGTCATTCTAAAGCTCCTGGGGTTATCGGAGACCGTCTTTGAAGTTACAAAAAAGGACCAATCTACTACTCCTGGTGAAGGCAGTGACAAGGATACTGGTCGGTTCACCTTTGATGGGTCTCTGATTTTTGTTCCGGCCACTACTCTTTTGTTGGTGCACCTGATGGCACTTGTTACAGCCTTGTTAGGACTATTTGATCATGTCGGGATCGAATCAAGAATAGGGGAGATAATATGTAGCGTGTGGGTGGTGCTATGCTTCTCGCCGTTTCTTAAAGGCCTGTTTGGGAAAGGAAAATATGGGATACCCGCATCCACCATAAACAAGTCAGTAGCTTTGGCATTGCTTTTTCTTGCTTGCACTATTACAGTAAGAAAATGATTTTATTGAAAACCGTACTGTTTATTAAGCATAATTGTTAATCAAGTGTGTTATGACAAGTATCATCCGGTTCAGTGTACGAACAAATTTGTTGCAATTATAATGGCAGTTTGCTTTTCACCATTGCCAAAGCAGCAGCAGCTCCATGAACTGAAATGAAGTAATGATCACAAGCAGTTAAACTATCCAAAAGTTTATACAGTTGAAAATTGGCGTAAGGTTAAATAGAATAAAAATATTTGAAAAAGTGAGATCAACTTTTTACTTTTTCAACCAAAAAAATATATTAAAATGCATTTTATTTGATATGAGTTTAATTAATATATATTTAAAAATATAATGACTAAAGAACCTTATTTAACATTTTCATAAATTTAAAAAATAAGTTATTTAACAATATTGTATGGGTGGAAATAATACATATATACCCTTTTTTAATTAGATATATTTTCTCTTTTGCTTCTCTTTCTTCTTTCAATTAAATTATTTTTTAGTCATTACTATCAAAAGGTAAAACAAATTTCTTTTTTATGTTTTTAATGAAACTTAGATGGTATTTATTTTTTGGTTAAATAAAAAAAGTCAAAATATGTAAATTTTTTTATTAAGTTAAAATCATATGTTGTTAATTTGTTCATATTTAGCTGTGGTGAGTTTTTAAAATTAGAAATGATGTGAGTGACAAAAAAAAATCATCAACAAGATATTTGAATGCTCATGAATAACGGGGTGGGAGGGGGTGGGTGTGGTTCATGGTGGTGGTAGTGGTTGTGGGCCTAAGGTTGCCTCTTAGGACGTTTAAATGCCCTCTTGGGCATTTGAATGCTTGCCCTTAATTATCTCTTTATTTTTGCAATATTTTGAGTTTTTCTCCTTTCTTTTCATCCTAATTTCATATTTTAGTTATTCCATAAGTTTTATCAACTTTAGATGCATACACACCTAAAAAGACAATGATTTTGAAATGGTTTGAGGTTAGTCTTAAAATAGTCCGAAGTTGAATAAAAGGTTATAAGACATAAAGAAATGTGTCACATCCAATCAATAAAAAATATAGCAAAATTGTCAACTAAACCTAACATATCAACAAGCTTATATGAAAAGAAATTAGTTCCCTCCTATTATAAAAAGCCCAGGAGTGTAGTTAATCCTATAAGGATTTTTGATATTATCTTTTGGAAAACAAAATTGGTTTTAAAAATCACCGACAGGGATTAAGATCAAGTGGTATCAGACTCGGTTTTTACCAAATGATAAAAAGCTCAAGTGTGTAGTTAATCCTATATGTATGTATGTATGGAGAGATAGAAATCAACCTCCTTGTGCAATTGCAGTTGCCCTTTCTCTAGCTTGATGATCAGAGGTTTTGTGGTCGATGGGGGCAGGAGGTCTCACCTTGAATTGTGTGATTGCAAAGACTGATTTATTGAGCCAAATCCAAGGAAAGAGAGAGAGCCAAAAAAAGAATCATAGTATTAAGCAAAAACATTGAACTAAAAGAAAGTTTTAGAATGCAATAACTTCATATTTGTGTTACAAACCGGGCTCGGTTTGATTGTTGAGAAAATGGGAGGAAAACACAGGAAAGACAGTTTTGAATCCTATGTTGTAAATATTGACAGGGTTGTGGGCTCCAATTGGCAGTTTAGACAATCTAGGAGACAAAAGAAAAGCATGTTCAAATCTATGTGGTACCTGTTTTCTCTAATTTAATTTTTTTTAAAAAATAGTAACTTTTATAAAAGATATAATAATTCTTAAAGGTTTATGGAAAGCAATTTTAAAAACAGTCTAAAAAAATTGAAATATAAAATCTTTTCATGACCTTAAATTTTAAAATTCTTAAAAGTGAATTTTAACTATATAAATTAAATACATACTTTTTATACAAAAATATTATAGGTGACAAAGTTTGATATGATTCACTAACACAATACGAACCCAACATATTTTTCACTGGTTTGGATCAAATTTGTATTGACTTGTTAAACCCATTTAATAAATAGGTAATTTTTGGATTGACTTGCATAACATATATTTGTTCCATTTAATAATCTTGCTATTAATTTAATTATATCTTAAAACTATTTAACTTATATTTAATTTATTTTAAATTTATTTTTAAATAAATAGATCAATTGAGTCATAAATATATTTGATTAAAATATTAATCATATAGACATATAGATAACTTAACTCAATCTAATTATTAAATAGGTTAAATAGGTTGTTAAACTTGTTACCAATTTAATTATTAAGTAGTATTTAAGTTTATGTTTTTGACATGATTATTATTCATATCAGGTTTGGGTTGAGTTATATATTAAAATACCTAAGCTTAGACACGATACGAACATGACCTACCAACACAAATTACCACTCCTACAAAATGTTTTACTTTTATATATAAAAGTTTTTAGGACTTTAAAATAATAAAATATAAAGTTTATCCAAACTAATACCAATTTTTTCATGCAAGCGAAAATAAAATGATCTAATCAACCATTACTAAGACAACTATTTGGTAGAACAAAATCAACAAACACATGGTTATTTCCATTCTTGTTTTAAGCAACTAAAAAGCAAACAATTTTTGACATATTTGTGAAAAAAAAAACTAAAACCAAATATTCCGTTAAGTTAAAGAATAGGAAAAAAGAAAGAAAATTTTAAAATTCTGGAATTGCACTATATTTTGCCTCTAGAAGGTAATTAAAACAAAAGACCAATGTTAACAGATTTGTTAAAAAAAAAAAAAAAGAAGAAGAAGAAAACACTAAAACCAAATCTTCCCATATGGTTAGAATAGAGAAAATGGAAGCAAATTTAAAATTTGGAATAGAAACAACTTCAACAAATTTATAAAACACAGGAAACACTAAAACGAAATATTCCATTTGGTTAGTGAATGAAGGAAAATAAAGAAAATTTAAAATTCTGGACTTAATAGAGGTGAGTTTTTTTGGTTCTTTAATTTATATTATATTATTATTAAGGAATATTTGGTTAAAATGGGCAAATAAGCCCTCATAATTAACTATTTTTATACCAAATTACCCTCAAACCATCACCTATTAATACAACAACATTATTTCATTCCAAATTCAAAGCAATGCCTATTATACCTTCTTAAAATTCAATTAAATGTCAATGGACACATACAATACGTCCAGACACTTCTCATCGATTTTCATAACCCCACCATGCAAAAATGGGATATACATTTAAAATGGATATCAAAGAAGGGTTAAAGTCAAATAATATTTTTCACAATATACATACTATATATAGGAATGCGGCGTATTTAATTCTTGACATTTGGTAGGCAAAGAATATTTCAAAAAACTTAAAAACAAATATGTATGAAATAAAGGGATCCCAACATCCCAAGTAAATAATTGTTATAATGGATGCAAATTTTGGACTATTAGTTAATATCAACAATGGGTTTAAAAAAGTATCTAAAAATATCAAATTTAAATATTTGTACCTATGGTATATGAGATGTTGCTTAGTCAATTAGTTATGAAATACCATTAACTCTATGCGTATTATCAATATCTCTACATGCGATTCATTGAGACATAAACTTTTCCCTTGTTTTTTCTGAGAAGAGATGGG
This sequence comes from Vitis riparia, assembly GCF_004353265.1. NCBI lineage: Eukaryota > Viridiplantae > Streptophyta > Magnoliopsida > Vitales > Vitaceae > Vitis > Vitis riparia. The sequence continues at coordinate 17,793,638 of NC_048442.1, read as the reverse complement.
AAACATACTTAATATCATTTGATTGAATAGTTGACCTAACTTTTTGAAGAAACCCTTCACTTTAATTAATACTTTTTAGGGATTTGATTTGGAAGGAGGAAGGTCGGGCATAAGTTAAATGTTAGAAGGATTAAAATCAATGGGTGCTGGAGCTGCTACAATTGCTTTAGCCACAACTTTTCCCACCCATGCTGACTTTATTAAGGCCCTCCACAAGAGTTTAGAAGTCATCTCTAAACCGTAAAAAGATAAAAGCAATCAATTGATATTGATTTTGATAGCTAACTAAATTTTGGGTTGTTTGATTAAGTAAGGGAAACATGATAGAATTCATAACTATCTTGATGTTATGTTTTTTTCTTTTTAATTTAATTCAAATCTATTTCTTCACTATACATAATTTATACCTAGCTTCTTTTTTAAGTTTAAGCTCTCTCAAGGGACAAAATTAGCTGCAAGAGTTCTTTCATCTTTTTCCTTCTTTAATATTGTCAAATCCTCCATTTGAATTCTTCCATGTTTTTTTTCCTTCTTCAAGATTGTTACATTTTCCATTTTTAAAAAATTTTTTGTTAAGGTTTTTTGTAGTTGTTTTTTATTGCAATTTTTTTTTACATTTGTTTTTTAGTTGGGTTTTTTTCGTAGCTTTTTATTTTTTTGTTAGGGTTTGTAGTTGCTTCTGGTGTTGTTTTTTATTAGGGTTATAAATATATATATATATATATATATATATATATATATATATATATATATATATATATATATATAAATATTGTGATTTTTTACAATTTCATTTAAACTTCTATGATGTTTTTCACTAGAGGTTTTTATAGTTGTTTTTTTGCATTTATTTTTTGTTGGCGATTTTGTTTTTGCTTTTTGTTGGGATTTTGGTAGGAGTTTTTTGTAGGTGTTTTTTATGGGGTTTTTTTGTAGTTGAATTTTTATTAGGTTTTGAAAATGAGATCAAATAAATGAACATTCTAATTGAGATTTATAGATAAAATAAAAATTAATGTCATTTAAGTTCTTTTTAAATGAAACTTAATCATAGTACAATTTAGGTTATAATAATCGAGTTCTTTGTAGATGAAAGGGAAACTTAACCTTAATTAAGTTCTTTCTAAATAAAACTTAACTATAGTATAATTTAGATTATCATTAAAATAGAGAACTAACGTCATTTAGGTTTTTTTGTAGACTTAACTTAATTCTGGTGTAGTTCAATTGAACACCCTCAATGAAAAATTTATCTTAGTAAGAAAAGCAAACTAAAAAGATAAATATATTATAAAAAAATAATGAAATGCATAAAGTGAAAACAAAAAGTGGGAAGGTGATGTTTTTGGAGCAGTGTAGTTCAGATGAACACTTTGAACAAAAATGAAAACAAGTTGTTTGAGAGATAAACAATAGATAGAGATGAATTGTAACAGGTATGAGAGAAGAAAGAATTTTCTCAAAGTGTCATGAAGGGAAATAAAAATAAAACAAATTTAAAACATAATAGATGGCAACAATTACCATTGTTGGTTGGATGAATTGTAACAGGTAAAGGAACAGTGGCTTGGATGTATTTAGATGTGGAACACAACAGTGAGCCATCAGAAGTACGAGACCAATGGGCACAAGAGTAAGGATGAAATAATTTTTCTCTCTTATTCTAAGGGCTGGGGTGGGGGGACTTTTATAGGTAAAGTTCTAAGGAGACTCTCCTATAAAAGTTGAATGTCTAAAATTAATTTATTTAAATAGTTTACCTATTCCAGTCCATTAACATGTTCTCAAAACCTAATTCCAGACTCCAACTACAGAGGACCCAGTGAAAGACTTATATATCCAAAAGGAAAAACCCTTAAAATTAATAAAAAAGAATCAACTTTAATTTTGTAAACGAAGGTTAAAATTGGGAACATAGGGAACCTCTATGCTTAGACGAAGATTTTGTAGATTGGGTTACTTTAAATCCTACTTGATAGGGTTGGACTCCTTGGGTACGCGAGACCCCTACTTCCCTCTCGACAAGTTCAAGAGGCTTAGAAAGTGATCTACAATATAAGACACAAGTGTTCAATCCCTTTCCAATGTAGAATTGTCCATTTTAGCTTGAGCAGTCCAATACACACCCACATGCATTTTTTTCGGACGCCTTTTTCTCCTTCAAAGTAAAACATTTTGTACAAAAAGTATAAATTTATTTTATATTCTTAAAAATCACTTTAAACAATACACAGGTAAACTCAGTCTTAATTATTTTACAAATAACATTTTGTTAAATTAGTTACACTTAACAAAAAACTTGGATTATAATACAAATGTCCATATCAAAGGAAGTTCTACAAACATTATGATTAGAACTTGGATGAGTTAGACGAGCGAGAAGACTAATTTGTTTCAAATCTACTACCAATTTGTCCAACCCAATCCAAATCTAATTAACTCAAGGTTGGATCGAAAATTATTAACCCACTCCACGCCCTACACAACTGAGGTTCCCATAAGTCACAATGAGTTCTTACAAGTTATTAAGTAAGATGATTATTTTAAAGTCTATTTCAAGTAAAATATATTACAAATACAGGTTTCCATGGGTTGTCTAAACGATTAAACTGTGGCAATATTAATATTTTATGGTTGATGGTTTTCTAACCCAAGCACCAAGTTAACCCATTTAAACCTTACCCACATCAATTGGAACTGGGGTGAACCCTTGAAGTTGCAGTCCAAAGAGACGTAAATTAAGGTGTCCATTAAATTCAAAGATTAATATTTAATTACCTAAAACAACTTATGAAAATTTCTTTATTTGATGACTTAAAACTTACCATTTAATCTTAATTTTTAAGCATCAAGATTGCTTAATAAAACTAAATTTTTTTTTATTAATATTAAGTCATGACCAATGAGAGAGACAATTAATGGAGCAAGAGTAATAGTTGTGATATAAAATTGATGAGAAATATCTTGAAAACTGTTTTTTCCTTTTCTTTTGTCTTTTTTTACTCTAAGGATCCTTTTGACCAATATAGTTCTTTGTTAGGAAAACTTTTATAGTAAATACTTTTACAAATATTTAATATTTGGAAATAAATGAAAAAAAGAAGTTTTTGATGATATATGTATGATAAAAAAGTGATTTTTAGAAAAACTTTTACCAAATTTTTGTATAAGATGTGATTTTAAAATTTCTCAAAGATAGTTTTTGAAACTTCATCAAATACATATTAAAAATAAGTAGTTTTAGCATTTTCAGAATCATACCCAAATAAACTTTTAGGTATTCTTGACTTTAAATAGCCTTATTGAGTCTATTGTAGTAGTAATAATAGGAATATGGCTGTTTAATTAAGCTACACTAGTATGTCCAGTGAGAAAAAACAAGAGGAAAATTGAAAAACTACTGTTGGGTTTGCTCTGCAAGGAATGGCCAGCACAACTATAAAGCCATTTACACCTCCACAAATTACATACACCATCTGTCTAACAAGGCAACTCTTAAGGTATCCTCCTCTACTTTCGAATGGCCACACCAATCTCACCTCTCTATGAAAAAATCCCCCAGAAAAATACACTCCAGAGAGCCTTGGACCTTACCATCTTCTTCCTTCTCCTCTCTCTCCTTGCTTATTGTCTCCTCTCCCTCAAAAACAATGGTTTCGCTTGGCTCGTCGCCTTCCTCTGTGAGTCATGGGTCACCTTTCTTTGGGTTCTTAACTTGAGCTCCAAATGGAATCCTGTGTCCTACAAAACATACCCTGAACGCCTTCTACAATGTTATCGGTATCTAATAATTCCCTTAGTAAAACTCTTCATGTACTTTGGCGTTTTTGTCTACCTTCAATTTTCATATATGACTATACTCTTGATTTTCTGAACAGAGTTGATGAGCTTCCTCCAGTGGACGTGTTTGTTACAACTACAGATCCCATGCTGGAACCCCCTCTCATCACTGTAAACACTGTCCTCTCCTTACTGGCACTTGACTATCCAGCTAACAAGCTTTCTTGCTATGTGTCGGATGATGGAGCTTCCCCTCTCACCTTCTACGCTCTCCTTGAAGCATCTAAGTTTGCTAAGTATTGGGATCCTTTCTGTAAGAAGTATGGTATTCAAACTAGAGCTCCCTTTAGATACTTTTCCACTGAGTTGGTATCATCGAATGATAATTCGATGGAGTTCCTACAAGAATACAGAAAGATAAAGGTACACAAACTATTCCTAGTATGAACCATAAGTACTTGGTGCAATTTAATTTTTGCTTCTTTACTTTTAATTACAATTTTTAAAATGCAGATGATTTGGAATTTGGAATTTTCTTTTCTTTCAGTATATTGAGTATTGATCCTTTTCTTTTCTGTTTATACATAAACCTTCTTCAGAAAAGAATTCCACTAGCCAGTATGCTACTTCTCCAAATATATCTCCTCTTCATCAGTGTACAGTGATGCTTTGATAAAAGCTTTTGCAGATATCTTCCTTATGCTTATACAATTTTGTTCATCTTCATCTCTTTTAGGAAAGGTATGAAGAGCTTGGACAAAAAATTGAAGATGCAACCCTAAAGTCAATGCCGTATGAGCTTAGTTCTGCAGAGTTCGTGGCTTTCTCAAATGTAGAAAGGGAAAACCATCCGACCATAATCAAGGTATGTTTACTCATTGTTACTACTATTAATTGTATATCAAAAAAAGGCAACACGTGCGGCTAATCATATGAGATTAAAATGATTGTATAAATATTTTGCCCGTGGATTAGTATTTAAAAAAAAAAAAAAGAGTAACCAATTTAAGCTATAACTATTTGGTTAACATGAGAGAGCTAGGGAGTGGTGATATTCTATAACCATGAATGGTGACTTTGTAGGTTATATTGGAGAATAAGGAGAGTCGCCCTGATGGACTGCCACATCTAATTAATTTATGTATCCAGAGAGAAGCATCCCAGGCATCCACACCATTACAAAGCCGGTGCCATGAATGTTCTGGTAAGGAAGCCCCTTGAATTGTCGTATAATTACTGATATTCCTTCTTTTCCCCTGATTGTTTCATGATAAACAGACCAGAGTCTCTGGAGTTATGACAAATGCTCCTTTCATGCTGAACATAGACTGTGATATGTACGCCAACAATCCACAGATTTTTCATCATGCAATGTGTTTGCTCCTCGGTTCCAAGAATGAACAGGACTGCGGGTTTGTTCAGACTCCACAATCCTTCTATAATGGACTAAGGGACGACCCATTTGGAAATCAGCTAGTAGTTTTGTTTAAGGTATGTCAAATTTCAATAGTGAAGAGTGATCTCTTCCATACTATAGAGCACACGTAATAGAAGCCTCTTTCATTTTTTTTTTATTAATTGATGTGTTTGCCGAATCAGTATGTGGGAAGTGGGATAGCAGGGCTTCAAGGACCTATGTATGGTGGAACGGGATGTTTTCATCGAAGAAAAGTTATCTATGGGTTATGGCTAGAAGGCAGGATGGAGATCAAAGGAAGAAGTGGTATGCAGCCAATTTATTTGTCTTACATATCATTCTAATTTTCTTAGGGGGATCTTAAAATGTTATATGAAACTATGCATTACAATTTTCCACTTCTTAGTAGGAAAATTAACTGATGAGAGATTAGAAAAAACATTCGGAAATTCAAAGGAATTCACCACAACAGCTGCAAGGATTTTATCCGGGTTGAGGGGGATTTCCCATTCTCCATATGATCTTTTGACCCAACAAGTTGCAACTGGCAGCTATGAGTGTGGAACTAGCTGGGGTACAACGGTGAGTTGTAAATATTTAGGACAACAAGAGTAGTACCTTGAATAAAATCCACGCTTCCTTTTTTACCTCAAGTTCATACATTTTTCAGTAAATAAGGATTTTCGTTTATTTTATTTTATTTTATTTTTATTTTCTCAGTGAAAGTTACATTAACTCTACTATAAGGCATTCTCACTGTATAATGGTTTTAGGTGCCTGATGTTTTGTGATCAGATTGGCTGGTTATATGGAATCACAACAGAAGACATTCTCACGGGTATGTCGATACATGCAAAAGGTTGGAGATCCACATACTGCCAGCCTGACCCACAGGCATTTCTTGGGTGCGTACCCTCAGGAGGGCCTGTTTCACTTACCCAACGGAAGAGATGGGCTATCGGCCTCCTTGAGGTCCTGTTCAGCAAGAACAGCCCTTTCATTGCCACCCTTACTGCCAAGCTCCAATTCCGCCAATGCCTTGCATACATGTGGATTCTTTCCTGGGGTCTACGGTCAATTCCTGAGCTTTGTTATATTGCTTTGCCAGCATATTGCATCATGGCCGGCTCACATTTCTTGCCCAAGGTGAGGATATTGGAAAGTATCTCCAATTCTTAATTGACATATATTTCTTTTTCTAAAAAAAAATTGTTGTATAGAATATTTTTTAAGCTCAAGTCATTATAATTGGATTCCTTATGGAATAAGGGGAACTATTAAAAATATCTTGATAAATAGCATAAGTCATGATCAAAAAAATGTCATGAGATAAAAATGAACTTATGAAGAATATATGAAGAACTTAGAAGAATATACGTAATAAATAGAGATGTGAGAAATAATGGAAGACACTTGGTGAAGTTGAATTAAAGCTTCCATTGACACAAGAAGTGGTATCAAAGATTTGATTGAGTATTTTTGGAAGGACAACAAGAATAGAACACAAAAAAGGATTACAAAATAAATTAATTTTTGTTGAAGGTAAAGTCAATTGTTTCTCTCACAAAAATGTGATACAAGAAGCATGAGGATCGTGATGCATGACAAGATCATGGTACACGAAAGCAATTGTGACATGCGAGAAGAGCCTGGTACACAAGGAAGCTGGGTATAAAATAAGGATTTGGTTAAAACAAGCTTTGTAAAAGAGTTTATCCTAAATAACTGATAGATTAACTTAATAAAATTTGATCAAGGGTGAGGATTGTTGGAAAACGTCTCAAATTTCTAATTAGTATATATTTATTTATTTTTTAAAAATATTTTATTGAATATTTTCTAAATTCATATGTCATTATAATTTTTTTTATATAAAATAAGGAAAGTCATTAGAAAATATCTATATAAATATTATAAATTACGAGGGGAAAAATTATGAAATAAAGATAAGCTTGTGAAGACTATCCAAAGATATGAGGAAGAGTGAATGATACTAGATGGAATAAGAGGACTAATTATTTAAGGTATAGATACAAAGAGTGAAAAAACATAAGATATTTACTGATCTAATAATTAATTTATTTTTATCCTTTATAATCATTTCTATAGTATAGTGAAATGTTATTTTTCATATGTTAATAATATAGACATGATTAGTCGAAAAACGTCATGTACCTCTATGTGTGGATTATTTGATTTTTGTGTTCTTGTATTAACATGTTTCCATTGAAGCTTCCACTTACACAGCATAGCTAGTGTTCTAAGATATTGGTCTTGCTTTGTTTTTGCTTTTCACCGTCCTTTGTTTTATTATCATTTTATACATACTTAGCATTAGTACTTCACCAATATTTGTTTTGTTATCATTTTATGGTCCTACTAGCTAGCTATATTATGCATACATAACATATCAATTCTAATTTTGCTGAAAATAACTTAAATTCTAAATGATTTCTACTTTAAAATGTTCTAAGATGCAACCAAATATACACTATTAATACGGGATACCCACATCCACCATTTGCAAGTCAGCAGCTTTGGCACTGCTTTTTCTTGCTTGCATCATTACAAGTGAAAGAAAGAGTTTCTAGTAAGTCAATTGAAATGGAGGAATCTTTACTTTGCTGAAGAGCATAAGTATTAATCAAATTTGTTGTGACATGCATTATCACAATAATTAAATGTAAGAGAAATTTTACAACTATGCACCATTTTACTGCCTTCTTGTCTCTATCTTGACACTCTTTGTTCCCAAATAAGACGGTATCTTGCCGTTTTGCCTTTCATAGTAGCCGCAACTGCAACTTGGGGAAATGAAATCTTGGTGGTGATATTAAATTAGGTTGACAATTTTGTTCCAAAAGAATTTGATTTAATGCTACCACTTAAGAGACTAATCAACTTCAAGAGCAAGATTGAAAATTCAAGGAAATGAAGTCGATTAAGGTGAAGTTGGGCTTATAAGGGTGGTGATTCCTTGATTTGCATCACTTCGGTGTTCTTCTCAATGTTTTATTTCTTCTCTACTTTATCCCAGTGCAAATTGGTACCGGAGCATTGGTTTCATGGCTAGTCATTGCCATCACAATTAGAATCACAGTGTTCTTAACGAACATATTAAGTTTTCTTTTCTTAAAAGTTAAGTTCTCTTTTCTTAAATAGTTTTCATTCATTTTCCCATATGTATAAATTTTTTGTAAAGGTAATTTAGATTCATTTTAGAATTCATAATACTTATGAAGTTTGTGTTCCAATTGTTATTATTATTAATTTTAATTAATAAGAAGTTTTAAAGTATTTAACTAATGGCTCATTGATGAGAAGAACTCTAATGCACCTATAAATTGAAAAGCTCTTGGTCCCTCTCTCCACTCTTATATATATTTTTTTTCAAAAGTATTTCCTTATTTCTCACTAAGGAGTGTATAAAGGGGGAGCAAGAGAGTAAAGATCAAGAGTGAAAGAGTTCAAAACGGTTATTTCAAGAACTTTAAGTTTTCTTGAAATTAGAGATACAGATCAAGGTGTACTTTCTTCTTCACATCCTATATATATATATATATATATATAAAAGTTTGATATTAAATATCAAGTGAAGTACTTTTTAACATTTGGTATTAGAGTGAGGTTAATCATTTGTGTGTTTAATTTTTTATTTGGATATAGATCAAGAAACACTATAACCTAAAGTTATGGAGAAAATCTCTTGATGTGACATATTATAACTAGACATTATGAATAAATTATTGTATTTTTCATAGCCCAAAGCTATGATAACATTTATACATCTATAACTAGAAGTTGTGCATAAAAGAATTTGCACATATGATGGTCCAAAGTTATGTATAAATTAACTTAAATTACATAACATAAAGTTATGAATTAAAGAATTTGTTAATATCATATAGGTTGGATATGGAAAAGTATTGATACCAATTTGTTGGAGTAATAAAGTTGATAGAGAGAAACACAAACAATTACAAAAGAAGATTAGTTATAGTACTCTTCAAATATGCAAGTGGCATTTATAGAAGAACTATCTTGGGGTTATAAGTCGTGAACTTGAGATTGTGAACCATTTGATTTTGAAGAAGCCATGCAAAACTAAAAATGAAATAATATTCAAGTAAAATATCTTTCAAAAGGGAAAGACATTTGAAGTAAAATGGATGTACAAAATAAAGAAGAATACAAAAAGAGAAGTAGAGAAATACAAAACCTCTCAAATTTGAAGATTTTAGAAGATTAAGAACATTATTTGAAGTTACAAATTAAGTTTAAGAAATTATATATGTTAAAAAATTTAAAAAAAAAACTTGAGGAGAAAAGTTTCGAATAAAGAGATATAATTTGATTTAGTTTCTAAAAGTCAATTGAAATATTTTAGTTTGAGTGATTCAGTCATATTTTATTACTAGGAGTTTTTATTTTGTTAAATACAAGCATAATTTAAAAGGTAGTATAATATTTGAACAAAGTACCATTGGAGGATATATATATCAGAGGTGTTCAACATCAGTGTTTTGGTTTGAAATAGGTTCTCTGTTAAGGGTCATTGTTGAATGGTGGTTGTAGTGGGATCCATGCGTTGAATAGATGTTGTAGAGTTGATCCATTATTGAATGGGAATGTTGACTCCACTTTTGATGAATGTGGGGACAATAAAGCGATGTTCTCTCCAAAGTATAAATGTTAAGCTACTTATTAGCTTAGCTTTTAATGTTGTATATCAAATCCATTAATAGTTTGTTTGATAATGTTTTTTTAAAATAAAATAAAATAAAAAACAAAAATCAAACATTTAACTAAATTTTAAAAATCACTTATTATTATATATTTTTTTAAAGAAACATTTTACAAATGATTCTCTTGTAAAAAAAAATATTTATATTAAAAGTTTGTTTGATAGTGATTTTAAAAATTATTTTTATCATCTTTAATACTTAATAGATAAAAAGTTTCTAAGTGTTAAAAAAATTAGAAACATTTCCTAAAGTTACTATCAAACACATTATAAGAGTGCGTTTAAGAATAATTTTAAAAGCGATTTTAATACTTCTAACACTTGAATGATAAAAAATTTTAAGTATTAAAAATATTAAAAATGTTTCTTAAAATTACTATCAAACGGATTCTAAAAACACTTATAAAAAACACTAATATATTCAAGTACTATTTAAAACTCCATTTCATGTGCTGCTCCACTTCTTGAGTTCAATAAATAGAAAACAAGGAGGTTTGAGTTATAAACACTGAGATAAAAAACTCTAATACCATAGTCACTTATCAGTTAGACATAAAATATATAGCAATGAGTCAGCATAATAAATCAATCAGTGCTCATGAATAGAAACAATGCCTTAATCTCATTTGTCGCATAGTGGTGATTCTTCTATACCCCACCAAACACTACAACTCATCATGGTCTTCGTCTTTCGTTTTTTCTCCGTATGCTTCCGCAAGAAAAACTTTCCCAACTTCAAGTTCAACTTAATGATCATAGAGATGCCTTGCCTCATGCTGTGCCCAGAATACAAAATCCCGCTTATGTCTTACATTTTGTGGTAGAAAATGGCATTAACATCACACCACATAAGTCTTGTTTCCACTACCGGAACAGACTTTTCAGGCAGCCTCTAAATACTGATTTTTTCAAAGATAGCTAGGTTCATGTTCCAGGTCAGTTTCTGTGTTGTCAATGAACAGTCGACCTCAGTGGTCTTCAAAAGTGTCACGGAGTTGGCTGCAAAATACTAAGTCACGGATTTCGTTGCGAAGCTGCAATAATTCAAACTTACCTTTCTTTAAGACCATGCTTGTGTCTACATTCATTTTCCCAAATGTGTACGTTGAATTTTTTGTCATGTAGGGGCTGCGCACTTGAGGCAGATATCAAGTGAGTCAAAGAATTAATAAATTAAGGTGACATTTGATAAATTAAACTAGAAACTTAATACTTAATTGTTTAAGATGATTTTAATACGACTTTTACTAAACTTGATGAGTTGAAAATTATTATTAAATCATTAAGTTAAATATTAAAATAGTTTTTAATTTTTTCTTTTACTTATTGCTTATTTTTAAAAGATTTTTACTAAATAAAAAATTAAAATATTTGTTTTTTTTTTACTATATATTAAAAATAACTTTTTAAAACATTCAAAATATATTCTCAACATGACTATAATTGTATTAATACTTAATACTTAATAAAAATAAAATAATAATAAAAACAAAGAATTTAATACTTAATACTATTAATTGTATTTAAATTGTATTTAAATTAACTTATTTTTATATATAAGTACAAAACCAAAAGTAACATTCGAAAGTAAAAACCAAGACACAAGTGATTGTCTGAACACATTATTATGCAGTAGAACAGTTCTGTTGGCCAATGAGAAAACGAAGGGAAAAACTATGGTAGGGTAGCCATCCATGGAGTGGCCGATATGAAGGAGAGGATAAATCAATCCAAACGTCCATTAACACCTCCACAAACCACATACACCATCTGCCCAACAAGGCAACTTTAAGCAATCCTCCTCCATTAGATGGCCAAACCAATTCCTTCACCTCTCTATGAAAAAATCCCCCAGAAAAACACACTCCATAGAGCCTCGGACGTCACCATTTTCTTCCTTCTCCTCTCCCTCCTTGCTTACCGTCTCCTCTCCCTAAAAAACAATGGCTTCACTTGGCTCCTCGCCTTCCTCTGCGAGTCATGGTTCACCTTTATTTGGATTCTTAACTTGAGCTCCAAATGGAATCCTGTGTCCTACAAAACATACCCTGAGCGCCTTCTACAATGTTATTAGGGAAACATTGTGTAAAAAAAATTACTATTAGGGAAACTTAGAGTCTATTTGAGAACTGTTTTTAAAAATAAAAAATTATTTTTCAAACTTGAAAACACATTTGATAATTTTTTGACAAAAAATAATCTTTTGAAAACTTGTTATGAAAAAAAGGATTTTTTTGAAAACATATTTTAATTATTTTAAGTTGTTTTAACTTATTTTCTCGAGAGTATTTTAAAAAAAGAGTTATACAAATATGAAGAATTATTTTTTTTAATAAAATATTTGGAAACATAAAAAACACTATTAGAATATTCTAAATTTCTAGATAGACTTTTGTTTAAAATAACATCAAAGCCTGGTTTTGAAAACCAATCTCAAAAATGGTTTTTGAAAATTATTTTTGAAAACATTCCTAATAAGATCTTTAGTATTTGAAAATAAATGAAAAAGAAGTCTTCAATGGTATTTTGGCAATTTATATAATAAAAAGTGATTTTTAGAAGAAACATCAATAAAGTCTTCTCTAGATTTTTAACTGAAAATAATCTTTTAAACTTAGTCAAACACTTATTTTTAAAAAGCAAATTACGTCTACTTGATCTATCCGAGTCACTCCCAAACAAACTTTAAGTTTTTTTGCACTTCAAATAATACTATTGAGTCGTTGTGTTACCACAGGACCTTCAAATATATAACATTATCAGAAACATTATTTTTTCAGTGGTAGAGAGAAATCTTCCAAACCATGCAGTGTATGTTGAATAAAATCCATGTGCATAAGACAAGACACAATTATATTTTTTCAGTAATAATAGTAATATTCTTGTGTAGGCCATACGTGTTCAATGAAAAAAATCAAAAAGGAAAACCGATTGATGGGGTTGCCTTCCAAGGAGTGGCTAGTTTGAAGGAAAGAATAAGCCCTGAGTTTCATATATCATACACATAGCAGCCCATGTGACCTTCAAATATATGAAGTTAATAGTAATATTAATTATCATATTTTGTCGACTGTCCCCAGAAAACTCCAAATGGCATGCGGTTAATAGACGTGATGGGGCACAAATAATGAATACGTGTTGAATAAATTCTTGTAATCAGACAAAACATTTATATTGTAGCAGTAATATATGTGTAGGCTATACTTGTATGTCCAATGAGAAAAAAGTCAAGAAACAAGAGGAGAAACTACTGTTAGGTTTGCTTTGCAAGGAATGGCCAGCGCAACTATTAAGTCCAGTAACATCTCCACAAACTACATACACCATCTGTCCACCAAGTATCCTTCTCCATTTTCCAATGGCCAAACCAATCCCTTCACCTCTCTATGAAAAAATCCCCCAGAAAAACACACTCCATAGAGCCTCGGACGTCACCATTTTCTTTCTTCTCCTCTCTCTCCTTGCTTACCGTCTCTTCTCCCTAAAAAACAATGGCTTCATTTGGCTCCTCGCCTTCCTCTGTGAGTCATGGTTCACCTTTCTTTGGGTTCTTAACTTGAGCTCCAAATGGAATCCTGTGTCCTACAAAACATACCCTGAGCGCCTTCTACAATGTTATCGGTATCCAATAATTCTCTTAGTAAAATTCTTCATGTGCTTTGGTGGTTTTTTCTGTCTTCAAATTTTATATATGACTATACTTATGATTTTCTGAACAGAGTTGATGAGCTTCCTCCAGTGGACATGTTTGTGACAACTGCAGATCCCATGCTGGAACCCCCTATCATCACTGTAAATACTGTCCTCTCCTTGCTGGCAGTTGACTATCCAGCTAACAAGCTTTCTTGCTATGTGTCCGATGATGGGGCTTCCCCTCTCACCTTCTTCGCTCTCCTTGAAGCATCCAAGTTTGCTAAGCTTTGGGTTCCTTTCTGTAAGAAGTATGGTATTCAACCTAGAGCTCCCTTCAGATACTTTTCCAGAGAGTTGTTACCATCCCATGGTAATTCAATGGAGTTCCTGCAAGAATACAGAAAGATAAAGGTACGCGCACTATTCCTCGTAGGAAGTAGGAACGATAAGTGGAGATTAATTATATTAGTTCAACTTACTGCAATTATTTTTTCATATAATAACAGTTATTAGAATGCAGATGATCTGAAACTAGAATTTTTTTTTTTTTTTAATTTATTGACTATCTTTCTTTTTCTTTTTCTTTTTATTCTTTTATATATAAAATCTCCTTAAAAATTAAAATAAAATTCCACTAGCAAGTAGTTACGTGTCCAAGTATATCTCCTCTGCATCATGGTACAATGATGCTTTAAGAATAGCTTTTGCGGATATCTGCCTTACATTTAAGCAATTTTCTTTTTCTTCATCCCCTTTTAGGAAGAATATGGAGAGCTTAGACGAAGAATTGAAGATGCAACCCTGAAGTCAATATCAAATGAGCTTAGTGCCGCAGAGTTTGTCGCTTTCTCAAATATAAAAAGGGGAAGCCATCCAACTATAATCAAGGTATGTTAAAAGATACAACTAGCTGATATGTTTACTTATTATTACCATTATTAGGTCTATTTGGATTGATTTCTCATATGCTAAAAAGCAAATTTTTTAAGTTCACTAAAAAGTTCTATAAATATTTGATAAATTTTATGCTTATGGCTTAAGAAAGTGCTCAATATAAAAGTCTTGAAAATGTCATATTCTTTGTTTAATAAAAACTTTACGATATCAATACCACTTTTAAAAAATTATGATCTTAGGTTTAATTTTATGTTGCAGATAAAGATAAAAACAAACAACCTCAGAGGTTTTCAATTGTTACATAATAAGGGACACTAAAGCTAATTATATGATATTAAAATGATAGTATAAATCTATTTGTTTTTGTCTTTTTCTATATTATATATATATATATAAAAAGTAACCTTTTTTAATTAATAAAAAATTGTCATATGAAAAAAAGTCTCATTTCTCCGTACATTGATTTATACTCCATTTCTTTGTACTTGTTGTATGGTTAGATTAAAAGTTCAATATGATACTAAATTTAATAAGCTTGCCATGATCTCTAGTTATACACAAAATTAAATAACATTAATTTTGCCAGTGGATTAGTATTTTTTTTTTTTAAAAGGCAACCAATTTAAGCTATAACCATTTGGTTACAACATGAGAGGGCTAGGGAGTGGTGGTAGAGGAAGTATTTGACAACATTTCTATAACCATGAATGGTGACTTTGTAGGTTATATTGGAGAACAAGGAGAGCCGCTCTGATGGGTTGCCACATCTAGTCTATGTATCCAGAGAGAAGCATCCCAAGCATCCACACCATTACAAAGCGGGTGCCATGAATGTTCTGGTAAGGAAGCCCCTTGAATTGGTATAATTACTGATATTCCTTCTTTTCCCCTGATTATTTCATGATAAACAGACCAGAGTCTCTGGAGCTATGACAAATGCTCCTTTCATGCTGAACGTAGACTGTGATATGTACGCCAACAATCCACAGATTTTTCATCATTCAATGTGTTTGCTCCTCGGTTCCAAGAATGAACAAGACTGCGGGTTTGTTCAGACTCCACAATCCTTCTATGATGGACTAAAGGACGACCCATTTGGAAATCAGTTTGGAGTTTTGTATAAGGTATGCCAAATTTCTATAGTGAAGAGTGATCTCTTCCATACTATAGAGCACACGTACTAGAAGCCTCTTTTATTTTTTCATTAATTGATATCTTTGCTGAATCAGTATTTAGCAAGTGGAATAGCAGGGCTTCAAGGACCTCATTATTCTGGAACGGGATGTTTTCATCGAAGAAAAGTTATCTATGGGTTATGGCCAGATGGAAGGATGGAGTTCAAAGGAAGAATTGGTATGCAGTCAATTTATTTGTCTTATGTATCCTTTTAATTTCCTTACAGGGATCTTAAAATGTTATATGAAACTAAGCATTACAGTTTTCTCTACTTTTTGGTAGGAAAATTAACAGACGAGAGATTAGAAAAAACATTCGGAAATTCAAAGGAATTCACAAAAACAGCTGCAAGGATTTTATCAGGGTTGAGCGGGGTTTCGGATTGTCCATATGATCTTTCGAATCGGGTTGAGGCAGCACACCAAATTGCAAGTTGCAGCTATGAGTATGGAACTAACTGGGGTACAAAGGTGAGCAGCCAATAGTTTAGAACAACAAGAATAGTACCTCAAATGATACCTTTAGTTCAACCATTTGTCATTAAATAAGGATCTATTTTTATTTTTTTATTTTGAAAAGAAACTTAACTAGAAGTTACATGCATTATGTGACTATCCATGTTCAGATTGGTTGGTTATATGGAACTACAACAGAAGACATCCTCACAGGTATGATAATACATGCAAGAGGTTGGAAATCCACAGATTGCCGGCCTGACCCTCCTGCATTTCTTGGGTGCGCACCCTCAGGCGGGCCTGCTGCACTTATCCAACAGAAGAGATGGGCCACTGGCCTCCTTGAGGTGCTGTTCAGCAAGAACAGCCCATTCATTATCACCTTCACTGCAAAGCTCCAATTTCGCCAATGCCTTGCATACATGTGGATGCTTTCATGGGGTTTAAGGCCAATTCCGGAGCTTTGTTATCTTGCTTTGCCAGCATATTGCATCATGGCCGGCTCACATTTCTTGCCCAAGGTGAGCAAAACTAAAACCATTCAGTTTTCCTCTTAAATTCATACATAGCATTAGTAGTACTACTTCACCAACCTTTGTTTTATTATCATTGACGCAGGTCCAAGACCCAGCTGTGTTGATACCGATATCCCTCTTTGTCAGTTACAATTTTCACACTCTATTGGAACACTGGGGGGCTGGATATTCAATCCGAGCATGCTGGAACAACTTGAGGATGTGGAGAATAACCGCAGTGACCGCATGGTTATTTGGATTTTTAAGCGTCATTCTGAAGCTCCTGGGGTTATCGGAGACCGTCTTTGAAGTTACAAAAAAAGACCAATCTACTACTCCTGGAGAGGGCAGTGACAAGGATGCTGGTCGGTTCACCTTTGATGGGTCTCTGATTTTTGTTCCGGCCACTACTCTTTTGTTGGTGCACCTGATGGCACTTGTTACAGCCTTGTTAGGACTATTTGATCATGTCGGGATTGAATCAAGAATAGGGGAGATAATATGTAGTGTGTGGGTGGTGCTATGCTTCTTGCCGTTTCTTAAAGGCTTGTTTGGGAAAGGAAAATATGGGATACCCAAATCCACTATATGCAAGTCAGCAGCTTTGGCGTTTCTTTTTCTTGCTTGCACGATTACAGTAAGAAAATGACATTAGTAAAAACTAAAAACCGTAACAATTTATTAAGCATAATTGTTAGTCAAGTGTGTTATGACATGTATTATCCGGTTCAATGTACGAACAAATTAATTTATGCAATTATAATGGCAGTTTGCTTTTCACCATTGCCGTAGCGGCAGTACCTCCATGAATTGAAATGAGTAATGATCACAACCGTGAGTTTGAAGTAATGATTAGTGAAAAAAAGACGAGAAAAAAAAAATAAAATAAAATTACCTTTTATCATATATTCTCTTCATTCTCCACTCATTAATATATATGAATATGGAAGATCATGAGTTCCCTATATAAGAAAAAAAAAGATTAATTTCAAGAATAAATTGATTAAACCGAGGAAAATAAAACACATAAAATAGAATTAAGTGATTTAAATTCAAAAGATCAAGTCAAAATAGAAAAAAATCTTAGAAAAGTAAAGTTGCATGTTGAAAATTAGGTTATCTTTCTTGATTAATTTGCTTAGTTTTTGGAGGTATGCTACTTAGACTCTTTCCTTTCTTCATCTTAATATGAGACCTATTACCTTTCTTAATATCCAAATTTTGGTTTTAAGGTAATTTGACATACTCATTAGATTATTAACATGCGACTGAATTTTTCAAAGAGCCTACTACTACAACACTTACTAGCATTATGTCTTAACCTCTTACATGTAGTGCACTTAGGGTCTTGCTTAGAGTTAGATTTCCCATAAGAGGAACAACCTTCCTATGTTTTTATAAAAGTAGTCTTTTCACTTGTGGGAGTTTCAGATATAATTATATATCCTAAACCTCTCTTGCCTCTAAACATTCCCATTTTGAATCATTTCATTAAAATTTTAGGGTGAGGATGAAAAATTTATCATGTCAACTTTCGAAGATCTTTTTCCTATGGTCTAACTTTGAGGTTAAGGATTTATTCTTTTCAAGTACAATGTGATATTCAAAATCAAGGAACCTAATTTTTCCTTAGCAAATTGTAATGTTCACTAGTTGTGTCCCTAATCTTATTACCCAAATTAGTTTTTTTAAGACTCATAGGAACTTAATTTTTCAATCAATTCATTTTTCTCATATTCAAGATATTTAATGTGAGAAATCTTTTTGTTTAAAATAATTTTAAGCTTAACTATAACACCTTATACCCGGAGGCCAAGGGCCCTACGGTCATTCCATATCAAATTGAAACCAAAACTAAAATAAAATATCTAGCCACAAATTCAATAATTTTCTCAAACACTTAAATCAAAATTCTAAAAATTAATAATGAATTCAATCTTAAGTAAACAATCCCATAAAAAAATTAAAAAAGAAAAAAATCAATTCTAAAGTAGTTTATAATAGAAGCATCTTTCCTATCTTAATTTTTCTTCATTGATGTCAATTATACTTGAAAATGGGAATAATAGAAAAGGGTGAACTTGATAGCTCAGTATAAAAAATAATTTAATAAGAATGGTTAAAATAGTATAAAATTAAACACTGAGAGATATCATTTTTTTTTTACGAAAATCAATTAGTGAGTAATCTCTTTTAATTCAATAGTTTAGTTCACTTTCTTTGAAAAATTTAACACTTTCTATTGAAAGATTAAACAACATAATGCACTTTGCATAATAATTCATATAAAAAAGAATTTCACAAACAAACATTTTACTCTAATCCACTCACAATAATACCATGCCCAAATAGTTGAATTTGTATTAGGTGGCTAGCCTCAAAATGTTATTAGTGAATGGAACGGATTCCAATCCATAATATACCAAAGGCCAATAACACCCCTATTAGCTAGGGTTGTGTTGTATTATTACCTTCACTAAGGGTAATAAAGGTCAACAACTTATCCCTTATTGACTAGAGCCACTTAGAGTTTCTAAGATCATTTTAATTAATTAGAAAAAAGGTAAAATTCACTTACATAATAATCAAACAAATCATATGATGTTACTAATTTATTTTATGAACAAAACACAACATATTTCAAAAAAATATTACCTAATCCACTTTATGAAATTTAAACAATTTTGATACTTTACTAAATAGAGGAAGACAAATAAAAAGGTAGAAAATAACTCACTACACTATTAACCCTTACCTTGAAGAAGCCACTTAAATTCTTGAAGAATTAATCCACACCTTTAAATTATAGAACGAAGCAATATGAAGCAAATACTAAAACTTCTTCTTTCTAACTCTTCGAATCAAAGTTCTTCGAAGACTTTTTTTTTCTTCTTTATTTTGCGTTTTCAATTTTTTGATAATATGAATAATTCATAACAAAATAAAGTTGGTGGGCAATTAAAGGGAGCAAAAATATCTCACTTAATTTGTTTTTCAATTTTTTAAAATATATAAATATCCCTAAATAAGGTAAATCTTTTTAAATATTTAAGTTACACAAATATCCCTAAATTCTCCTTCCTAATCACTAGATTCAATAGAACTAATTTTAGTACTTGAGGATAGTGAAACAGTGAAGGCAATAAGGTTATTGTTATGAATATTAGGCTAATCCAACCTATGGTAATCACCCTAGAGGGGGGTGAATAGGGTGATAGTCTCTTTTTGCAAATTTAAACTATGTAAATGTAAGAGACAATTATATGCAAGTATATAATAAGCAATATATAGACAATTGCATATAAATTAAAGAATAGGGAAAAAAGAATGCAAACACAAGAGTTTATAGTGGTTCGGCGCAACCCAGGCTACATCCACTCTCCTCTAGCTTCAATCCCGAGCGTGAGGTTCCACTAATTCAAGGCTTCCAAACCAAGCCTTCAAGCAATACAATTGGATTATGGTTCCAATTCACTCTCTTGGACTTTTGGCTCCAAGCACCCTTTACACTTCTCAAGAGATATCCCACTCTTGAACAACTTCGTCTCAAGGATTTACAAATAAAAGATCTCACAAAAATCCTAGCACAAGAACTTTAAGCTCAATTGATACAAGAAAACTAGGATTGAAATGTGCACTAAGGATATGCAAGTTTCAGAACAATGGTGCACTCAAAAACACTCTTCCAAGGCTCAAATATAATCAAGAAAGATTTGGGAAGGTTAAGCTTTTTAAACAATGAAGATTGAAGTCTTTTTATAGAATAGAAAAGTCAAACTAGCCGTTTGGGGGTTCGATCGGTCAAGTTAGGGGTCAACCGGTTGACTAGCCGTTAGCATTTAATGCTTGGCAGGTGACCGTTGGACCTCGACCGGACCTCAACCGGACCTCGACTGGACTTCAACCGGTTGAAGTTCAACCTTGACCGGTTGAACAACCCTTCTGGAAAAAAGAGAAAGTTTTTTGCACCCTCGACTAGTTGAGTTGGGGGTCTACCCGGGCCTCGACTGGTTGAGCTGTGGGTCGACCCGGACCTTGACCGATTGAGCTGGGGGTCGACCAGGACCTCGATCGGTTGAGCTTGCGATCGATCGGTTCTTCACCCGGTTCAACCGGTTAAGCCTTTTTTTGGCTCAACAACCAACTTTTTCAACTTAAAACCTTTTAAAACAAGTTTGAAAGACATTTAACACAAGGTTTTAGTTGAAAACATGAAATCATCCAATTATTAAAATATTTAAAACAAAATAACTCTTGAATGATTTTGGTGCATAAGTAAAGAATGTAATGCATGAAAATCCTAGTGCACCAACAACCTTACAAAGAGATCTTATGAAGCTTGGGTCTTGAAAAACACTTCTCTTTGAGGTGGTCTTCTTCTTCATGATTTCTCCTTGGCTTGATTTGTCTTTGTGATTGTCACTTTGAAAATCGTCTTGCCTAATCACACTTGAAATATAGTCATTAGTTCTAAACCTTGTTTTGTTATCATCAAAATCAAGATTAACCAAACCTTGGTTTCACAGTTATCATTATCTTTTTTTGTTGATCTTCGTGTAATGATTCCTGGTGAAGAAATTAAAGAAAAACGAAAGAAAACACACACATATTTAATGTGGTTAAGTAGATTGCCTATGTCCATGGAAACAAGGAAAAGGACTTTCACTATATTTCAATTAATGTTACATAAAAGGGTTTTTTTTTTTTTTTTTTGATAAGCAAGCGAATGTATTAAAGAAGGCTTAGAAGCCGCAAAGCATACAGGTAGTACACGAGGCTACAAACCCCTCAATCAAAAAACAAAACAACCCAACCCCTAATTGGAGGCTAACCACTCCAAGAAACCTATTAAGGAATTCGACTCCATATCAATGTACACTTTAGCCCAACCCCAAAAGTTATACACAAACGAAGTTTTTAACTTCTGAAAAGCTAACACACCCCCCTTAAAAGCTAGCCTATTCCTCTCCTTCCATATTGTCCAAAAAATGAAAAACGGGATGGATTTCCACACCTTTTTCCTTTTCCTCCCCACAAAAGAGCCTTTCCAACTCCTAAGAACCTCTTTTACAGAATTTGGAAAGACCCACTGTACACCACACAACACAAGAATGATATCCCACAATCCTTTTGTCACTGTACAATGAATTAAGATATGATTGATTGTTTCCTCTTCACATCCACACAAGAAACACCGGTTAGGGAATTGCCACCCTCTTCTCTGTAGCCTATCCAACGTGAGAACCTTCCCCTAAGTAGCTTCCCAAGCAAAAAAAGCAATTTTGGTTAGAACTTTGTCCACCCAAACATTGCTATGAGGGAAGTCCGCTCCTTCAGCATTATCCAACACCCTATACGCTTTCTTGATTTTAAACAACCCGTCCGCTCCTTCCTTCCAAAGAACCGAGTCTTCCTCCAAAGTTACTCTATAATTCCTCAACTCAACTAAAAGATTGCCCGCCAACCCCAACTCCCAATCATTGAAGTCTCTTAACAGCCTTAAATTCCACCCTCCTTGACCCAGATTCTGATCCCAATAATCCTCCACTGTGACGTTCATTTGGGCAACCATGGAAAAGAGGTCTGGGAATCCTTGGGACAGCACATTGTTTCCACACCAAGGATCTAACCAAAACCTTATTTTATTGCCTTTTCCCACCTTGAACACCATATTTTCCCAACACCAAGCGGACTCCTTCAAAATCTCCTTCCAAACTCCAACTCCAAACACCCCATTTGCCTTCCTTGTCCTCCACCCAAGCTCCTCTTGCCCATACTTAGCCTCAAGCACTTTTTTCCAAAGCTCCTCCTTCGCACGCGCAAATCTCCAAATCCATTTGCCTAGAAGAGCTTTTTTCAACCAATCAAGCTTCCTTAACCCCAACCCTCCCTTTTCTTTATCCGCGCACACCACCTCCCATTTGACTAGGTGAGCCTTGTTCCCTCCATTGGCGTCTCCCCACAAAAAGTTTCTTTGAAGCTTTTCAAGCCTTCTTGCCAATGTTTTAGGCATACGGAATAATGACATTTGATACGAGGGAATGCTGGCTAGAGTGCTCTTTATAAGAGTAATTCTCCCTCCTTTGGACAGAAATTGGCGTTTCCAAAGGGCCAGCCTCCTCCTCATTTTCTCCTCCACCCCATCCCAAATGGAGAAGACCCTATTAGGCGCCCCAAGGGGCAGCCCCAAATAAGCAGTAGGCAGTTGTCCCACCCTACACCCAATTTCAGCAGTCATTTCAAGCACCCCTTCCACCTCCCCTACCGGAATGACCATACTTTTGTCCAAATTAATCTTTAAGCCTGATGCGGCTTCAAACCAAAAGAGGATCCAACTCAAATACAACAAGGACTCTTTTTTTGCCTTGCAAAATACTATTGTATCATCCGCAAACAGGAGATGAGAGATATTGACGGCCTGCCCTCTACCTTTCCATATCCTACAGCCATAGATGAACCCCCCTTCAACAACCCTCGTTATTAGCATACTTAGAACTTCCATTCCCATGACAAATAAGTAAGGGGAAAAGGGGTCCCCTTGCCTTAGCCCTTTTGAACTTGAGAAGAACCCAGCTGGAATCCCATTCACCAACACTGAATATTTGGCAGTGAAGATACAGCTCCATATCCATCCTATCCATTTTGACCCGAAGCCCATCTTTTGCATGACCTTTAGCAAAAATTGCCAATTGATGCTATCATACGCCTTCTTAATGTCCAATTTACAGATTAGACCTTTCTCTCCCCTTTTTTGCCAAGAGTCTATTATCTCATTTGTGATTAGGGAGCCATCAAGAATCTGTCTCCCTTTGATGAAAGCATTCTGATCAGGAGAAATCACCTTTCCTATAACTTTTTTAAGCCTATTGGCCAGCACCTTAGCCAATAATTTATACAAACCCCCAATCAAACTGATTGGCCTATAGTCACCCAAGTCCTCCACCCCCCCTTTCTTCGGTAACAAGACCAAAAAGGTATGATTTAGACTCTTAATGAAGGAGTTTTGTTCATGGAACTCCTTGAACATATCCAAGACGTCCTCCTTGACAATCTCCCAACATCTTTGCCAAAAGGCTATTGTGAACCCATCCGGACCTGGGGCTTTGTCCCCATTCCACCCCATTAATGCTGCATAGATCTCAACCTCAGAAAAAGGAAGCTCAAGGGCTTCCGCTTCTGAAAGGCTGATCTGCTTCAACAAAAGGCCCCCTATATCATCCTTCCAACCCGAGCTTTCCGAAAGGAGCTGCTGGTATGCATTTGCAATTCCTTCCCTCACTTCTTGTTCCTCTGTAAGCCTCACCCCATTTATCTTAATTTTATCCAAGGCATTGGCTCTCCTACGGGCATTGGCCATGCGGTGAAAATACCCCGTGTTCCTATCCCATTCCCTAAGCCATAATTCCCTAGATAGTTGTCTCCAGTGCACTTCTTCCATCGACACCCACTTAGCATAATTCTCCTTAGCTGTTTTTTTGCGGCCTGACTCCTCCTCTGTTAAATTTCTCTCTTCTTCCACTGAATCTCAACGCTCCACTTGTTGAAGAGCTTTAGCTTTGTTATTCTCCAACCTTCCAAAAACCTCCTTGTTCCAAATCTTTAAATTTTGTTTCAATCCCCTCATCTTCGCCGCTAACCTGTAGCTCGGCCTGCCTCTAACCACTATTCCTTGCCACCACCCCTCTATCAGATCTTTGAACCCCTCAGCTTTGAGCCACATGTTTTCAAATTTGAAAGAGGAAGGGCCTCTCCTTAGCCCACCACCCTCAAGTAGAACTGGGAAGTGATCGGACGTTGGACGGGGCAATCTTCTTTGATTAACCTTCCTGTATTGGTCTAACCAACTGGGAGTCATAAGAAATCTATCCAGCCTGGCCCACGATTGATTATTGAGCCCCCCACTCCAAGTAAAGGATCCCCCTTGTAAAGGAATATCAACTAGCCCTAAATCATCTATGATCTAGGCAAACCTCCTCATAGCTGAAGTGATCCTCCCATTTCTACTTCTTTCAGCTTGGTACATAATTAAATTGAAATCACCTCCTAAACACCATGGCTCCTCCCACAGTCCTCTAATTGCCCCGAACTCCTCCCACAAGCACTCCCTATCATCTCTGGAGAAAGGGCCATAGACCCCTGTGAACACCCAGATTGCTCCATCTCCCACATTCCTGAATCTACAGGAGATGGAGAATTGGCCCTCTTCCACCCCCAACATCTCCAACAATCTTTTGTCCCAACAAATCAAGACACCCCCTGCCGTCCCCATAGCATTCAAAACCTTTCACTCAAGAAATCTCCCCGGTCCTAGACTCTTCACCACCTCTTCAGACATAACTTGCATATTTGTTTCTTGAATACAGAACAGATCCACCTTTTGATTTCTGATAACTGACTTGATTACTTTCCTCTTGTATCTATCATTCACACCCCTCACATTCCAACTCAGAATTCTTAAGTTCATTGGACAACTGTGCTTTGGTTCCCTCTGCCCTGGAGAGGGCCTTTCTTCCTAGAATCCCCTTCATAATTAACAGAGCACTCCAACCTCTTGAACTCCCTTTCGAACCTTGAAGTCTCCAACAGACCTTTGTCTACTATCTTCTCCCTCCTTTTCTTGATTTTGCCCAAAAAATTCAGGATTTCCTTCTCCAGACCTTCCGTTGAGAAACCCAGAAAATGACTAAATTTAACCAGGCTGCTTTCCTCCCAATTGAGCTGATCTTCCTTCCTACCCTCTCGGAAAACCGTCTGGTCTGCAGTCCACCCCGAATTTCTACCCATAGGATCGACACTGTTGGCCTCAACCAAGTCCCAACAGCCATCCCTTCTCCCTGAATGTTCTTCTGCACTTGGTCTTCGTGACCCACTTCCAATCAGAATTCCTTCCCTTTACACCCCAGAATGGTCGTAACACTCCCTCTCCGGAGTCCGACATAAACAAAAGAGATTAGAAGACGAAGACCCTTATGCCCTGATACCCCCCAGATTTACCTCTAAACCATATCTCTCAGCTTCTTCTTCTAGCACCCTTTCTGTCCTCTGATGGTTTAGTTCCGGCTGCTGCCTTCTCCCCATTTCTTCTTCTCTGCATCTGACGAACTCTCTCTCCAGGTTGCCATATTTAATATGACCGTTAGAGCCAGAAGAAAGAGCTTTTAAAAGGAGCCCATTGTCCAATAGATGGGTCTGGTTTAAGATGGCTTTTCCCTTATAAATATGGCCCAGTCCTGCAGCCCGCCCCGAACATCTGGATTGCCGCAGCCCAAACTGATTCCCCTTAGAGACTTCACTAACTGGAGACAAAAAGGGGCCATAATCCCAGTTCATCTCCCTGCCTGGATCTAAGGGCCCAGTCTTCGAACCGGACCCCTACAGCAAGCCCACTTGCGCCTGTGAGCCCTTAACAGTGGAGCCCACATCCTACGATTGACGACCCGTCCCGTCCTCTGACTAACGCTGCGCCTCGAACCCCGCACACGTCATCTCCTTCACTCGCGGACCGGCGCGTGTATCTTCGTCACCTCCAACCTCCCTTCTTGGACTGCTCCACAGGCCCTATTTCCTCCCCTCTTCCTGCCTTAACGACGGCACCGCCTCCCACCATAGGGTTAGGGTATATGTCATCTCTTCAACCCCTATCTCCAGTATGCCAGGGAAATACTCGCCATCCGATCTGACCAGTATCTTGGCCCACTGCAACTCCTCCATGCTCTCCGTCTGTGAGTCGACATCTAAAAACCCACCGCACGCGTCTCTCACCCTTCTCAGCATCGACGGGACCCATAACAAAATTGGGAGCCCTAAAATCCTCACCCACACTTCCTTTCTTACCTCACCTTCCTCCAAACAACCCAATCTTGGATTCCATCGCTCCAATTCCATTTGAGCTCCTCCCATCGCCTTGTTACCAGAGAGGAGAACCTGTCTCGCTTCTTCCGCAAACTCAAATTCCAGCAAAACTCGTCATTTTCCCAGGCTCGCCATCCCCATCTTGCCTTTCAATCCCCATGTCTTTGCCATTTCCCAACCCAAGTATTCCAGATCTTCCCCTGTTGCCTTGCTAGGGCACCAACTTCCGATCAGGCAATGCTCCAGCCTACTCAGGTTTCTACTTAACTCCTCCCGTCCCACCTCCACTCAAATGTTTTTGGACCCCTTATTCCACCAACCTTTCACCGTGTCCGCAAACGACCTTCCCTTCACCATCTCCGGACGCGGCCTTCCCATTGCCGTCATTTCTTCTTGTTGATCTTTTTTGTCAAAACTGAAATCCATCTGATGAAGAGCCTCCACCATCGCCATCCATCCCCCTTTGTCCCCTTTGCCTTTCGGAATACAAATACTGTATCTTTTCAACTCCAAATCAACAACCCCCAATCGCAAAAAGCAACCCCCCTGTTAGTAACATGCACCAGGGAGAAGCTTCTCCCCTTCTCCTTCCAACCCTTTTCCCACCTTCCTTCCTTCACATCCTCGATGCACTGATGCAGGCCTTCCATGAATAACCCTATGCTATACAACCCCATGCACACCCAAAACGACACCCCTTTCTTACTTTCCGTGATGGTGATTATGGTTTTTCCTCCCCTCTCCACCATTTCCAGCTCAAAGGACTTGGACTCCACCCCGAAGCTCCTCGTCTTCCTTTTCCTCCTATTCTCCGCACGGTGAACATTCTCGCCGCTGGCAGCCTCACTCGCTCTCTCGCTCTCTCACTCATCCCTTATTTAACTGGTTTTCTTACATAAAAGGGTATTGATACTAACCCTTAGGTATTGAAATTCCAAAAATACCCCTGAACCATACCACGGGGAGGCGTTGTCCCCCCGTACCCCCAACCTATCGTTCGCCTTTAACAATAAAAATACAAAATTAAATGGCAAATGTCATCGTTCCACTTCGACATTTGCCCATTTTTCTCCATATGTCTTTTACTCAATATGAGCCGCATACTACAACATCATTGTCAATTGAGCCTATTGACTTATTAATGTCATTAGACTCAAAATTGCCCCAAGTCACTGCTGTTATTTATTTTTTTTTTCAATTATCATTATTATTATTCTCTTTGGGAGTAGGACAATTAGTAGCAAAATATATATATATTTTTTTTACAGAATTGAAAAATTCAACTTATGGTGATTTGGATGAACTTTTTATTTTTTATTTTTAAATTTTGTAGAAGGATTTCTTGTTTTTCTCTAAGTTTTATTTCAAGTTTGTTTTTCTTTATTCTTAAAATATTGAATTTTTTTAACAAATGCCAAAATATCTTATGGAGTGAGAATG
The DNA here is from genome assembly GCF_004353265.1 of Vitis riparia. NCBI lineage: Eukaryota > Viridiplantae > Streptophyta > Magnoliopsida > Vitales > Vitaceae > Vitis > Vitis riparia. Next base: position 17,765,729 of record NC_048442.1, on the reverse strand, counting down.
GGTCCACGCCTCAAGCTCATTCTTTTCTTTCAAAGAGGCTTTAGGGTTACCCTTTTAGGTCTCCTTGGAGATGGCAAAGTCATCTTATAGGTTTGTGAAGAATCTACAAGTTCATATACTTTCAACATGTCTACATTTTTACTTTCCTTTATTACGACCATTTTAAATATATCTAGATCCCGTAAGAGAGATCTCAATATCTTTTTAACTATTTTAGAGTTAGAGATTATTTCTCCTAGGTTAAAACATAAATTAATATTTTCACTAGGTTCAATATAAAACACAAAGGTGCTTTCATCATCTTTCATGCTAATACTTTCAAACTTAAGCATTTAACTTCAACATGGACTCATGTGTTACTACTATGATGTGCCAAACCTCTTTAGCATATTTGCAAGTACTAATCCTACAAAACATGTTAAGATGGACCCTATTGAAAATATAGTCAAGGCTTAAGCATTCGTCTCACTATCTTCAGTTTGTGATCTATCTTTAGCTTAAGTTCACCATATGAGCTTTTATTCTTTAGTGGGGGTAACCACCCAAATTCCATTGTATTCCATTTTTTTTTTTTTTCTTTTTGCATTCTCATAAAGAATTACATTCTTACCTTTTAGTCGAGGTAGTTATTTCCGTCAAAGAATGGGGGATGAATAATTAAAGTACCCACTTTTTGTGATTCCATTAACCAATATTAATTAGTGAGAATAAATAATTTTTTATTTTTAAAACTTAACCCACTTTAATAACACTTGAAAAAAATTGTGTCTTGATATAAAAGAATCTAAAGGGGGGTGAATGGGTAGTCCAAGGAATAAACCTCAACTTTTAATTTTCTTTATCAATCATATAATTAATATCGAGTAAAAGTTAATGAATCTCATGCAAATGTAAATTCAATCACACGAATGAACACAAAATCTAACATTAAAAAAAAAAAAAACACTTAGAACCTTAGGTGTAAAAAACTATGGATGATCACTCGGCCATTAAATATAAAAAAAATGGTACATATATAGTTTTACTTGACCGGATGCACTTATTTCCTAAGGTTTTATACCATTAGTACCTACACTCATTTTTTGTGTCCCTGATGCAACAGTCCCTCATACTCCCTAATGGATCCCTTGAAACCCTTATCAAAATTTGCATTATGTGTGTGTCAAACCTTTGTTGTAGATGAAAGGTTCTTGTAAGAAAGATTTTGAAAGGTTTCAAAGTTGGATGTACAATCTTTAAAAATAATGATATTTTTTTAAGGTTTAAGGGTCCACCAATTTTTAATAAAACAAATCTATGTATACTTGCAAAACCCTAATAATTAATTATGGAGAGTTTCTGAATTTTAAACCACTTTAAAAATAGAAATGAAGGAAGAGACAAAAAAATCATCAACAAGATGTTTGAAGGCTTGTGGTGGGGGGGGAGGGGGGAGAAAGCTTAAATGTCCTTCAGAAGCATTTGAACACCCCTCAGTACATTTGAATGCTCACCTTTAATTATCTCTTTAGTTTTTGCAATATTTCGAGCTTTTCTCCATATGTTTCATCCCAATTTCATATTTTAGTCATTCCATAAGTTTTATCAACTTTAGATGCATACATATCTCGAAAAACATCGGCATTGAAAAGATTCAAGGTTAGCCTTGAAGAAGTCTGAAGTTAAATAGAAGGTGATAAGACCTAAGGAAATATGTCACGTCAATAAGAAATATAACAAAATTGCAAACTAAATCTAATACATCAACAAATTCATATGAGAAGAAATCAGTTCACTCTTGTAATACAAGCTTTGGTGTGTAGTTAATCCTATAAGGATTTCTGATATTGTCTTTGAGGAAAGAAAAGTGGCTTTAAAAATCACCAGTGGGGATTAAGATCAAGTGGTATATATGTATGTATGTATGTATGGAGAAAGAGAGAGAGAAAGAGAGAGAGAGAGAAATCAACCTCCTTGTGCAATTGCATTTGCCATAGTTATTGTTGCATACCCAATGTTGTCTCATGTGGTTCATCTTTGAAACCATACAAGCACTACCTACCCAATTTGAAATGAAACTCTATTTTGGTAATGCTTTATCTAAGAATGAAAATAGTTGACAAGGAGTAGAGCATGTAAAAACATTTTCCTATTTGATTTAGGTTAAGGGTTATCAAACACATCCACCATTCCTCTCTTCACGCCTAGCTACTTTATTGAGAAAATTAAAAAAGAAAGAGTAGGTCCAAGAGAAAAAAATAAGTGTATTTAACATCATCCTAGGTTATTAATATATAGTTAATAAAAAAATCAAATTACCTTTAGAGATGCCTAAGAATCCCAATTTGATTGTTTCATAGACAAGTTTTCTACCCCAAGTCATGCATGGGACTATGAATGCAAGAACAACTCAAGATTTTTATAACACAAGAGCCTTGACCTTTATTCTCAAGAAGAAAACTAAAAAACTTCAAGAGAGGACATTTTTGGGAGAAACCTCTATTATGTTGTTAATAATAATAATAATAATAAAAAAAAGATACTTTCTTAATCCATTTTTCTCATTATTATTATTCTTTTCCATAACTTTCGATAGTTAAAAACTCCCAGAAAATGCTTCCATCTACTTTTAAAAATATTGGATGAGGTCGGGTTGAGCTATATATATATATATAGACACACACACACGTATGTATGTATGTATTATCCAAACTCATGGAATGACCAATGTCTGACATACATTTGATTAGGTTGTTCCTTTCTCCAAATAGACATTAACAAATCAATTTATGATTATGCATCAATATCAGTCTATATACCATGTGCCATTGAGCCTGTTAGAGAATTAAATTCAAGAAATTTAGAACCGAAAGCATTGTTTGTCAAAGATGGATGGTGGATGATGGTCCGGAATATTTTCCTTTTGATCTATGAATGGATGGACGAGAAACTCTTCATGAATGAATCCACCTTTGAGAAGGAATGATGTAGACATATTAGAACGTTAAAGATGGTGTGGCTTTCAGTGAAACTTGGAGTGTTGATCAACTTAGAAAATTGATTGGATGAAATTTAACTGAAACTCCTTTGGAATCGACTGTGGTCCAGAATAAACTATTTCCTTTGCTTTAATTTGCTTCAAAATGGACGCCCTTCCCTACTAAGAGGTTCTTGTTGAATAGAAGTTGACCCAACTTGTGACATATGAAGGAAAGAGTTGAGAAACTGGAATCATACCTTGTGATTGAACTAAAGATTGTTGCCCAACTCCTATTGCTCAAAATGACAGAGTTGGGCCCATTTTGATAAAAGAAACCATATCTATCAAGTTATTGAAAAAGCAATTCACATCTATCTTTGAAGTTGATCACACTCTACAAGGAGACGAAGTCCCCACCAACCTATAGAGTTGGACCATTAAAGTTTGTTGGCATGATAGAATTAATTTATCCCAAATTCTTCATTAAAGGTTGTTTGAATAAGAAGATTATTAATATTGTAATGTATGTCCAGACTTACATTAAAAGAGTAATGTAGGACTACTAAATCCATATAAGCAATTCATTTATTGAAGTCATATAATTTTGAAATTTAAAGTAATTGTGATTATGGATAACCCATAATAAATCCAATAAAGGAAAATTTAAAGTCGTCATTATAAACTAAGTGGGAGAATGTTAGAACCATAAGTGATTTAATGACCACATTAAGTTTTCTTTAAAAAAAAAAAATTCTTAAATTGTTTTGATTTATTTTCTCATGTATGAATTTTGATGAAATTAAATTAATTCATTTTGAAATTCATAATACTTATTAAGTTCATGTTCCAATTGTTATTATTATCAATTAAAAAATGTTCAAAGTATTTAACTAGTGGTTCATTGATGGATAGAACCATAATGCACCTATAAATAGAAGAGCTCTTAATCCCTTTCTCCACTCTTACAATATTTTTTAAGGATTTAGTGAACTTAAATAATGGATGCAAGCTTGTATTTAGTGGAAAAGCAGCAAAAAGAAGCAAAAGAAGAAGTGATTATAGATTCATGTCTTCAAATGGTTACAACACCTAAAAGCCTATCCAACTCTGAAATTCAAATCTAAAACAGTTCAAAGTTGCCGGTGGGGCCAGAACTTTTCGCATGTGCAAGTAGCATTTGTGGAATAACTATCTTGGGGTTGTAAGTTAGCATGAGATTGTGAACCATTAGATTTTGAAGAAGCCGTGTAAGAGTAAAAATGAAAGATGTTATGGATGAGTAAAAATGAAGAAGCCGTGTATGTGTGTATTGTCCAAACTCATGGAAAGACCAATGTCTGACATACATTTTATTAGGTTATTCCTTTCTCCAAATAGACATTAATAAATCAATTTATGATTATGCATTAATATCAGTCTATACCATGTGCCATTGAGCCTGTTAGAGAACTAAATTCAATAAATTTAGAACCGAAAGCATTGTTTGTCAAAGATGGATGGTGGATGATGGCCCGGAATATTTTCCTTTTGATCTATGAATGGATGGACGAGAAACTCTTCATGAATGAATCCACCTTTGAGAAGGAATGATGTGGACATATTAGAACGTTAAAGATGGTGTGGCTTTCAGTGAAACTTGGAGTGTTGATCAACTTACAAAATTGATTGGATGAAATTTAACTGAAACTCCTTTGAAATCGACTGTGGTTCAGAATAAATTATTTCCTTTGCTTTAATTTGCTTCAACTCCTATTGCTCAAAATGACAGGGCCCATTTTGATAAAAGAAACCATATCCATCAAGTCATTGAAAAAGCAATTCACATCTATCTTTGAAGTCGATCACACTCTACAAAGAGAGTAGAGGTCCCCACCAACCTATAGAGTTGGACCATTAAAGTTTGTTGGCATAATAGAATTATTTTATCCCAAATTCTTCATTAAAGGTTGCTTGAATAAGAAGATATGTAGACCCGCATTTTTCACGGGTGTTCCCACTCAATCGGCGAGACCCGTTTTTATTTGTGAAGAATTAGTTTACAAAAGTTGGAGTCGCCACTTATTTTATTTTTATTTTAAAGATAAAATAAAATAAGAAAAAAAACTCTAAAGAAGTGACTTCATAGTTTTTGGAAATGCGTGTCTTTGCGGGGATCAAGTTACCTATTGGGAAGGTACCTCTAAAATGTAGCACCCCTCTAAGCCCTAAAGAGGTCTCTATTGACCTTGTTGAGGGAAATTGGGCAATTAATTGGTTGATTATATATACCTAGGTAGGCTAAGGTGATTTCAAGATTTTATCAATATTATCATGTCAAATAAGAAATCAAATTATAATCATAAAGAAGAGTTAGGGTGTGTACCTGAACTGCTTCTTACTTGCTATCATAAGATAATCAAAGTTAATTTGAATAGTATATCACTCAACATGCGTTTTATTAGAGATAATCAAACAAATATCAAGGCAATCAAAGATAACATTCAAACATGGATATAGCTCATGATAACATGCATTTTCATAGAATTTTGGAATTAGAGGATAGAGAGCTTACCTAGATAGCAAGTATATTTTATAAGATTCCTCCAAAAATGCTAGAGTGGTTAGGGCAAGCATAAATTATATAAAATATTCATTATGTCTAATATATAGTGTCAAAGCCAAAATTGAGCTAAGATAAATAAAATGACTCCAAAAATAATAACAATTTCAAGTAAAGTATAAAACCATCGACATGTAGTTAGAAAAAGAAGCATCATAAAACAATTTCTAAAAAATGGCTTTGAGTGGGATTTGATTACGAAAAATTTCAGGAAATAACTCCTACACATCTAGATCAACATACCGAAAGTCGAACACTCATTCAAAGGATAGATTGCAGCAAAGACACCTAAAGGTTCTACAAAGTCCAGATTAGATAAGAAAAAGTGACATGCATAAACGAATTTTTTAAAAATAATAAATGATCACATAAAAACTGAATCCAAGGTCAGATAGTACTTAAAAATATTTTTAAAATACTCAAATTAATCAGATGTCCAGAATCTAGCATACACAGTAGGTATGACTTTGAAAAATCATATCTCCCTCAAAAAGGCATATTTTTTTAATATTTTATGTGTCTAATATCAATTTCAAGAAGCGTAGAATTGAGGAAAAATATTTAATCAAATTTAAAAAGTTGTCTGGTATTTTATTTTTGCAAAAAGATCTCGGGTTTCCAGAACTGGGTGAAAACAGAGCCCCCCTAAAGACTCATTTATATCTTCTATTCTAGAATGGTTTTCTAACTCAAACGAAACTTAAAATTCAAGTTCAAGGAGTGAGGAAAGTCATACAAGTTTTGAATTTTTTTTAAAGCATTTTGAAGTTGTTGAAACGAATTTTAAAACTAAAAGGTCAGTGATTGAGTTAAAACTGGCAGCAACGAAGAATTTTTGAGAAAAAAGAAAAGAAAAGAAAAAAATCTCTTATGTAGGGGTTCCATCTGCTGCTCCATATGCTAGTAGATCAGAACTCTTGTTCCCAAACTTCAAAACTGTAACAGAAGCTTTGCATTGGTCAAAGATGCAATGCATTCCTACAAAGGAATATGCAGGTTCAATCTTTTGAACTGGGGGATCGTTGTCACTTGCACTTGAGCTGAAACTGGTTCTGTGACTTGAAGCTTGAGAGCCACTTCGTGGGTCCCTGCTGGAACTCCAACTGTCCACCTCAATGACAGATACTGAAGGAATGGCACCAACTAGAAGCCTTTTCTCGAATTCGTTTTCTGTTACAACATCCTTGAGTGACTTCTTCAAGCCCTTAGATTCATTTTGAATAGTCTGAAGAGTTCCGATTCCACATTCAAAGCTTTCACTAGTCAAAACCAGCCTTGTACTAGCATCATCTTCAGCTTTAGGAATTACACACCTAAAAAAGGTGTCCATGAAGGAATGGAGTCCGGGAGAAGATGCAGTTTCTGCGAAAGGAGTTTGTGGGTTCCAAATTCTTGGTTTGAAGAGTTTGGTCACAACTCGATCGTGCATGAGTCTTCTTCTGCAGATCCACTTGCGCATGAACTCAAATCAAAGGCCAATTTAGAAAGTTTCTTTGGTTTCAGATTTGCTTATCTCCAGGAAATCTGGAAAGTGAGCACTGCGTCATTTGCGAGATAGCAGGATTTTGCATAATCTGACCTAGTGAATCAGTATCGGATACCATCTGTTATCATAAGCAACTGTAAACCTGAATGCATCTGAGCCTGGAAGGCACTCCGGGGTACCTTTGAGGGCAATATACCAGGGTCTAAAGGCAGGAGGCAATCGACAACCACTTTCTGTTTCAAACTTATCGCATCCTGAGGTCCATTTTCCAGAGTCTTAACTCTCTCTGTGTCAAACGTCCTGTGACTTTATGAATGTCTTGCTCTGACCAATCTTCGAACCAAGATCAATTTCTTTGGTGATCTTCGTGCCAAGTGAGGATCTTCAAGGACATGCCGGATTATAGTAGCAGCAACATTGTCAAACCCAGAAAGGGGGCTCTTGTTGGCAAAGGCAAAAGCATGGGTAAGCCTCCGTCATCAAGAAAATTAAAAGGGATGGAATGAGTTCTGGTAAGGGTAGTGTACAGCTGTAGGATAGCATGCATTGTTTCAGATGGAAGTCGGTTCCTGATATAAATACAAACAATCTCAATAAGTCTCTTCTGCTCACGCATATCTATATGCTTTGGAGGTAATTACAATGCGGACTGCAATCGTTCTGCTCATCATCATCAATGGTTATGGACGTCTGCTGCCTACTGACATTATACTTCTTCAATTGTTCTGCAAGATCGGGATTCAATTTTTGATCCACTTGTAGCGGCCAGATGGCGAGGAAGGTTGCTGTTACCCAATTTGGAACTTGGGATTTCTCGTTGTCACACGCACCAGAATCTTATCGTGAAAGTGAATGTTTCCACTCTCCGACGTCAAGCTTCAAAGATTTATCTGGAATATGAAAATTGCCCCCCATAAACAGAGAATACTACAGATTCAGCGGTGTCATCGAGCCCACAGGTAGTTTCTGTCGCGAAGATGTAAGTTCTAGACGATCGCACATCTTCCAGTGCCGACCCTTCTCCTACACAACCAAAGTGGTGTCTCCAACAGAAACACTTTTATTAGCACACGCCCCCAAGTTCCTATGGAACTGTGATTGCTGTCATATCTTGAACTCTCTTAGCCTATTGAGATGCTATAATTAAACAGCATATGCACCATGAGCACACAAAGAGAAATCTTGAAGAACCTCACGAAAGCCAATTCCCCCAACCATTCTGGCAGCAACAAAAACCAGACCAGTAGCTTAAACTTTTGATTTCCACGGTCCATCAAACCCAGAAACAACTTGGAGTTCATGAAAAACATTTTTTTTTATTATTATTACCATTAGCCCAAGACTACCAGATAGTTTTCAAAGAATAAAGGTTGGTATTTTTTTTTTTTTTTGGAAATGAAGGGGGATTTTAAACAAAAAAAACAGAGCACGCTCAAGACAAAAATAAAAAAAAATAAAAAATCAAACATTCAATCAGGACTCCACTTCATGCCGCCCTCAATGGGACCAAACGGGTGGGACAAGCAGAGAGCAGTGATATGATGAATTAAATATCAAGCTCAAAAACAACCCATACATCTGTTATCTTCGGGAAAAGTCAAAGAGAGCGTAATAGAACCAAAACAGAGTAGATATGAAAACAGGATCAAACTCAGGAAAACCACCATTTGAACTTTAAAGTCCATGCCAATCAACAAGTTAAAGTCCAGAAAATCGACAGAAAATAGAGCGGAGAAATAAAACAGAATGAGAATCTAGAGCCAACAGTGATCATACCTCTTCTTCCAAAGAAAATTATCCAGAACCAAAATAAGCCTCCTTTTTTCCTTCGTTCCTCCCTGCTTTCTATATCTCTTCCTTTTCTCTCCTGCTATATCTCCTTGCTATCTCTCTTGCTATCTCCTTTTGCCTATGAAAACAATCTCCGAATCCCCCTAAAACCACCCGCCTGTGTTTTAATATCAATTGGAGTCGTCCAAACTGTGGACTCCTCTTCTCTGCCAAATTCTATCTCATCCACCAAAAAAAGTCCTTTGTCCTACATTTTCCAAAATCTTCTCCATTGGTAGATTTTCTTATCACACTTCAAATTATTAAATCGGATAAATGAATAATAAATAAATAAGAGAATGGTAAAATAATAATAATAGATAAATGAATAAATAACAAGATAATGAACAAAATAAATAAATAATAATAATGAATAACTAAATAAATAAAAGTGATTGACAATAATAATAAAAATAAAACTTCAATTTATTAAATCAAATAAATGAATAAAAAATAAATAAATGAGAGAATGATAAAATAATAATAATAGATAAATGAATAAATTAACAAGATAATGAACAAAATAAATAAAAAATAATGAATAACTAAATAAATAAAAGTGACTGACAATAATAATAAAAATAAAACTTAAATTATTAAATCAGATAAATGAATAAATAATAAATAAATAAAATAATAAATAAATCGGAGAATGATAAAATAATAATAATTTATAAATGAATAAATAACAAAATAATGAACAAAATAAATAAATAAAAATGATTAACTAAATAAATAAAAGTGATTGACAATAATAATAAAAAATAAAAATAAATAAATAAATGAAATAAATGAGTCATGCTAAAATGTCTAATAGGCCAAGCGTGCCTAAATAGGTTTAAAAGTGTCTAAAGGGGCTTAAGTGAAACTAGACTGGCCTAAGGTATCTAAATGGGTTTAAGGTAGTGCCTAATGGGCCAGGTATACCTATATGGGCCTAGGGTGAGACTAGGTGGGTCTAACTAAGTCTAACCTAAAGTGCACCTAAGTGAAGTCTAATCTAAACTTGAAAGACAGCTAAGGTCATAATGTGGAACCGAATAAACCCTTCAACCAAATTCTTCAAAGTGGTTTAGAAAATGTAAGCTGCACGAGTAGTAATGGGCCACTAAGGAATTGTTGTAAAGTACCGAACAAACACGTAAAAGGACATGTGCTAGGAGGACAAAATGGAGGTTTTACAAGATCATTAATATTGTAATGTATGTCCAAACTTACATGAAAAGAGTAATGTAGGACTACTAAATCCATATTAGCAATTTATTTATTCAAGTCATATAATTTTGAAATTTAAAGTAATTGTGAGTATGGATAACCCATAATAAATCCAACAAAGGAAAATTTAAAGTCATCATTATAAACAAAGTAGGAGAATGTTAGAACCATAAGTGGTTTAATGACCACATTAAGTTTTCTTATAAATAAAAAAAAAAATCTTAAAATGTTTGGATTTATTTTCTCATGTATGAATTTTGACGAAATTAAATTAGTTCATTTTGAAATTCATAATACTTATTAAGTTCATGTTCCAATTGTTATTATTATCAATTAAAAAATGTTCAAAGTATTTAACTAGTGGTTTATTGATGGATAGAACCATAATGCACCTATAAATAGAAGAGCTCTTAATCCCTTTCTCCACTCTTACAATTTTTTTTAAGGATTTAGTGGACTTATAATAATGGTTGCAAGCTTGCATTTAGTGGAAAAGCAGCAAAAAGAAGCAAAAAAAGAAGTGGTTATAGATTCATGTCTTCAAATGGTTACAACACCTAAAAGCCTATCCAACTCTGAAATTCAAATCTAAAACAGTTCAAAGTTGCCGGTGGGGCCAGAACTTTTCGCATGTGCAAGTAGCATTTGTGGAATAACTAGCTTGGGGTTGTAAGTTAGCATGAGATTGTGAACCATTAGATTTTGAAGAAGCCGTGTAAGAGTAAAAATGAAAGATGCTAGGGATGAGGAAATAAGACAATAATATTGAAGTAAAATCTCTTTCAAAAGAGAAAGACATTTGAAGACAGACAGATATACAAAACAAAGAAGAAAACAAAAGGAGAAGTAGACAAATATAAAACCTCCCAAATTTGCAGATTTTAGAAGATTAAGATCAGAACTTTTCATATATGCAAGTAGCATTTGTGGAATAACCAGCTTGGGGTTGTAAGTCAGCATGAGATTATGAACCATTAGATTTTGAAGAAGCTGTGTAAGACTAAAAATGAAAGATGCTATAGATGAGGAAATAAAAAATAATAATATTGAAGCAAAATCTCTTTTGAAGGGGAAAGAGATTTGAAGTAAAACAAATATACAAAACAAAGAAGAAAACAAAAAGAAAAGTAAATAGATACAAAACCTCCCAAATTGGAAGATTTTAGAAGATTAAGAACACTACTTGAAGTTACAAATTAAGTTTAAGAGAGTATGTTAGAAAATAAATTTGAGTAGATAAAAAAGTTTCCAATAAAAAAAATAATTTGATTTAATTAGTTTCTAAAAGTCAATAGAAATATTTTAATTTGAGTAATTCGGTCACATTTTATTACTTGGAGTTTTTATTTTGTTAAATACGAGTATGTATAGAAAGATGATGGAAGATAATAATTTGTTCTTAATCTTTCTCAATTATTCATCTCTTTTTGTAAATGTTTGTGTATTTTTTCAACCCTATTACTTCAACAATAATGTGCTACTTAATCTTCGAAACAAATATAAAAAAGATGGTTAGTTATGGTTATGATGGCTTTTGCCCTTCTCATTAAATTTGATAGATGATTAAAAAAATAAAAAAAAAAACTCTTCATGAGTTAATCCTATTTACGAGCAGAAATTAAATGGAATTTGAAAGTAAAAAAATATATAGTTAAGCTTCCATTGTTGATAATCTTGTCGTATGAAATTTAATTACAAAGTCCCATTGGAGGTTATATTAAACATGTTCAACATCAGTGTCTGATTTTTGGTTTGAAATAGACTTTCTGTTAAGGGTCATCGTTGAATGGTGGTTGTAGAGTTGATCCATTATTGACTTGGTAAGTTGAGTACTCCACTTGTGATGTGGAGTCACCATATCACAAACACTACAACCCACCATGATCTTTTCCTTCTTTTGTTTTTTTTCTCCATGTGATTCTGCAAGAAAAACTTTCCCTACTTTAAGTTCAACCAGCTTAACCATCGTAGAGATGCCTTGTCTTTTTTACTTTGTCCAGAAAATTAGACTTTTCTATTAAATTTTGTGGTAAAAAATCGCACTAACATCACATCACAGCAGCCCTTCTGTTTCTGTGTTGTACGTTACTGGAAAGTGGTTGATGATTTTCCCACATACATTGAATTCTCTGTCATGTAGGGGTTGCAAACTTAATTAAGCTAAGTCTTAACTTTCTACAATAATATTCCATTAGATCGACAATTATACAATAATGGTCCTTATCAAGTGAGTTAAAGAATTAATAAATTAAAGTGACACTTGATAAAACTAAAAACTTAGGCTATGTTTAATTTTTAGAAAAAAAAAATAGGAAAAAAAAAAGGAAAATAATTTTTTTGGGATTGGTTTTGCGTCAAACATATGAAAGAAAATTAAATATAATTAAAATTATTAAAAAAAAATTTATGATTTTAAATTATATAATCTTTATATAAAAAGTCAAATCAATAAAATAAGCTTGAAATAGCACATAAAAACTATATATCAAATTTAAATCTAATTTTTATTTTCTTTCATTTTTTTTCTTTTAATTTTATTTCATTTGCATTTTCCTTCGAACCTTCCAAAAACCAAACATAGTCTTAATAGTTAATTGTTTAAGATGATTTAATACGAGTTTTACTAAATTTCATGAGTTGAAACTTATTATCAAATTTTTACTTTAAATGTTAAAATTGCTTAATAAATTAAATTATAAACTTTTGAAACTTCTATATTCAACATATTCTCTTATATTAAGCAAAGGGCTTAAGAGATGCAAGAAAGCAAGATGCAATTGTGATAGAAAATTAATGAGAAATTGAAATAGAGTTAATTTTAGGAATAATTGTGCTTGAGGGGTGGTAGAGATAGATAATTGACGCGAAGGACGTCATGTAAAGAGTGATGTTAACAACATCCGCCTAATTGGTATTATACAAACTATAAATCCTTCAAAGCAATTATTTCACTATGTTTTTTGTGCCCAATATATATATATATATATATATATATATATATATATATATATATATATATATATATATATATATATATATATATATATTTGATAGAGACAAATTATTAGGTCTCATAGGTTCAAAACATAATTGTCTCTTAAAATTCAACTCATAAAGATGATCTTTTTAATTTATTAGTTGAAAGGGACTATCTTGAATTCAGTAAAGGCGATATTTTTAATCTATTACTTTAAATGTCCATTTCAACTAGAGTACTATGATAAAAACACTTTTAACCTATAATGTTTTTCTTAGTAACACTTTAATTAGAAATACTTACACTAAGACGTGATGTTTGGATAAAAAGAAAAATTATTTTTATAGTAATTTGGTAATATGTTATGTAAGGAACATTTGAAAGAAAGAAAAAAAAAACCTCATGTGAGGACTAATTCAAGGATGGGTTCAAGTGATTTTCTCAAGTTTTTTAGTGTAATTTTTAAAACTTTACCAATAATTTTATTTTGTCAGATATAACACATTTATAATGTAGAAATACAGTCCTGATCATGATTTTAAAAATCAGACCGAACTGGCCTATCTAACCTTTAGCCGGTCACGATTCTAGTCCAGTCCGACCAATTAAATCGAAAAGTGATCAAACTGAAATTGTACCGCTTGAACCGGCGGTCCGATTGGCGAACCAGACAAACCAACCGATTCCCTCTGAACCGTCTGGTTCAACCATTTTTTATTTTTTTAGTTATTCCCATCCCCCTCCCCCGCCTAGAGCATCGTCCACCGACAATGGTACCTCCACTGTCGCCTAGAGCATCATCCTATCAGCAGTGGTACCTCCACTGTCGCCTGTATCATCGTCCCATCGACAGCACATCCCCAACATTAGAAACCCCACTCCTTGCGTCGCACGATCGAAAGCCCCCCACCGTGTGCTGGAAATCCCCTCCACCCAGCGCTGTGCGCTAGAAACCTCCCAACCCCACCCCAAAATGGCTGCAAATCCCCATCGCTCCCCACCATCCCCCACCCCCAACAGCATGCTGAAAAGCTCCCACAATTGAAAAATGTAGTTGTTCAAGCCACCTTTGATAGAAAAAATCCGTACTTGGCTGAAGTAATGAAGTCCAACTCCCTATCAAAGTGTTTTGAGGCAGGTTATGTGTGGTTGGTGGATGAATCTTTAGCTGAAGAAGAAAGATGGAAGACTTGGAAGTGTTCCAGAAAAGTTAGATGATGCGCTGGAAAAGGGAAACCTCCCAAATTTTGATGTTTTATATTTAATTTCTTAAATTTTTTTTTATTGATTATAATTGTAGTGGTATGTTTAATATTTATTTTTTTGTTTTTGTTTTATTTATTACACATTGAAATTTTAATTGATTGAAATTATTGAAAATGTTAGGTGATTGACATTTACATGTAAAAAATTTTGTGAAAAAACTTAACAAATATAGTAGATATTATCAAAATTTAGATAGAATTTATTATTTTTATTTATTATTGTTTTTTTAATTTTAATAATATATAAAATATATATTTATGATGTCACTAGTTCGACCGCTGGTCCGACCAGTGAATCGTAAACCGATAACTTTTTCGATTCAATGACCGGTCCAATTATGAAAACATTGGTCCTAATACTTGTCCAATCATAAAAATGAAAGGGAAATACTATTGTAGGGTTGCTTCCAAGGAGTGGCTGTTATGAAAGGAGGGATAAATCCAAGCATCTATTAACACCTCCACAAACTAGAGTCCCATATATCTGTCTAATAAGACAACTCTTAAGGTATCCTCCTCCATTTTCCAATGGCCAAATCAATCCCCTCTCCTCTCTATGAAAAAATCCCCCAGAAAAACACACTCCATAGAGCCTTGGACCTCACCATCTTCTTCCTTCTCCTCTCTCTCCTTGCTTATCGTCTCCTCTCCCTCAAAAACAATGGCCTCTCTTGGCTCGTCGCCTTCCTCTGTGAGTCATGGTTCACCTTTCTTTGGGTTCTTAACTTGAGCTCCAAATGGAATCCTGTGTCCTACAAAACATACCCTGAACGCCTTCTACAGTGTCATCGGTATCCAATTATATCTTCTCTTAGTAAAACTCTTCACGTGCTTTGGCGTTTTTTTATGCCTTCAATTTTTATATATAACTATACTCATGATTTTCTGAACAGGGTTGATGAGCTTCCTCCAGTGGACATGTTTGTGACAACTGCAGATCCCATCCTGGAACCTCCTATCATCACTGTAAACACTGTCCTCTCCCTGCTGGCGGTTGACTATCCAGCTAACAAGCTTTCTTGCTATGTGTCCGATGATGGGGCTTCCCCTCTCACCTTTTACGCTCTCCTTGAAGCATCCAAGTTTGCCAAGCTTTGGGTTCCTTTCTGTAAGAAGTATGGTATTCAAACTAGAGCTCCCTTTAGATACTTTTCCAGCGAGTTGGTCTCATCCCATGATAATTCAATGGACTTCCTAAAAGAATATAGAAAAATTAAGGTACGCTCACTATTCCTAGTTGGAACTATAAGAGGAGATTAATCATATTAATATTTCCTCTCTATCATTGTACAGTGATGCTTTGATAAAAGCTTTTACAGATATCTGCCTTACGCTTAAGCAATTTTGTTTCTCTTCATCTCTTTTAGGAAGGATACCAAGAGCTTGGACGAAAAATTGAAGATGCAGCCCTAAAGTCAATGCCGTATGAGCTTAGTACTGCAGAGTTTGTTGCTTTCTCAAATGTAGAAAGGAGAAACCATCGGACCATAATCAAGGTATGTTTATATATATACACCATCATTAATTCTATATCAAAACAAGCAACCACTTAGAGCAAATCATAAGAGATTAAAGTGACTGTATAGCTTGAAACTAATTGTTTTGGGTTTTTCTCTATCATTGAAAAGTAACTTCTTTGGAATTAATAAAAAATAGTCATATTACAAAAAGGTTTCATCTATTTGTACTTTATATTTCTTTGTACTTATTATCATTTTACTGTAAAATAATATTTCATTCAGTGATGTAGATTTAGTTACATGCATCAAAGGTTGGTTGAGATTAAAAGTTCAGTATACTAAATCGAATAAGCTTGGCATGAGCTCTATCTTAAGGCGAAATAGCATTAAATTTTTTCAAAAGCATAAGGATTTAAATATTTTCCCCGTGGATTAGTATTTAAAGAAAAAAAAAATGCATCCAATTTAAAAGATATTACTTTTTGGCTAACATTGAGAGAGCGAGTGGTGGTAAAGGACGTATTTGACAATATTTCTATAACAATGAATGGTGATTTTTGTAGGTTATATTGGAGAACAAGGAGAGTAGCTCTGATGGGTTGCCACATCTAGTCTATGTATCCAGAGAGAAGCATCCCAAGCATCCACACCATTACAAAGCCGGTGCCATGAATGTTCTGGTAAGGAAGCCCCTTGAATTGGTATAATTACTGATATTCCTTCTTTTCCCCTGATTGTTTCATGATAAGCAGACCAGAGTCTCTGGAGCTATGACAAATGCTCCTTTCATGCTGAACGTAGACTGTGATATGTACGCCAACAATCCACAGATTTTTCATCATGCAATGTGTTTGCTCCTCGGTTCCAAGAGTGAACAGGACTGCGGGTTTGTTCAGTCTCCACAAATGTTCTATGATGTAGTAAAGGACGACCCACTTGGAAATCAGATGGTAGTTTTGTTTAAGGTATGCCAAATTTCAATAGTAAAGAGCGATCTCTTCCATACTATAGAGCACACCTAGTAGAAGCCTCTTTCATTTTTCTTATTAATTAATGTGTTTTGCTGAATCAGTATGTGGGAAGTGGGATAGCAGGGCTTCAAGGACCTCTGTATTCTGGAACGGGATGTTTTCATCGAAGAAAAGTTATCTATGGGTCATGGCCGGATGGCAGGATGGAGATTAAAGGAAAAAATGGTATGCAGTCAACTTTTCCACGGTCATTCTTCACTTTATTTATGTACCATTTTAATTTTCTTAGTGGGATCTTAAAATGTGCTATGAAACTAAGCATTACAGTTTTCTCTACTTTTTGGTAGGAAAATTAACCGATGAGAGATTAGAAAAAACATTCGGAAATTCAAAGGAATTCACAAAAACAGCTGCAAGGATTTTATCAGGGTTGAGCGGGATTTCGGATTGTCCATATGATCTTTCGAATCGGGTTGAGGCAGCATACCAAATTGCAAGTTGCAGCTATGAGTATGGAACTAGCTGGGGCACAAAGGTGAGTTGCCAATAGTTAGAACAACAAGAATAGTATCTCAATTGATACATTTAGTTCAACCATTTTTCATTAAATAAGGATCTATTTTTATTTTTTATTTTTGAAAAGAAACTTAACTAGAAGTTACATGCATTATGTGACTATCCATGTTCAGATTGGTTGGTTATATGGAACCACAACAGAAGACATCCTCACAGGTATGAGGATACATGCAAGAGGTTGGAAATCCACATATTGCTGGCCTGACCCTCCCGCATTTCTTGGGTGCGCACCCTCAGACGGGCCTGCTGCACTTACCCAACAGAAGAGATGGGCCACTGGCCTCCTTGAGGTCCTGTTCAGCAAGAACAGCCCACCTATTGCCACCTTCACTGCAAAGCTCCAATTTCGCCAATGCCTCGCATACATGTGGATTATTTCATGGGGTTTAAGGCCAATTCCGGAGCTTTGCTATCTTGCTTTGCCAGCATATTGCATCATGGCCGGCTCACATTTCTTGCCCAAGGTGAGCAAAACCAAAACCATTCAGTTTTCCTCTTAAATACGTACATAGCATTAGTAGTAGTACTTCACCAACCTTCGTTTTATTATCATTGATGCAGGTCCATGAACCAGCTGTGTTGATACCAATATCCCTCTTTGTCAGTTACAAATTTCACACTCTATTTGAATACTATGGAGCTGGGTTTTCAATCCGAGCATGCTTGAACAACTTGATGATGGGGAGAATAATCACAGTGACCTCATGGTTATTTGGATTTTTAAGTGTCATTCTGAAGCTCCTGGGGTTATTGGAGACCGTCTTTGAAGTTACCAAAAAAGACCTATATACTACTCCTGGGGAGGGCAGTGACAAGGATTCTGGTCGGTTCACCTTTGATGGGTCTCTGATTTTTGTTCCGGCCACTACTCTTTTGTTGGTGCACCTGATGGCACTTGTTACAGCCTTGTTAGGACTATTTGATCATGTCGGGATTGAATCAAGAATAGGGGAGATAATATGTAGTGTGTGGGTGGTGCTATGCTTCTCGCCGTTTCTTAAAGGCTTGTTTGGGAAAGGAAAATATGGGATACCCACATCCACTATATGCAAGTCAGCAGCTTTGGCATTGCTTTTTCTTGCTTGCACTATTACAGTAAGAAAATGATTTTAGTAGAAACGGTAGCAGTTTATTAAAGCATAATTGTTAATCAAGTGTGTTATGACATGTACTATAATGGCAGTTTGCTTTCCACCATTGACGTAGCAGTAGCTCCTTGAACTGAAATGATGTAATGATCACAAGCAGTTAAACTATCCAAAAGGAGTTTTGGGTCAAAATGACCTTCTCCCCAAACTTAATATTAAAATTGGGCTTAAGGTGAAACTATTGTTAAATAGCCTCATCTGTCCACATAATCAAAGAACATTTTTTTATATTATTTTTTTTAACTTTCCCATTTGCTTCCCACCCCATGGTTGGTTGTCTCCAAAGTTTCTTTAAAACCCTAGCCCCACCAGTAGGTCACTATAAGAGACATTTTTGGAGTTGCAAAGTTGAGGTTGGTTTTGTTTATGCATGAGAAATTTATTTGGCTTACAGGTTGTGTTCCGTGCGTGAGAATATTTTGTGAGAAATTTTTTAGGTTGTATTCTATGCGTAAGAAATTTTTTTGAGAAATTTTTTTGGCTTACAGGTTGTGTTCCATGTGTGAGAAATTTGTTTAGCTTACAGGTTGTATTCCATGTGTGAGAAATTTTTTTTGGCTTACAAGTTCTGTTCCATTCATGAGAAATTTTTGTAAGAAATTTTTTTAGTTGTGATCCATGCGTGAGAAATTTTTGTGAGAAATTTTTTTGGCTTACAGGTTGTGTTCCATGTGTGAGAAACATTTGTGAGATTTTTTTTTTTTTTTGGCTTACAAGTTCTGTTCCATTCGTGAGAATTTTTTGTGAGATATTTTTTTGGTTGTGTTCCATGTGTGAGAAATTTTTGTGAGAAATTTTTTTAGCTTATAGGTTGTGTGCCATGTGTAAGAAATATTTGTGAGAAAAAATTTTTTAGCTTACAAGTTCTGTTCCATTCGTGAGAAATTTTTTTGGCTTACAGGTCACTTCATTTGTGAGAAATTTTTTTGGTTTACAGGTTATGTTTCATGTGTGAGAAATATTTGTGAGAAATTTTTTTTGGCTTACAAGTTCTATTCCATTCATGAGAATTTTTTTTTTGTTGTGTTCCATGTGTGATAAATTTTTGTGAGAAATTTTTTTGCCTTACAAGTTATGTTCCATGCATGAGAAATTTTTGTGAGAAATTTTTTTGGCTTACAGGTTGTGTTCCATGTGTGAGAAATTTTTTTTGGCTTACAAGTTCTCTAGGCACTCACCGACATTCAAAGTTGAAATTTAACTATTCAACATTTTTTTGCCAGAAAAAGCAACTTCTTTGTAGGCACTCACCGACATTCAAAGTTGAAATTTAACTATTCAAGTTTTCTAAAAATATTTTATAAATTTTTGTATTGTATATAAGTATGTAGTAATTAAGACATACTAATCATTTAATATTTAAAAATCTATAAAAGAAATTGAACCTAAACTGTATACTATTTTATTTTATTTTTTGAAAAAAAAATGATATGTGAATTTGTTGTCATGCCCTCATTTTCTTCAAATCCTAAATCTTAATCTTAAATAAGGGAAAAGAAAAAGAAAAAGTAGATAAAGGGATAAGAAATGAGGAAAATGAAGAAAAAGTAAAGAATAATGAGGAGTAAGAAGTAAAGTTAAGGTTTTGGTGTATTTAGAATTTCCAAGTGTTTTCTATTTAGATATGAAGTTTTGTTCCATTTCAATATTTATTTGGTTTATTCTTGTATTTTATGAATCATTGACCGTAAAGTATTATTTTTTACTTGAATAAATATTATTTTTTTATGTAATAACCTTTTGTTATTATCTATGTGAAGACGATTATAACTGATTTCACAGTAGAAGTGTTATGTTATTGGAATTGAACAATTTTGAGGACATAAACGGATTTGAGATATATTGGAAATAATGTAGAGATTGAGCCTATAGATGTGCCCATTCATACGACCTTTTTGGAGTTGTTGAAGATGATATATGATATCATTGGTGTTGACAGACACTATCAATTAGTCTTGAAATGTCGACATCCAACTGAAATGAACAAATTTCAATCATTAGTGGTGAGAAATGATTAGACAGTTGCACGTATGCTAGTGGTGTCATCGAAGTATGGAATGTCTTTAGTTCAATTATTCATAGAGCAAGCTCTCAACCACTATCATTTGAATAATGAAATGGGTCATTTGACACGATTGTCGATAGGTGGTACTGATGTTGATGACAAAAATGAGAGAGATGATAGAGATGATGCAATCGACACGGATGAGATTCATTTACCTAATGATGATGAAAATTGTTGTAAAAGAGAAAATATTGATTTGGTAATGGTCCAACAAGTTGTGGAATGTGAAAGCACAAGATTTGTGAACCTTGAAGTTGGTGATAGGTCTAATAATCCTAAGATTGCGTTTGAGGTTGAAAACACATCACCAGTTGCCTCCTCACATGGCACCCAAGTTAATATTTCTAATGACAACCTAGAGGCAACATTTGCACCCGTTTCATACCATATGCCACCTACACCACAATTTTTAAATATGGACGAGGCAATTAATTGTGTTGTAAGTGATTGGACTCCATAGAAAAAGCCAACTTTAGGAAATGTTGATGGAAAGTTATCAATTGGCCAAATATTTCCCTCAAAATCAAATTTGCAACATGTTGTGAAGATGTTTTCTATAAAGTCGCACCAAGAGTTTACTATTTATAGATCAAATGCAAGTGTGTTAGTTCTTAAATATAACAAAGCACCAGAATGCCAATGGCGACTAAGCACTACAAGGAAAAAGGGAAATAATGACGTTTTTTAAGCGTCAAGAAAGGTAAAAGATGACGCTTCTCTAAAGCGTCATCTTCTGGCCTGTCATTATATGTTTCGGTCAATAATGACGCTTTTACGAAGCGCCATATTTGATTTAAGCTTTCAATGACGTTTTAAGAAACGTCATCTTTGAATAATGTTAACTATGACACTTATAAAAGCGTCATTTTCTAGCATTTTCTCTTTAAATAATTTTAATAAAATTGTCAACATTGACACTTATAGAAACGTCATCTTTGATTAATCTTTTCAATGGCACTTTTAAAAGTGTCATCTTTAAAATTTCTTTTTTAAAAAATGAAATTTATATCATATTACTAAAATAATGGATTTCCTATATAATTAAATAAAATTAAAAAATATATCATAAAATTAAATTAAATTTATCAAATAAAATATCTCCAAATATTGAATAATTATTTTAACTACTTATTTACAAATTACATATAAATTTATCAATTATATCAAAAGATTTCAACAAGAATGTGTAATTCCTTCAACATTAGGCCAAACATTAATACAATGAGTAATAAGAGAAACCATAATCTACAAAAATCTAGTTCAACCTTTCAATTAGCCCATTGATAGAATCTTCATGGTTTTCAATATCACCTCCTTCAACATAACAATTTCTCTATTTTTGGTAAATCTGTTTCCTTTGCAACCTATATAAAAAAAATAAAATAATAAATAAATAAAGATAGAAAGAATACAAAACCTTTAAACTACATGCAACAATCAATAAGTATAATTGAAGTTATAAATCTTCACAAAAATTAATTCAACTTTGCTCACCACCATAAACTCCCTAGTTAAAGCAAAAAATTTCTTAAGGGATTCCCTTGAAGTGGGTTCTTAGTTAGGACTAAGCAAAAACTTGGTACATTTAGCAACATGTTTCTCATTACTAATATTGATGAAAAAAATATGGTTAGAGATTTTCATTGTTAGAAGATATGAAATAGCGGTCGATAATGTTGAGGAAAAGAGTAACAACTAAGAAACATGATTTAAGAGTATTTAAGAATTAAAACAATGAATATCTAATATTTCTATTTATTAGTAAATTCTATATGTTATATAATTCTTAGTTTTTAGAGGATTAATTGTGATTATCGTTTCTTGTGTATATAAGTTATCCTCTAATTGGATAGGTTAATAGAGTCACCAACAATTGAGAATAAAAGAGAAATAGGAACTAAAGAGCAGTTTTTTCGTAGTTTAATGTATAGCCTGAATAAATAAATTGATTAAGAATACTAATATATCTTGGATTAATAACAAATATTATTTGCTCATTTCCTACAAATGTTATTAATAACAAATAAATTTAAGAACACTATAGAAATCTTTTGGTAAAATTAAAATTCACAAATAAAAAAATTACAAAATTAGAAAATTAAAAAAATGATAATAAAATAGTGTAAAATTATTAAGGCTATAACAAATTAATAAAATATTCTAAATATATATTCAAATGCTAACTAAACTTAAGTAGGAAATGAATAGGATTGTTTACCCATGAATTCCAAACTTTCTTTAAACTAAATTTGCCCATTTTTATTTATGTTAAGTAATAGAGCATCTAACACAATCATTCCGATATACACAATAATAGACTTATTCAATTGGCAAGTAATTACTTTAGTGAAAATGAAGCATATAGAAATAAAAATTTATAATTCCCTAATTAATTGCATTTCCTATATGCATGCTATTTTCTAAGCAATGCAATGGAGACTTTGAGATTGAGTACTATTCAAGTTTTAAGTCACATATGTAAACCCATAGGTATTGAATTGCCTTGTTAATTATAGGAAAAACACCTTGCAATTTTCTCATAATTAGAATAGCAAAACTAGTAAAAGAAAAGAAAATGGGAAAAAGTCTACAAAATATTTTCCATTAAAGAATAGAAACAAAGCCCAAACAATAATTAATGAAACAAAAGAGAATCAAACATGAGAAGAAAACCTTGTAGAAGATAGATAATCTATTGTTAACAGTTCTGATTATTACCATCACCTTTAAGAAGTTCTCAAATCAAATCCTAACACCTTCCTCATCAATGACTAACATCACAGTTTCTACAGCCTATGCCAAATTTTGAACATCCTACAATTTCAATAGCAGTATAATCCACCCCCACTCTAGCTCCCATTATGATTTTAGCATCTCAATGCTCCAATCATTTGAAAATATCTCAATTATTTTAGTTTCAGCCCTTCCATTTATGTGGTTCCAAACACTTAGACATCATGTTGAAGATTGAAATCTCCAATTAAATATTAAAATAAAAAAAAAACGTTAATATTAAAGAAAAATGAAGAATGAATTCTAAAATCTATTCTCAATTTGTCATATTTTCTCTAATTAATTTAAAAATCACAAGATGATTTAATTTCTCTAAGAAAGTATTCTAAAACAAGGAGTTGAGAAATTTAAAACTCTATTTTCCTTAACCAAATAATATTTTCTCAAAATGATCAAATTTGCATTCTTAAAATCAAATGACATAAACAAATCACCCTATTCTTGAAAGTGCCATCATAATTCACATTCTACAACCCAAGTTAACAAGACCATATGATGTCATCTCAAAGGCATATGAGGTGGCCACACTTTTATCCCTAATTCATGATTTAATATAAAAGGACTAGCTCCTTATTTACTACAAATTAATAAATAAACTGATGGAGACTTGCTTTAATTTAATGTATACTCCAACTGAAAGAAAGAGATATGCAATGTGAGAACTTCTTAAGCATAGGAAATACCCAATGCTCGGGAAGCCTTGACACCACCACAATCTAGACTTGGCCCTAAAAAAATTTCAAAAATGATTAATAAAAGTTCAAAATAAATTTATAAATATAATCTACATGAAAAAAATTTCTACGGTTTATTACTAGAGTTTAATTATTTTAGAACATTGAATAAATAAATAGAAATAAGATCTCAAAATATAGTGAATACCAAAAAAATAATAAAAATAATTTTCTTACTACAATTTATTTCACAATGTATAATAAATTACAAATACTAAAAATAAATGTACAAATAAGAAACTTAAAATGAATAAACAAAAACTATACTTAGGTCATCACATCTCCATTATTAATATTCCAAAAGCTTAAGAAAAAAGAGAAATAAATGAATTTTTGTGATTACTTCAAAGATTCTAGTATCAACAAAATTAGGAAAAAACCATGTTTAACTATCATAATCTAAATATCTTCAAAGACTTCTTCAGAATCCTACCAAAACATAAAACAACAACAATAATAATAATAACAAATCAATTGAGCATCAAGTCTTTTTCCAGCCCAAAACCTCCCACTTTTATGCCAAAAACAAAAAGCCCACAATACTCTCCACTACCTAATAAAAAAAAGGCATAAAAAAGAGAGAGACCCCACTGCACCCTCACTCCTCTTTCTTTCTTTCCTTCCTCCGTAGAATACCCACAATGACTTTTCCTATCTAGAAAACCCCTCATCCATAGTCTTTTGCTCTATCGAGCTTCTTCACCTAACCTCATATTACTCTTCTCCTCAATTTTTACCTCTCGTAATCTAACCTAAAATACCCACACATAATGCCCTCATCATTCTTTCCACAAACTCCTTCCCTCATAGCTTTCCCAACCTTAGATCTTCACAATGCCTCTGCACAGCTAATAATGGTGCATGCAGAAGTAATGTAATCTACTACTAATAATAGTGTTTTCCTAAAGGTTAAATACCAGCATGATCCCACTAATTTGTCTTATTTTTTCTTCATTCAGACCAAACTATTTATTAGAGGATACAAGTGATTCAAGCCCCTTATTCTTATGCTTCTTCACCACCATAGAAAAAATACCAACTATTTTTTTTTTAATAAAGAGAATAAAAGAAATTTCAGCAACACCACACATATTCTAATAAACATTCATATCAATTATAGGCCTTTTGGCAAAATTGAAAATTGATTATTGCAATGTTTAACATGAAAAATGTAAAGACAGAATGGTTGTAGATCTCCAAATTGTGATAGTTTCTCAAAAAACTGAAACTTAAATAGGGTTCCAACCTATCTCTTAATCCCAAATCTCATATATCTAAAGAAACCCATCCATAAGAGACTAGATAAAGAACAAGTAACAGAAAATTAGAAAGAATTCCATTATGTTTCCTGTTTTATACATTTTTGAGGTGTTGGGAATCAACATTGAAATGGGAATTTACCTTGAGATTTTTGTCACATTCTGGTACACCTAGTTTATGCTTTCCTCTTTAAGAAAGCATTGCAATTGTGTGTGTTTCTTTTTCTTGACACCTAATTCAAAGAACAGTTGTTTCAGTTTTTATATAAATAACTAATTCCTAATTTCTAGATAGTTTCATTTGTAATGGTTGAATGGCATTCTTTAGAACAGAGCAAAAGTTAATGCTGGAAAATCTTCTTCTTAGAACATATAAACACAAGAAAGAGAATCATATTTTGAATGACATTAATAAGTGAAACTATTCAGATAGTTAATTGATGATTAAATATTTCTAGCAAGCATAAAGTAGCAATACCACAAAGGGAAGCCTTCAACTAGATGAATAACTCTCAAGGAGGCTCTGTTACAGATACTATGCACAAAATAGCAACCAAAATTAGCTTTAAAGAAATAAAGAGAGAAAAACAACAGTTCAATAGGAAAAACAACATGTGAATTTACCAATAGAAAAGGCTCCATCGTATACCATACAAGACTTACCAAACATCCCTTTTCCTTATTAACATAGAAGATAAATCAGCAACAGAACTGCCACACCCCCAACTAAGTTGGAAACTTGGGAATCAAGTCAAGAATCATGATACAAGTAGGAATTGCCACTATAGTGATGACAGAAATTTGATGCATTTTCAAATCCTACAAGGATCTTATACATGCAAAGGATTATTCATCCATAAAAATATGAAAATTTGCAGCTTTGTTTCCACAAAAATGCAAAAACTCATTCCAAATAGCCAACCCTTCAAGTCACAAATTCACAATCCACGGAGTCCCAATTTTTAAAATCTTTCCAATTAAAAATTTTCACTTTTGCTAAAAAAAATTTGCTTTTGCTAAAACTTTTTACCTTTCACAATAAGATTTCTAATTTCCATGCCTATGTTACCTGCAGTGACCATCATCTCCATAAAGCTTCCTTTTCTTCCAACCCATGGACTTCTCATCTGGATGGTCCTTTGATTCGAACTCTATTGACCCCCAAAATAAATCTTCCTAACCAAATGCAGATCAGATTCGAGCTGGTCTTAGAACAGAAACCTTCACATTTTCTGGCTGTTTCACGGAGGAAATTGGAACAGGATCTTGAAAATGAAAACCCCTAAACAGCTCTAGCTACTCACCAACTACACGTCGTTGTTTCACGATGTGATGTACCACCACAAAATTGTCTCCCGCCTCACTTTTGATTTCGTTGCCACTCAAATCTATGAGACTCCATTACCGACAAGTTAAGAATAATTGTAGATCGGAGTCTGAATATAGTATTCTTCCAAAGGTTAAGGGTTTTCAATAGAGAGAGAGAAGGCTTAGGGTTTTCAACGAGAGTGAAGGCTTAGGGTTTTTTATGCTCTAAGGGTTTTTGGTCTTTGAAGGGTTTTGATACTCACAGCTGGTCTTCTAAGGCTTGTTGGGGTGCTAAATATGTCTTTTGGCGGGTGCGGCGAATCATATGGAGGTAATGGGAAATATATTACATACTATGTAAGAAAGAACATGGCGCTTTTTAGCGCCAAGGATGCCTATTGAAATCTGTATACAATGATGCTTAAAATAAGCGCCAACGTCTTTAAACTTTTACAGTTCAATGACGCTTATAGAGGCGTGCGTCATAGTAAACAAGCGCCAACATTTTAGTATATCTAACTAAACAATGACGCTTTTTCAAAAGCGTCAAGGATAAGAGCGTCCTTGTTTTGCTTTTTTGTAGTAGTGAAGGGCAATGACGGTGAAAGATACAGGTATGTTTAGAATCACAAAGTACGAAGATCCTCATACATGTGTCAATCCATGTATTAATTAGGATCATTCACAGTTGGATTTTAGCTTTGTATCTGAGTATATTGAAACATTGGTGAAGGCATAAATGACCATTACAGTTGTTGCAATTCAAGTTGTTGTTGGGGAACAATTTGGTTACCAAATTTCTTATCAAAAAACAATGAAGGCAAAAAGAAAAGCAATGACTCAATTATTTGGTGATTGGTACAAGTCTTATGCAGAGTTGTCTCGTTTCTTCCTTGCTTTGGAGCGGTCAAATCATGGATGCATTGTGTATTCCAAAATGGTTCCTAGAAACAACCGAATGAAGAAATTTTTCAACGTGTTTTTTGGCATTCGCTCCATCTATTAAAAGGGTTTACTTACTATCGATCAGTTCTCAGTATTGATGGGACACATTTGTATGGAAAATATAAAAGGACTTTGCTGATTGCTATGGGATGTGATGGTAATAACCAATTGTTTCCACTTGCATTCTCCATTACAAAATGAGAGAATACATATAGTTTTGGTTTTCAGCATGTACCAGAGTTGGAGTAACACAAAGAAAAGGCTTGTGTGTGATCTCTGATCGTCATCCAGACATTATAGGAGCTGTAAATGAAACATATTTAGGATGGACTGAGCCGGATGCTTATTATAGATTTTGCATGCATCATTTAGAGAGTAACTTCAACACAAAGTTCAAAGATAAAACTTTAAAGGATTTCATGTGTAGGGTTGCAATGGAGAGTAAAGTTAAAAAAATTATTTCTCACATGGATACAATTGGTTAGATAAATGCCGAGGCTAGAAATTGGTTGGAGCAAATTCCTCTTGAAAAATGGGCACTCTCACATGATGGTGGGCGGAGATATAGGATTATGAAAACTAACATGTCTAAAGTTTTTAATGGTGTCCTTAAGGGTGCTCGTAACTTACCAATAATAGCTTTAGTCCAGTTAACTTTCTATCGGGTTAATAGTTACATTACAGTCAGGCGAGATCATGGTGCCAATCGACTCACTTCAGGTAAAGAATTCACTTCATATATTGACGCCAAGATAAAGGCTAAAGTTGTTAAGGCGGGTTCACATGAGGCTGTTTTGTATGATCATGTGGAGGGATGTTTTCATGTTAAAACTAGACACTCTGTTGGAAACAATAATAGGAAACCCCGCACACATCATGTTAACCTTCAAAGGGGGTCTTGCACATGTAACAAAACACTTTTGTTAGGATTCCCATGTTCACACATTCTTGCTGCTAGTCATTATCGAGCAACTGATTTTCGACAATTTGTACAAGGTTATTATACCACACGTGGTTACCTATCAACATGGGCTCCCTTGTTTTATCCCATATTTGATGAGTTGGAGTGGCCTTAATATAATGGACCAATAATAGTACCCTCAGACTCAATGAAGCGTCTAACTTCTGGTCGACCAAAATCAAGTCGTTCGCATAATGAGATGGATGCAAGGAAAACTAGAACTCCACAAACATATAGACTTTGCAAGCAATCGGGTCACAATCAATGTTCTTGTTCTAATAGAGAAACCAATGATAGGAGGAGTTGATGTACTTCATGAACATCTTATTGTACTGTTATTTTCTTATTTACTAATATTGACCATAATCGTTTTAAAATATATGTGGAAATTATCTTATTGAACATCTTATTGATGTTTGTTTGTTAGAAATTTGTTGTTTTTTTGTCAATTCATTCATATTTTGCTTATATCAGGTTACATGGAAAAAAAATCTGAGTCTTTACTGTTTAGGGCAGATGCTGCTAAAATTTTTACAACTTTAATCATGAATTCACGTTGTTAGAAATTGTTGTTTTTTGTCACTTATATCAAGTTACATGAAAAAAAAAACTGAATCTTTACTGTTTAGGGAAGATGCAACTCAAATTTTTATGATTTAATAATGAAATTCATGTTGTTAGAAATTGTTGTTTATTGTCACTTATATTAGGTCACATTAAAAAATCTGAATCTCTACTATTTAGGGGAGATGTTGCTCAAATTTTTAAAATTTTAATCATGAAATTCATGTTGTTAGAAATTGTTGTTTCTTGTCAATTCATTCATATTTTGCTTATATCATGTATTGATGTACATGCAGACATGGATACTCGGTTGTTTCCTATTCGTCTTGACCTTGAGGATACATCTGTGCTTACTCTTCAGCATCGACATCAATCATCCACCATTTGTGTTGATCCGGATATGGGTCGTGTTTTGACTTGTTGACACAGGTTTCGTTGAGAATGGGTTTTGGATGATTGTGTTCGGTCATACATTATACAACCAGAATTTTATGTCTTTCATCGAGTGGGGCATGTTAAGGTTGATTGACCTTTTATTACTGCACTGGTAGAGAGATGGCGCCCAGAGACGCACACATTCCACATGCTAGTTGGTGAGATGACCATCACATTGCAGGACATAGCCATTTTATTTGGATTACGTGTACACGGTCATCCTATCATTGGTTCTATAGATATCAATTGGCATGTACTTTGTGAGGAGTTATTGGGTGTTCGACCGACAGAGACTGATATTCGTGGAGCATCCCTTAGAGTTCGCTTTATTACTACCTATTTCTCCTACTTACCACCAGAGGTTTTAGATGAGGTCACGTTATAGCGCCATGCTAGAGCATATCTTTTATTATTAGTTGGTAGTTCATTATTTCCAGATAAGAAAGGAACCTACCTCCAATTAGTAATTCTACACATGTTAAGAGATTTTGGTGAGACTGCACAATATAGTTAAGGGAGTGCAACACTAGCACATCTTTATCGAGAGTTATGTTGAGCTAGCTTAGATAGTGCAGAAACTATTGCAGGACCATTATAGTTGTTGCAGGTATAACTACAAGTCTTATAAATTATGTAATTTTTTCATAATTATGTGCATTTAAACATAATTTTGTTTCATTTTTAGTTATGGTCATGGGAGCGATTACATGTGGGTCGTCCTAGTAGATCACTTCCCCATGCACACTACAGTGCCTATAGATAAGAGATTCCTGCCAGATGCACTAGAGAGTAGGAGGAGAGTTCCCTTATCTCATAGAGACATTCCTCATCATGTCTTGGTCACATACAGAGATGAGTTTGATAAACAACGATCTTATCAGGTTTGGGCTAAATATTAGTATTCTTTAACAAGATTATTAATATTAATATTATAATTTATATTTTATTAAATACATACTAAAATTTGAATATATCAGGTATTATGGCACTCTTACACAGATGATATACTAGCATTTCTTCCAGACATTTGTTTAGCTGATTAGGATATTTGGCGGACTATGTCACCATTTTATTTTTATTTTATATTGTTGAGTGGCATCGTTTTGAGTGTGTTGCGAAAATTTGGACTCATACAGGGTATTCCTTAGACATCCTATGTAGATTCTGACCTTCACTCCATATATCGACGTAGTCGACCTCAGTTTGATTGGAGGTTATATCATAAGCGCTACGTGGCATTATGGGAGGCTAGGAAGACCACATTGTCACTGCGGAGCTTATAGAGCCTCATATGGACTACCATGCTCCGTACATGACATGGTATCGTCATATTACATGTCGTTTTATTACACATATGGATGATTTTGGACCTATGCGGTACCAGACTATTGCCTTATCTGCCCACTTATTGGTTTGTATCACTTTAATATTATGTACATATTGTGTATAATATTTATTCCAACAAATAATTATATATCATTTTATGTGACAGATTGAGACTATGACATCGATCATATCTCGAGGAGGTCATGCATTGGAGGACTCTGATAGTGATGTTTGTCACACTGGTATTGTTGATATTATTCATATGGCCACTGATGTTATGTGCATTATTCAAGAGGATTATTGTATCCCACATGTAGAGCATGGAGGAGGTAGGTCACAAGCTCAGTCGATAGTTGTTTGACCACCACTTGTTCAAGGTCGGTCGACATCTCAAGTGAGAGGTAGATATATTAGTTGTTAGCCCATCACATCGTCAGTATCAGCATCATTATAGTCTCCCACCTTTTTATCCTCACGATTAGTACAGTCACTCATCTCTTCAGACTTACCCTCAGTGCAACGCCCTACTTCTTCAAACCTACCATCAGTGCAACCCCATATCTCTTTAGGCCCATTATCAGTACAACCCCCTATTTCTTTTGACTTACTTTCAGTTCAAGCCCCTATTTCTTCAAACCCACCATCAACACAACCCCCTACCTCTTTAGACCCACCATCAGTACAATCTTTAGACTTACTCCATTACAACCCTCTACCTCTTCAAACCTACCATCAGCACAACCCCCTACCTCTTTAGACCCACCATCAATACAACCTCCTACCTCTTTAGACTTACTCCATTACAACCTCCTACCTCTTCAGACCCACCATCAATGCAAATTGACACATCTACTCAACTAGATTTACCGCTAGCCATTCCGAGGGGTAGGTAGGGCCTACGTCGACCTAGATTGCTACCTCCACTACCACCTCTATTTCCAGCTCCAACCCCATCACAGACAAATGTTCTTCATGTGTCACATGTAGTACCTACTATAGTTAGAGAGGAGCCTCCAAAAAAGGAAGAGAGTACCAGTTACACATAAGTTTTCTCCTTATGGAGATGTGTGAGATTATATATGTTTTTTTCCACTATATTAATGTTTATTGGGTATTTTTTGTGACTTTGATGAAACTACCAAAAATTACATTTTTTAGTAGACTTTTTCTATTTAATTTCATTAACTAATTTTGTCAAAAAAATCTATATATGGCAATTGTGGCATAAGAGTATACTAATATTTCAATAAAGATAAATTTGTCATAATAAAAATAAATTAATATCTTAAAAAACAACAAATTAAGTATCTTAAATTAATAAATTAAACAATTTTATCTATTATTTATATGTTATATAAGTTTATTATTTTAAGATTATTAATTTATTAATAAATAAAATATTTATTTATAATATCTTCTATTTATCAATTTATGTTTGTTGAAGTAATACTAGATTCTTAAGTTTAAATATAAATAATTTATTATTAAAGTATATATTTTTAATTTCAATAATAAATTGTAATTTAATTGTTTTTAATTAAATTTTAAAGTAATAAATAAATAAATTGAAATCTTAGTTGGCAACTACAGCTTAAAAGTATACTATTATTTCAATAAAGATAAATTTTTCATAATACAAATAAATTAATATCTTAAAAATAACAAATTAAATATCTTAGATTAATAAACTATACAATTTTATATATTATTTATATGTTATATAAGTTTATTGTTTAAAATTGTTAATTTATTAATAAATAAAATATTTATTTATAATATCTTCTATTTATCAATTTATGTTTGTTGAAGTAATACTAAATTCTTAAGTTTAAATATAAATAATTTATTATTAAAGTATATATTTTTATTTTCAATAATAAATTGTAATTTAATAGTTTTTAATTAAATTTGAAAGTAAAAAAAAAATAATAATTGAAATCTCAGTTGGCAACTACAGCTTAAAAGTATATTATTATTTCGATAAAAATAACTTTGTCATAATACAAATAAATTAATATTTAAAAAAAAACAAATTAAATATCTTAAATTAATAAATTATACAATTTTATATATTATTTATATGTTATATAAATTTATTATTTTAAGATTATTAATTTATTAATAAATAAAATATTCATTTATAATATCTTCTATTTATCAATTTATGTTTGTTGAAGTAATACTAGATTTTTAAGTTTAAATATAAATAATTTATTATTTAAGTATATTTTTTTAATTTCAATAATAAATTGTAATTTACTAATTTTTAATTAAATTTTAAATTTTAAAAAAAAAATTAACTAAAACCTCAATTGACAATTGCGACTTTAATTCAAAAATAAAGTCGCAGATGCCAATTGAGGTTTCAGTTTAAAAATGAAGTCTCAGTTGGAAACTACGGCGTTAGTTCAAAAATGAAGCCTCAGTTGCTAATTGAGGCCTCGGTTTTAAAACAAAGTCTTAGTTGTCAACTGCGATTTTAGTTAAAAAATGAAGCATCGGTTGTCAATTGAGGCTTCAGTTCAAAAATGAAGTCTCAGTTGGCAACTGCAGCTTCAGTTCAAAAATTAAAGTCTCTGTTGGCAACTACGGTTTCAGTTAAAAAATGAAGCCTCAGTTCCCAATTGAGGCTTTAGTTCAAAAATGAAACCTCAATTGACAACTGCGGTTTTAGTTCAAAAATTGAAGTCTTAGTTGGCAACTGCGACTTCAGTCCAAAAACGAAGCTCAGTTGTCAATTGAGGTTTTAATTAAAATGATGAAAAAAAAAATTATGACATGGTGTCTACGTGGCATCAAAGAGGTTAATTTGAACATAAGTTTCATAAAGTGGTTTGATCCTATATTTTTTTTTAAAAAAATGGCCTATTTATTAAAAAAAATATTGGATATAACCACTTTATGAAACTTATGTTCAAATTAGCCTATTTGATGCCACGTAGGAGTTATGTCATAAAAATGTATTTTTTTTTCAAAATTTTAGTTAAAACCTCAATTGACAACTGAGACTTCCTTTTTGAACTAAAATCGTAGTTGTTAACTGAGACTTCAGTTTTTGAACTAAAGTCGTAGTTGTCAATTGAGACTTTTTTTTTTTTTTAACTAAAGTGTCATTTGACAACTGAGGCTTCGGTTAATATTTTTTTTTACTTTCAAATTTAATTAAAAACTATTAAATTACAACTTATTATTGAAATTAAAAATATATACTTTAATAATAAATTATTTATATTTAAACTTAAAAATATAGTATTACTTCAATAAACATAAATTGATAAATATAATACAATAAAATAATAATCCTAACATAATAAATTTATATGACATACAAATAAGTTATAAAATTTTATAATTTATTAATTTAAGATATTTAATTTGTTGTTTTTTAAGATATTAATTTATTTGTTTTATGACAAATTTATCTTTATCGAAATAATAGTATACTCTTAAGTTTCCATATATAGATTTTTTGACAAAATTAGTTAATGAAATTAATTAGAAAAATTCTACTAAAAAATATAATTTTTAGTAGTTTCATCAAAGTCACAAAAAATACCCACTAAACATTTATATGCTGAAAAAAAAAAAAAAAAAAAAAAAAAACATGTATAGTTTCATATCCCTCCCTCCCCAAGGAGAGAACCCATGGATAAATTTGATATAATACAAATAAATTAATATCTTAAAAAAAAATATCTTAAATTAATAAATTATATAATTCTATATCTTATTTACATATTATATAAATTTATTAATTTATTAATAAATAAAATATTCATTTATAATATCTTCTATCCATCCATTTATGTTTGTTAAAGTAATATTAGATTCTTAAGTTTAAATATAAATAATTTATTATTAAAGTATGTATTTTTAATTTCAATAAATTGTTATTTAATAATTTTTAATTAAATTTTAAATTTAAAAATAAAATTAAATGAAGCCTCAATAGGGAATTGCGACTTTAATTCAAAATGAAGTCATAATTATCAATTGAGGCTTCAGTTTAAAAATGAAGCCTCAATTACCAATTGAGACTTTAGTTCAAAAATGAAGCCATAATTGCCAATTAAGGCTTCAGTTTAAAAATGAAATCTCAGTTGCCAATTGAGGCTTTAACTAAAATGATGAAAAAAAAATATTTTTTTGTAACATGGCACCAAAGAGGCCAATTTGAACATAAGTTTCATAAAGTGGTTAGATGTATTTTTTTTTTTAATAAACTCATCCAAAAGTTTATACTGTTATGTAATGGACCAATTATTTTTATCAAACCTGAAGCCAAGGCAATGTTGTACACGTGGAAATAATACATATACATCATTTTTTAACTGGACATATTTTCTCTTTTCCTTCTCTTTCTTCTTTCAATCAAATTGTGTTTTAGTTGTTACAATCAAAATAAAGGTAATTTCTCTAATTTCAAAAGATATAAGGTAAAAAAATTTCTTCCGAAATTTTTTCTTTATGCTAATGATCTATGGTTTATATTGTATATTTTATTGTGAATCGATTATTTTTGTTTACTTTTTATTTAAAGTTTTCTAAAACCTAGATAATTTTTTTTTAATCGTATTGATTTTGTGGTGAATGTTTAGCTTTTTTCAAAGTTTCTTATGGAGAAAATTATCTTTTATTTAATTAGTGAAAAAATGATGAGAAAAAAGGAAGAAAATTACGTTTTATCAAATGTTCTCTTCTTTATCATATATTTTCTTCATTCTCCACTCTCATTAATATGAATATGGAAGAGCATGAGTTCCCCCACATACAAATAAAAGAAGAAATAATTTCAAGAACATACTGATTAAATCGAGGAAAATAAAAGACAAAATAGAAAATTAAGTGATTTTAATGTGAAAGATCAAGTCAAAATAGAAAAAAAATCTTCAAAAAGCAAAGTTGCATGTTGAAAATTAGAGTGATAATATTTTAATAGAATAAAATTCTTAATAAAGTAAAATTGCATGTTGAAAATTAGGTTAGCTTTCTTAATTAATTTGTCTAGTTTTGGAGGAGTTCTAGTGTGAGACCTATTATATTTTCTAATATCCAAAATCTGATTTTAAAATAATTTGACCCATTGACTAGCTTATTAACATGCAATTGAAATTTTTCAAAGAGCCTACTACTATAACACTTATTAGCATTAGGTCTTGGTCTCTTATATGTAGTGCACTTAGGACCTTACTTAGAGTTATATTCCCCAAAAAAGGAACTTTCCTAGGTTTTCATAAAAGTAATTTTGTCACTTATAGTAGTTCTAGACTTGTTTATGTATCCTAAACTCGTCTCTCGACTTTCTCATTTTGAATCATTTCATTTAAAATTTTAGGGTGAAGATGGAAACTTTAGTATTTTGACTTCCAAAGATCTTTTTCCTACCATCTAACTTTGAGAGGTTAAGGATTTATTCAAAATCAAGGAACTTAATTTTTTTTCTTAGCAAATTATGATGTTCACAAGTTGCTTCCTTAATCTTATTACCGAAATTAGTTTTTTAAGATTCATATGAAGTTAATTTTTCATTCAATTCATTTTTCTCAGAAAATGCTCCATCCACTTTCAATATATATATAAGTCAATGCATCATTATGCATCAGTATCAGTCTATATATCATGTGCAATTGAGCCTGTTAGAGAATTAAATTCAAGACATTTAGAGTCGAAAGCATTGTTTGTCAAAGATGGATGGTGGATGATGGCCCAGAATATTTTCCTTCTGATCTATGAATGGATGGTTGGATGAGAAACTCTTCACGAATGAATCCACCTTTGAGAAGAAACGATGTGGGCATATCAAAACATTAACGACGGTCTGGCTTTTAATGAAACTTGGAGTGTTGATCATCTTAGAAAATTGATTGGATGAAATTTCACTGAAACTCCCTTGGAATCGACTGTGGTCCAGAATAAATTATTTCCATTGCTTTTGCTTCGAAATGGACTCCCTTCTCTACTAAGAGGTTCTTGGTGAATACAAGTTAACCCAACTCGTGACATATGAAGGAAAGAGTTGAGAAACTGGAGTCATACCTTGTGATTGAACTAAAGATTGTTGCCCAACTCCTATTGATCAAAATGACAGTGTTGGCCCATTTTGATAAATAAAAAAAAAAAAACAATAACCATCAAGTCATTGAAAAAGCAATATTTCATATCTATCCTCGAAGTTCACACTCTACAAGGAGACAAAGTCCCAACCAAGCTATAGAGATTTCCAAAAGATACGGGTGAAATTAAATTTTGATGGATCCCACAAAGATGTGGAGAGGACAGTTCCATCAAGATGATTGTACTTTTACACCTAACTCTGAGTTTATGTCCAAAATAATCCGGTAGAAAAAAATGATAAGAATAGTACTCATCTCAAAATATTTGTCAAATTAATTTTTTGTATCCATGTAAACATCTATATGAATTTTATTTTTTTAAGTGTGCAAAATTACCGTCGGGTGACTGTGGTTTTAAAAGTTTTAGAAATATCCTTAAAACCACAATTTATGACTGTGGTTTTACAATTTTTCTTAAAACCACAATTAGTAACTATGGTTTCAAAATTATTTTTACTTCACCCCCGTTTTAGTGGTATTGTGATTTTAATATTATTTTTAAAATATTTTTTATCATAATAACCATAAAACCACAGTTAGTAATTGTGGTTTTGAAAATATCCTTAAAAACCACAATCATAGATTGTGGTTTTACAATTTTCTTTAAAATCACAGTTACTAACTGTGGGGTTTCACAAATATCTTTAAGGGGAACTTATGTAACCATACATCAACTAAAAAAATATGAGATTTTAAAACTTTGCTTTTTTATTTTTAATTTTAATGTAAATTATGGATGTATCAAAATTTCTTAACGATGTACCAAATTTCCTTAAAGTTCTTTTTGGAGTAGGAAAATTTTCTTACAATTTTCCATTGTCAGTTTAAAATTATCTTTTTTACAAATTATCCTTAATAAATTTTTTCTTTACAACTGTTTTAAAATTATATATATATATATATATATATATATATATATATATATATATATTATCTTTATTTTTTCATATTTTCCTTGAAATTTTGAGAAAATAATTTCACCTGCATTCCCATAAAAATTTATATATTTATTTGTTTTATGAATTTTATCATAAATTATTTATATTATTTTTAAATTTTATATTTTCATATAAAAATTAATGTCAATGATTATGATTTTAGGTTATTCCTTAATAACGGTGGTTTTATGGTTATTATGATAAAAAAAATATTTTAAAAATAATGTTAAAATTATAATAACATTAAAACATGGATGGATTAAAAATAATTTTGAAACCATAGTTACTAACTATGGTTCTAAGGAAAATTGGAAAATTGTAAAACCACAGTCATAAACTGTGGTTTTAAAGATATTTTTGGAACTTTTAAAATCACAATCACCAACAGTGATTTTACACACTTAAAAAAAAAATCCATATGGATACTTATTTGGATACAAAAGATTAGTTTGACAAATATTTTGATATGTGTACTATTCTAACCATTATTTTGTACCAATGGATTATTTTGGACTTAAACTCCCTAACTCCACCATGAATTGTCCAAGGGTCACCATCTTTGTGGTCTCACAATGGCATCTATAAAGAAAAGGACAACCCTATGCTTGCTTAATGCCAGATAGATTTGTCCCTCCCTGTATAAGGCTCTTCTTGAATCATCTAGATGCATTTTTCCACAATCTTTTATATTGTTAAATAATACTTGGGATTTTATATAATATTTGAATAAATTTAGATTTTTAAACTCAACTTGGTAGAGTTTGGCAAGATACATAAATAATTTTTATTTATAAAAAGAATACAACATTATTATTATTCTTTGTTTTGTAAACATAGTCCTATTAGATAAGATTTTAATTGTAGAGATAGTATGGAGCTAATTGCTCATTACAAATTAATTTGTAGCTCGTTCTCACTATAAGTTAATTGATAACACGGTTTAACAAGGCTTTGCAAAGGAAAAAGAAAAAAAGAAAAACTTTGTAATTGATAAGACACGGGCTTAATGAGGCTTTGCAAAGGAAAAAAAAAAAAAAAAATCTTTGTAATTGATAACACATGGCTTAGCGAGGCTTCGCAAAGAAAAAAAAAAGCCTTGATCGTAAGTTAGAAGTGATTGGACAAGACCACTTGATAGACGATAAAGGCGGCAAAAAAAATCCCAATCAACACCACCACTTTCAACTAACATTCCAAACGAAAGGAGCCAACAAGGACTGATAGCTGAAAATAAAGTAGTCCTGCACATCATATCGAACACAAAAACTTGGTAGTCTGGAGTCTTTCTTAATAGTTATTGTGAAAGACCCTATTGAAATATTATACTAACAGGAATAAAGAGAAAATAGGGTATATGTATTTTATGAGACACCCATGACAGCATAGGCTGATAGTAATTGAAATCCATTTTCTTAGCTCGGTAACAAGCTATTATAAGTCTAATCTACAAGGAAGGACTAGTACTGATGCCGGAATAAATAACCCCAAGCACAACTATGGAGCCTTGACAATCCCAATACGCATAAACCACACTTCTAGCAGGGCCTTAAGCTATTGTTCTCCGTTTTCTAATGGCCGGTCCAATCTCTCTCCCTCTCTACGAAAAGTTGCCCCAGAAGAATACAGTCCAGAGAGTGTTGGACGTCACCATTTTCGTCCTTCTCCTCACTCTCCTTGCTTATCGTATCCTCTCCCTCAAAAGCAATGGCTTCAGTTGGTTCTTCGCATTACTCTGTGAATCATGGTTCACCTTTGTCTGGGTTGTTATACTCAGCTCCAAATGGAATCCAGTGGTGTACCGCACATATCCAGAACGCCTTTTATTTTGGTATCTGAATAATTGTCTGAGTTCAACTCTTATCATTCATTTAATGTGTTACCTCATATATTACCTTTTCTGCTTTGATATTTTGCCTTCACTTCTCCATGTTTATAGCATATTTCATATTGTTTATCCAAAACTTTATACTACGATTTTTTCAATAGGATTGATGAGCTTCCTCCAGTCGACATGTTTGTGACAACTGCAGATCCCACTCTAGAACCGCCTATCATCACTGTTAACACAGTCCTCTCCTTGCTAGCAGTTGACTATCCAGCTAACAAGCTTGCTTGCTATGTATCTGATGATGGCTGTTCACCTCTCACCTTTTATGCTCTCCTCGAAGCATCAAAGTTTGCTAAGCTTTGGGTTCCCTTTTGTAAGAAGTATGGTATTCACACAAGAGCTCCCTTTAGATACTTTTACGATGAGGAGGAATCACCCCATGATAATTCAACAGAGTTCATCCGAGAATACACAAAGATGAAGGTGATTCAAGCAATTACATTAAGTAAGACAAATAATTTAAGAAAAAAATAAAAATATTGACTTTTTAATAGTAATTTTTAAAAACCTAGAAAATCTAATTTAAACTTTCCAACAAGTAGAAATTTCAAAAAGTGCTTCTAAAATAAGTATATAGGATTCCTATAAGAGTTAGGTGGTGTTTGTTTTTTTACTTAATTTTAAATAGAATCTTAATGCTTAGTAGTGTTAAATATCATGTTATTTGTTTTTTTAGTATTTCATTTTTATTAAGTATTAAAAAGTAAAGAAAAACAAATATGTTATTTTTTCTATTTAGAAAAAATTAAATATTTTGGTTTTTTCTATTCAGTAAAAAATTTATAATAAGTCATGAAAAAGTTGAAAAACAAACAATCTAAATTCTAGAAACAAATTGCTTTCAGTAAAAAGCCAAAAAAATAAACACCCTCTTAGATTTTTATATAAAGAATAACAATACTTCTGCAAAACCTTTCAAGAAGTTTTTAAAAATCTTTTTCAGGTTAGATATTGAATAATAAATAAAAAAACTTCGCAAATATTTGCCATAAGTATTGTGCATCCTTTGTTAAACTGTCTTCATCTCTTTGTAGGATGAATATGAAGTGCTCAGAAGGAAAATTGAAGATGCAACCGAAAAGTCCATACCATGTGATCTTAGTTCTGAAGAGTTTGTTGCTTTCTCAGATATAGAAAGGAGAAATCATCCCAGTATCATCAAGGTATATAAATATCTCACTTATTGATCATTACTTAATTTCAAAATAGACGATGAATCTTAATCTAATTTCGAGATTAGAAAGACAGTACAACTAATTTGTTTTTTGCATAGAAATCAAATGAGTTTTCCATCAGCCCCAACACACGCACTGACATGTTCAGTGAGTGTGTTAATTTCTTTTTTCTTTCCTTTTTTTTTTCCTTTAATTAGAAGATATTATTTATCAGTGTTTGGATTATTTTTAAAAAGACACAACAAATTTAAAGCCGTAACCTTTTTGTTGACATGAGAAACCGAAACAGTACTAAACGAAATATCACTGGGCAAATTAATGGTATTCCATAGACGTTCGATTAGTAATTAATGCTGGTGCACTTGCAGCCTAAAATAGGCTATTGATATCTAAATCCATAGACGTTCGATTAGTAATTAACGCTGGTGCACTTGCAGCCTAAAATGGAGCATTTATTGAACAATTCACACTGATTTAGATTGCTTCTTTGTAGGTTATATTGGAGAACAAGGAGGGCCTCGTGGATGGATTGCCACATCTAATCTATGTATCCAGAGAGAAGTGCCCAAAGCATCCGCACCATTACAAAGCTGGGGCACTGAATGTTCTGGTAAACAATTTCCTTGAACTAGTACTATTCATACTAAGTCTAGTATCTAATTATTTTTCCCTGGTTGTTTTATAAACAGACTAGAGTTTCAGGAGCAATGACAAATGCTCCTTTCATCTTGAATGTAGACTGTGATATGTACGCCAACAATTCACAGATTGTTTTTCATGCAATGTGTTTGCTCCTTGGTTGTAAGAAAGGACAAGACTTTGCATTTGCTCAATCTCCACAAATCTTCTATGATGGTTTAAAGGATGACCCACTCGGAAATCAACTAGTATCTACGCAGAAAGTACGTTAAATATTCAAAATCTTAAAATTGATCTCTTCCATACTATAAAGCACATGAGCTATTTTTGGATGGGAACTGTGAAGATTTTTTGCTGATATAGAGACTTCTTTTCTTTTTCTTATTAATATGTTTCAATCAGTATATCGGTGAAGGAATATCAGGGCTTCAAGGACCTTACTATTCTGGTACTGGATGTTTTCATCGGAGAAAAGTTCTCTATGGGTTATGGCCAGATGGCTGCATGGAAACCGGAGGAAGAAGTCCTAATTGTGTGGCTGGTAAGCAAATCTACTTTTGACAATCATCTTTTATTACATTTTTCTTCTTGTTTTGTGTCTTATGTATTATTCAAATTCTTTGTTGGGATTACAAATATTGTAGAAACCTCTGCATGATAATTTTTCTATACTTTTTGGTAGGCAAATTAACTGATGAGGGATTACGACAATCTTTTGGACATTCAAGGGAATTCTCTAAAACGGTTGAAAGGATTTTATCAGGGTTGAGTGGGAAGGCCGATTGTCCATATGATCTTTCAAGTTCTGCAGAGGCAGCAAACCAAGTTGCAGATTGTGGCTACGAGTGTGGCACTAGTTGGGGTACAAAGGTGAGTTGTAAAACAATTTGAACAACCAAAAATGCTTGAAAGCAGAATGGTTTGGGACTTAAAAGATTAGGGTTAAAAGGCTTTTACCTAAGAGACTGAACAAAAGGCTTCATAGCATAATTTTTCTCTAGAACAAAATACACCATTGATGAAAGTTTAATGGTAACCTCTATCACAACATAGCCAGTATACAGTGTTTTTGCTAATTGACGTATTGGCCATGCGGGCCGTGATCTCAGATTGGTTGGATATATGGATCCACTAGCGAAGACGTTCTTACAGGACTGAGGATTCATGCAAGAGGTTGGAGATCTGCCGAGTGCAAGCCTGATCCACCTGCATTTCTCGGCTGTGCTCCCTCAGGAGGACCTGCTTCATTGACCCAACAAAAGAGATGGGTCACAGGCCTCCTCGAGATCCTGTTCAGCAAGAATAATCCATTCATTGCTACCCTCACTGCCAAGCTCCAATTCCGCCAATGCCTCGCATACATGTACATTCTTTCATGGGGTCTACGGTGGATTCCTGAGCTTTGCTATACTGCTTTGCCAGCATATTGCATCATCGCCAATTCACATTTCTTGCCCAAGGTGAGGAGAACCTACAACCTGCCAATTTCTTCACATATCATAATTACTTCACTTAATTTTCTGTGGTCTATATATGCTGGATGTTCATTTGATGGTTCTTATAGATGATGGTTATTTCTCATATTTGTCTCATTCTTGATCTGATAAGTCCATTATTCTATGTTGGCATATACTTTGGCCTATTTATGGATTAAAATTGATCTAACAATGAAATGTCCAACTCAGATATAGTTTTGTGACCCTGGTTTGATAAACGTTAATCTATGAAATAATGTCAAGATATCCTATGGCGACTCGTCATTTGAATGGCCAGCTTGATGCCAAGGTATAGAAGTTAATATCATAAAAAACCGTCTTGAATTGCTAGCATTTTGCGCAGGTATAGATGTTAACATATATAATTTGAATCTAGTTAGTCCAACATTTGTCAAGACATATATTGGTGGCAATGAGTCTACATGTCTTTTACTTAGACTTAGGCCTTGTTTCTGATAACTTCTTTCTTCTTTAAGTAGAAGTTGAATCGAAATTGAAGTCATAATTCTCCAAGGATAATATTAATATAATAAAAGTTCCATTAAACATCAAATAACTTCTTATATAAACTAAAATAGTACTTCTATGAGAAATAATATTTTCCTCACTTTCATTTAAGCTATCTTAAGTCATATATTCTTTTAACAAATTCATATAAATGTGTACAAAAGTTTTTATACATTGAAATTTACAAAGAACTTTGGCTTCTCACAAGCCATTCCAGATAAAGCCTTAATATATATGGAATCCACTTAGATAAAAGTTACTTATAGAATCACCATCATCAGCCCATATAACGTATTGAAGTATTAATGTG
Organism: Vitis riparia; assembly: GCF_004353265.1. Classification (NCBI taxonomy): domain Eukaryota; kingdom Viridiplantae; phylum Streptophyta; class Magnoliopsida; order Vitales; family Vitaceae; genus Vitis; species Vitis riparia. The sequence goes on along the minus strand of NC_048442.1, from coordinate 17,721,787 downwards.
CCTCTTAGTACAATCTTGAGTGAGCTTGCTTAAAATAGTTAATAAAATTTTAAGTTCAGAAACCTTTTCATGTAATATGTTAACCAAAAGCATCTCTGGCTCCAAATCTGTGGAAAATAGTTTTTGAACTATAAATCTTATTTCTATAATTAGATAATCTGCAAGGTACTTTTGAATTAAATTCTATCAAGATCTAAAATGTGCAAATTCATGCATGCATGCAGGTTGAGGAACCAGCCTTCTTGATACTAGCAGCTCTCTTTGCCATTTACAACCTTCACTCTCTACTTGAATACTGTAGAATTGGGCTCTCAATCCGAACATGGTGGAACAACCAAAGGATGGGAAGAATAATCACCATGACTGCATGGTTTTTTGGATTTTTAAATGTCATACTGAAGCTCTTGGGCTTGTTCGAGGCTGTCTTTGAGGTTACACAAAAGAACCAATCTAGTGCCCCTGGCGATGACAACCACAAGGATGCTGGTCGATTCACATTCAATGAGTCCCCAATTTTTGTTCCAGCCACTACTCTTGTGTTGGTGCACCTGGTGGCAATGGTTAAAGCCCTGTTAAACCTAACTCATGGAAGGCATGAATCAAGGATAGGAGAGGTGATATGTAATGTGTGGGTGTTGTTATGCTTCTTACCTTTTCTGAAAGGGCTGTTCAAGAAAGGAAAATACGGCATACCCTCATCCACCATATGCAAATCAGCAGCTTTAGCAGCAGTTTTTGTGCATTTGTGCAAAAGCGTCTCAATAGCTTGAGATAATGGATAGAATACCTTGAGATGTCTTTGCTATTTTCATGTTTTTCAGTACTTCATATGAATAAAATGGATTTAATTTTACATCAGAGAATTTAAGTTTCATGCTCAATAATTCTTTGAGTCCCCTAGCGGAAGGACATTAAATTTGTAATAATCCATGAGTATCAGGAATCAAACACAAGAAAGAATTGAAGATGCATAGGCTAGTTGAGAGGGGTGTAGAAGTCGAAGCTTGTGTGGTATGATAGTGGAGATTTCTAAAAGCAAGATAAAACAAAACAAGAGTTGGTGATGTAAACATTGATACCATCAACATTGATATCCATTTTTAGGGATACGATTGTACAAGGTGCTATTGCAGTGAAAAAAATCCCTATAATGGACAATCTCGCATAAATGATGACTAAGTTCGTTATTACAATTAAGTTTAGGTATTGCTTAGATTTAATTGGTATTAGTAGCATCTAAAGGCCCTTTCAGGGTGTGGAAGCAAAGTAACTTGGAAGACTTTCCAATTTGTTTGAATCTTGGGAATTTGAGCCAAGGTAGAAATTGTTGAAAAGTGTCTCAAATTCTATATTTGAGTCAATTGGAAAGTTATAGATAGTTTCCTAATAGAAAATATTCATGTAAGTGGGTTTCCTATTATTATAAAGGAAATATCCCACTACGAAATCTTCTTTTAGGAAAAAACATCTTTGACCATTATTCATTTAGTTTCTTATATGGAATCTTCCTATGTAATTAGGAAAATATATACATGAAGAGATTTTGACCAAAATAAAGAGTCTCTTTTTGGTGTAATTGGGACTTTAGGATTTGAAAGCTCTAGATTGAAGATTTCTAGAACATCAAAAGATTCAAAGCATAACAAACTAGTACTAAAGCTTTGGCTAACACAACAATTAAAAGGAGAGCAAACGCAAATGGGAAGGCACATGGGTTTTGGTGGAAAATATATATGTGCGTAGTATTTTGATGAGAACTTGTGATAAGATGCAAGTCACCATATCCAATGATAAAAATATCGGTAATCACGGATATATCGGTACTTCGATTTTATAGATATATTAGATATATCGGAGATATATTGGATATATCAGAAATATATTGGCGGATATTTTGGAAAAAAATATCGATAAGCCTAAAATTGATCAAAATTTATAAAAATACAAAAATATGAATTATTAAAGAATTTTTAAGTAATTAGAAGTATAATAGATATTTTTAAGTTGTTTTATTAAAGAATTTGATATATGTATAATATGATTTATCATATTTAATAATAATATCGTATGCATTGATAAAAATATGAATTTTTTAAGTGTACATTTATTATTAAATTATATCAAATATTATTTCATAATTATATTATGATATTTAATTAGAATATGTCTAACTTAAAAATATGTATTAATATTGACATTATGATCCATTTAATTCAATTGTATTAAATAATATAAAATAAATTATGACATATGTACAATTTTTTAATATTTAATTAATTCATTAATGATATTGAAAACACTATGAAGAAAATTATTATGATAATTTTTATATTTTTGGTAATCAATTAAAAGAATTTTTGTATTTAATTATAAAATAATTATGTTTAATTTGCTCTCTAAAATTTTCTTTACATGATGACTTTGAATATATATTTTAAGTGCAATCTATTTAACAAAGGGCAAGCTGGCCCTGGTGGTCGGATGTGTTGACCTCAAACCTTTTGCAATGTTTGGGATTCGAAAAAAGAGGGAAATTTTGAGTGTACTATAGCTCACTGTAGCGGGTGCACTGTAGCGCGTTGACCCGCGTTGATCGACCGAAATATCGACAATTTTCATCTTTTTTTGCCCTTTTTCCCATTATATCGACGATTTATCACCTTAAGCTAATATATCGCCGATATATTGACGATTTTTCATGATTTTTGCAAAAATTTCTCCCCTCCGATTTTTCTCCACAAAATATCGTGTCGACCCCTCCTGATACACAATATATCACCGATATATCCCGACATTTTCCTCCTTAACTATATCCGAAATCAAAATACCAACTTTAATCTTTAATTATTGCTTTCATTAACTTCTTAATGTTTAATTACATAAATTTCAATAACATGAGGAGATGATGAATATACATATAGATTTTTTGCAATGTTATTGCTTTGGTTAACTTCTTAATTTTTAATTGCATAAATTTCAATGATGCCATGATGAAAGTGCATATAGATTTGTATGAAACATTGCAAAATTCTTTGCTATTTATTTTGTGCTAACTTAGAAAGATCAATTACAATTCAATTACTATAGTTCTCATAGAAAGCTATTTCTTTGAAATTAATCTTCAAGTAATTATAACGGAATAAATTTCTCTAAAATTAACTCTTGACCAAAGTATATAATCTTACTATTAATACGTAGATAGATATGAAGAAAGTCTTAAGATGATATTATTAAATGACATTTTTACCTATGATTCTCAATAAAATTAAAAATAAAAATGATTTTTAAGATAAAGAAAAATATTACTAATAGTTGAAATATTAGATAAAAGTGTATCATTAAAATTCAAAATTATTTGACATTTTAACCTATGATAACAAAAAATAATTTCCATGGTAAGTGGAATATTATTTATAATTAATCTAGCAAAATAGAAGTATATAACAACTACAATAGAATGATTACTATTACTATTCATTGTAAAAATTAAATTGAGAATACATGAACATGGAACACACACATATAAATGTGATTCAATAATTAGTTTTGATATCATTTCCACTACAATAAAATATTAAAAGTGATATTACTAGACATTTACTTAAATAAAAATATATTTTTTAATATTTTCTACATTATAAAGTGACTAATACATCTTATATATTTTATATAATCATCTTACTATGATAAAATTTATGATATATATTTAAGAGTATGAAAGTATGGTTGTGTGTATTTCAATTTGAAATAGAAACTCTTAAATTTGTGTGTATTTGGATAAAATTATCTCTTAGAGGATTTTTTGCAAAAGCGTTATGTGGTGATGTGCACTTGCAATGATAAAAGGTCAAACATTGATGTAATTATAAGGTAATTGTATATCATTAAGTTATTTTTTATTATGTGTTATTAGTTATAAAACACACACATGTTCTAATATGTCAAACTAAAAGTGAAAATGAATAAATATATTTGACTTATTAATTAAGTTTCTAATTTCAAGAGAAAAAAATATGAGAAAAGTAAAGCGAGATATAGGATAGATGAATAGGTTTAAGCCTTTATATTTTCAACGGGATGCAAACACCAATAAATAATATTAGATACAACATAAATATTATATTTAAAATAATAATTGATTTTATTTTAATATAATTCTAAATCATTATTATAAATAATAAAATAAATTACTAATAATCATAACAATTGCATATTGTATTACAATAATTAATTATATATAAATAATTTACAACCTTTTACTATTTCATTTTGAATGTAACCATTCTTCTATAGAAGTTTCATGACTAACATAGACCTCAATTAGATGCAAAATCAATTTTTTTTAAAAAAAGATTAATATATTTTACCCCCTCTGTCTATCTAGTGATTTACACATTGCCCTTTTAGGTTTAAAATCAAACACATTGAACCTCAAGCTTCTTAAATTGCATGCAACACTCTATCTTTTTTGTTGGACGGTGTTAGTTTAAGTGGACGAAAATCTCACGTGTTGTGCACATGACCGACTAATGAAGGGTAGACTTGTAAATTCCCAAACCCAAAAATCCCCAAACAGCTTTTCCTTTCTCAGTCTTCACCTTTGTTTTTGTTTGTAACATAATGCACCCCTAGCCCTTTTATTTTTTATTTTTTTGACAATAATGCTTAGTCACAAAATTAATGACGAAATGGTAGAATCTAATGGCAAAATTATTTTATTTTCTATGATTTTTTTTTTTTGCATAATTAAATTGTGATTATTCCATGACAATTCCAATTTCATGACCTAAACTTAATTTTTTATGACAAAATAGAAGATTTGTAATTAGTGATAAGCTTTTGTCAATGAACCTTGTGACAAAAGTTTCTTGCAATACCCTATTAGTGACAAATTATTGTTTATTTATGACCTACACTTTTGTGGAAAAAACTAATATTTGTTGTAGTGCACAAAATAAAGTCGCATACCTTTAAAGAGATTTATATAGGCTTCCCCGTGGACTTAAGTAATGTGAATCCATGTTGGGTTTGAGCCACTAATCTAACCTACTTGGGTCATAATTAATGAAGTAACCATATTTGGCTCCAATTAATTAATCAACCTAGTCCAAGAAGACCATTCATGCTCTCTTGTGCAACCTTTTATTTATACCAAAATTTCTTTATGCACATATGTTAACAAGGAACCTAAATATCCCTTAATAAATTTGTCATCAAGGAATATGACTTAAGTGGTGGCCATAAGGACCGATAAGAAAATACTAGCTTCCTCATAATTAGATTTTCAAGTTGACCAACACGTTGCAACAAAGAATCAACTACACTCTAGTATTCATAAACAAGGTATATGCTATCAATCTCTCAAGATTATCTTTTCAATTCTTGAGCTTCAAATTCTCATATTATGTGATCAATTGACATAGTCTAGCTCTTCAAGAGTATACATCGAATTCAAATTAAGAAATTACTATGATCATAGTTTTATTGATCACATGTTCTTAGGATCACTCAAACATTATAATAAATATCAATTTTTGTCATGAAAGTGATCATCATAGATAAACAATAATTTGTATTATTAGTGCATTATGACAAAAACAAAATTTGTCACTAGGTTTGTAGACATAGTTGCATCAATGAAAGTTATGATCCACAAATTTTCTATTTCATCATGAAAAATTAAGTGTTGGTGACAAAATTAGAATTGTCACTGAATAATCACATTTTATGGTGCAAAAATTCGTTATAGAAAATAACAAAAAAAAAATTCACTAGATCCTACCATTTTTTTCACTAAAAGATATATTTTTTGTGACAAAAAAAATGATATAATTCTGTCACCAAACATATATTTTTATGACAAAAGTGTTCATCATGAAAGAGGTATCTTTAGTGATAAATATAATTTTGTGGCAAAAGATTTTTTTTAATGATAATTTACTGCTATCACTTTGGAATATTTTATAAAGCTCGAGTCAATTTCTAAAGTCAAGATGTTAATATTAACTTGCAATTCCTGTGATTTGAACTCATGTCTTTTCACTCTAAAAACTCTTATTTTTATCATATCATTGATAAACCAATTGATGTTTAAAAAGGTGTACTATATTTTTAATTGAATTCAAAATTATAAATATCTATACATTAATCTTGAATTAGGATTATTTTGCATATCCATATTAATGAGGTGATAAAGGTTGAGAAAAAAAAATTAAAGATTGCAAATCAAATTTCATATAATTATCAATTCTTATTTGCATACAAACATTATTATCTTTAAAAAATGCTAAAGAAAATAAAACTCTAAATTTAAAAATAAATTTTTATGTCTAAAATGAGAAATCATTTTTAAAATTTCTATCTTTTATCTTTTATCAGTGCAAAATAACAATGTTACTATGATGATATTTATTCATTATGAAATATTACTTTTATTTATTTAATTATTTTTTATAGTTAAACATTATATGATATAACAGAAAATACATATTTGATATGTGTGTGTATGTGTGTTTTCTAATCATTAGTGATGTAAAAAAATTTATTAGAAAATACTTAATAATAAATAATTTTATGACATAACATATTCTTCATTATATATATATAATTGGTCATATTAAATTATTTGTTCTAAAACATGTCAACAAAAATGTAAAAGTATTACTATTTTTTGTCACTAACCACTATTATCATAAAAATAAAATATAAAAAAAATACTTTGATGACAAAGTAATTTGTCACAAAAGAATAAGTGACTTTTAATTTAAAATTTTTATTTTTATTTTCATAATGCAACAATATTATTATAGAATAATAATTACAAATTGTAAATATATTTTCAAAAAAAGGGTTGATGATTTAGTGGTGAAAAATCTTCATCACTAGAAATTGAAAATTAGTGACAAATAATTTCATCACAAATATATGTATTTCATCATTAGTGACGAAAATTATTCATTATTGAAAATTAAAATTAGTGACAATAAATTTATCACAAAAAATATGTATTTCGTCATCAAATAATTTTCCTTCATATGATGAGAGAGGCAATTTTTTTGTGTTATTTCTTTAGTGACAAAAACTAATTTTGTAAAGAAAACTTAATGGTGAAATATTGTTTAAGACAACAAACAAATTTTGTCTCTATATGCTAATAGAGACGATCATTTAATTTGTTATCAAATCTTTTTGTGACAAGGATAATGAGACGTTCATGAAACAAAATAATTTTCTTCACATAATATTCATTTTTAGCAACAAAAGGTTAGTGTTGTTGATCATCATCTTTCTTGTAGTGAACTAATCCATCTTGCTCAATTTTATCCATAAGAACCTTCTACAGTGAAGCTCTTGGAACTTGATAATCAACTTGAGACTTACTTTATTGATATGTACTCTAGTAGTGAGTTTTCAAGAGTGATAGATATTGATGATCTTGAAAAAAAAAAATAATTGAGACAAAAAACACACACTCGTACACATCGTATATCCATTAGTTTACTTGTTTGTTACATTGGCTGTAAACTTATTTATTGCATGAGAGGTATTTTTCTACTATAAATATCAAGAAAAACTGATTGCAAAATTGCATAGGAGATCAATGCATTGTTGCAACTACTATTTTGGAGAGGGAGTTTTCTACTATGAATATGGCGAAGAATCAAATGCAAAATTGAATGGGAAATCAATGGATGAATGAAGACTTGCTTTTATATATAAAGAAATATATTTATTTGATATCATTGATAACGAAATTATCATACAATGCTTTGAAAAGATGAAAAATTGTCATTGAAAGTGGTAAATGTACTCAATAGAGGTATTATCAATCAAAATAAACATTTTTTGTATTTATTATTAATTAAATATTATTTTTATCTATTATTTATAACCTTGGCTCCGCCACTAATCACACTTCGGTGACCTCGGTTTTTGTTCCTAATGAGCTCGATCCACTATGGCATGTTTTCTTTTAACTTACATGTTCAAGTCAACTTTTGCATGAGATCCACAATCCCTTAATTATCTATTTTTATATTACTCTTTCCTTTTGACTCCATAACCCACATTTCATTAACTTTTCACCATAGGTAATATGCTCCCTCTTTATATTTAATTTCCCTGTCCTCCTCCATTAAATTTTACCCATTTAAGTCTTGTCACATGGTGGGAGTTCATTTTAGATTGGTCATCTTAATTCCCAAACATTGGCTTAAAATAAATACTAATCATCATCGGAAAAAAAATGATATTAAGACATAAGAAAAGGAAATTAAATGGAAAAAATTATATTGATCTTAAAACCAATAAAAAGAAAAAACTTTACAACCTTTAGATTGAATTTTAAAAAGTTTTTTAATAAAAAGTTTATCGTCCTTTTCCATCTTTTCATGTTCAAATACCTTATCATGACTATAGCAAAATGTTATACTTAATCAACCTACAAAATCTGTTGACATAGGCTACATACCTCCCATGCTCCACCCTATCGGATGATGCCTCCGCTTGATTTTCATTAGTCCCACTTAGCATAATCCTCCTCCAATAAATCATGAGAATTTTTCATGTCAAAAAATGACGGCAAATTTGAAGTTGATTCACACTTTGAAACTTCACCTTTAGCACATGAAAAACCACCTTCATCAACATGAACCCTTTGTATCTCTTCTCCAACGGCACATGCATGTAGAGCATAAAACACGTCCAAATTTATTAATTTATCATTTGATTTATTTTATTTTTATTTTACATAATTTTAATATGTAATAAAAAAAAATTGAAGCTTTATCTTTTAACTAGTGAAAGTTAGAATTTATCATAAAATTTGTACAAGACAAAAATAAATCATAAATAATTTAAACATTGGTGTAAAATGTGTTCAATTTGTAACAATGTTGCTCCTTCAAAATAATGATTTAAAAAGTAAGTTCAAGATTAACTTGACTTGAAATATAGTGCTAGCTTCTAGATTATGTTAAGTTGTGATTCACCATTTCACCTTATTGATAACCCATTAACTTTTAGGTGAAAGGTTAAAAGTTTTGGGCAAAGTTAAGTGATCATTAATGTATGAGTAGTTTCTTTTAAATACATTTTGTATTTTAAAATTTTATTATTATTTACTTTAAAAAGTGAAATTTGTTTAAAAACTAAAATTTGAAGATAAAACATTCAGTTCTATTATTTAAAATTTTGATTGTGAGAAACAATTAAGAAGGAATCTATAAAGATTTTTATGTTAAATTTTACTTGAAATGAGTAAAATTATAGTATTTATTTCCATAATTAAAACTTGTTTTGGTTCTTATCTAATCCATTTTTTAAATTAAAAATTTACTCATTTCTTTTACACCATTACCTATTAATTATTACTTTTCACATATATTGATTTTATTTCTTTTGTAAAAAAATAATTCCAAATTAATTATATGAGGGTAAATTCTCAAACAACATTTAGAAATAAACTAATCAAAATTCATCAAATTATACTAATAAGTAAAGCTACTCACAAAAATTATAGCCTCTAAAAAACAATTAAAATCGTATAAAATAACTCTAAATAATATAAAATTTTTATATCCAGCTCTAAATTGAAATTAAATTTTTTTTTTTTTCCCAAATACCCTAACCCATTTATATTTTTTTTCTAGAAATTAAAAATTGCCAAAGTGCACGTGGATTGCAATGACCACCCAAATACCAACCCCACTCAAAAGCCTAATTTTCCTCTATATAAATGGTGAAACTTTAGAAAGAGTAGCAGTCAGAGGCATGTCTCATTCTCTTTCACTCATTCTCATGCTCACTTACTTGTCAGAAAAAGTGAGAAAATTTTAGGGTTTTCTATTTTCTTTGATCAATCTCGTGCAAATCCTAAAAATGTCGAATTTTTCTTTCTCCGATTGGAGTCATTTTCTAGATCAATGGGGAGCGAGTTCTAGTTCCAGTTCTTCCAATGCCAACCACATGCCCGAAAAATTCACCCCCACTGCTACTTCTGTGGAGAAGTTGATCAAGGATATTGAGAACCCACTGACTCGAGAACATGCTCTATTTCTTCTATCAAGGGTATATGAAAAAACCTTTTTTCATTTTTGTAATTTATTTGGTTGGTAAGAAAATGTGAGAAAAGAGAGCGATCTAGGTTTCCCTTTCTTATCATTTCTAATCTACCAAGAGGATTAATAGATTTTGTTTATCTAATGATCTTTACTTGACTAAAGTCTTTGCATATGGGTTTTATCATGTGGATATAGAAAAAAATTGGAAGATCTGGTATTGGGTTGAAGATATGGTATTGGGTTGATCTAGATCTTCTTGCTTTGCTAGGAAAATGCTTGTTTTTTATTGTGATGTTTGTGTGATTTAGATGTGAGGTTTTTTTTATGAAATCAAATTTTCATTAAAAAAAAAAAAAAAATCTTTCTTTGTTGTTAACCTAGATCAAAATCATTCTTACTTTGAAATCTAGGGTTTCAACCCTAGGTCACAATGATTCATATTTATAGTGTGTTTAGTGAAAGAAAATTATTCAAGATCTCATCTTGTTATTGTTTAGCCTTCTCATATCTTTTATACTAATCTATCATCCTCATTTTAAGAACAATGCTTTTTGAAATCTTATAGTATTTTTTTTTTTTAATTTAGTTATGGTTATTGTTTTATCTTACCCCCTTCAAGGATCATCATTTTATGTAATTTTTAAAATTTAGAATTTATATAAGTGGATTAATGTTTGATATATGTATAATAAGAAAATAATGAAACTTGCAGGAAGATTTAAGACTGATAAGACTAAAAGCTCGTACAAGCAAGAATTTGTCAAGAAAAGTTTTTTGCAGGTTTTGCTAATTAATGAAAACTAAAAAAATCAACTTCTCATATATGTATTGGAATACTAACAAAGTGAATACAAAATAAAGGGGAGTTAATGTTGTGAAACAATATTAGATTGAATGAATACAATGTAGAAGACTAGGTATTGTAAATTCTAATGTTAATTTTATAAGGTGTCTTATTTGTGAAAAATGATGTATCCTTAATGTTTCTTTCAAACATGTAGTATTGTTCTTTCTTCTTAATGAAAAAAAAAAATTGAAAACTAGTGGTAGTTTCCATTTGGAGCTTAGGATGACTAAAATCCAAATTTTTTCAATTTTTCAATTCCAACTATTTGGAAGCCTTGTTTTTTTTTTTTTTTTTTTTCAAGATGTAGCCTCAATTGAAGACAATATCAAGGAAAATCATCTAAAATTGTTTAGTCATGTCCCCATGGAATTAAAATCCATTTCACTGAGGATAGAGAAGATAGCAAAATAAGCACTCATGCATTTATCATGAAGTTCTTATTTTCATTCCTCATTGTTAGTGTTAGATTTTGTTTCTATCTTTTAAGTTATATTGTTTAACTTATTCAAAGTTGTTGGTTAAACATCTTGCTTTTGTTCCTTGCTTGGGGAAATTCTAGTGCTCTATCTTTTGTCAATTTATTTAACTACAACTTCTTAATGGTTGCAATAATAGAAAATTACACCTAACCTGTTGTTCACCTTCTCAAACCATTTTTTGCATATGATGCTACCTTTGGATCTTAAATAACACAATCGTACATTTTTGTTCAATGTATCATTCAAAATCAAGATTCTTTCCAAAGTAAATTATATTGTACAATGGAACAATAATTAAACTCATGTTATCATATTGAAGAGAACTACAATCACATCTTTTGACATAATGTTGATGCATCCTTTGGTTGATCATTCTAAACTACAAAGGCCTACTATTAATATTTGTTTATCTCCTATAGTTATACCAAATTATCTTTATATTAATATACAATTACATTTGTTGTTAGGTATGTAAGCCAAGATCATCAAATCAATGGGCTTTATTTTTCTCATTTGATGATAAATATGCTATATTTATTTTTGATGAGTCTAAAAATGTCACTTCTATTTTTTTTTTTTTTCCTAGAATCGAGGAATACGTGCAGATTTAGCACCATTGTTATGGAACTCTAGTGGTACCATATATTTACTCTTACAGGTTTGAAATAAACACTTTTCTCTGCTCATTCATTTTTTAATTATAATGTTCTTAAGCTCTATTCTCCTATGTATGTAAACTAACTGGTCTCTTTGACTCTTATATACTACTTTGGTCCATGTTAAATGTAAGGTAAACTTGATTCGTAATAGCATTGCTGATAAAACTATTAACTTTGTATTCCAACTTCCCCTCACATTTGTCTTAAATCTTATCTAAAATAAATAAAAAATGGTTATTTAATTACTTAACAATTTTATTACTAGTTTTATGTTCTTGTTGTACATGTGATAGTTTTTTGTAGATTGCTAAGTGTTTTATTTCTCCATGATTGAGGTTTGTGTTGTAATGAATATATCATCATATTATAATATTAGAAACGTTAATACATGACTTTTTTTAATTGCATCGGAGCTATGAAATCTCTATTTGGTTCATTTTTCTAACAAACACTTTATATGCTTACATGTGTTTTCCAATATGTGGATCTAATTGGTGGATTGTAGGAGTGAATCCTTGTTTCACACCCTACTCTCTCCCCCTACTTTTTTTTTTTTTTTACTCATTTCAATTCAATTTGATATTGTTGATTTTAAATATGTATATGATTTAATTATGGGTCATTCAACATTCTTTTGCATCAATGCAACTTACTATAATTTTTGGATTAGTAACTATTCAATATTTCAGGAAATAACATCGGCATACCGTATCCTATCATCCCCTGAACTTGTAGCAAGAGCATCTAACAATGTATGCAATGCACTTGCTCTAATTCAGGTTGGTCATTGCTTTCATCCTTCATCGTCCTATTACATATATGAAGTCTTTTTCTAGCTCCTCCTTCATATGTTATTATGATTCTCTTTAACTCCTTAGAGGTTATTTCAAAGTTGTAGTAGTTGTTGTCTTTTATGCATGATGATTGTGTTACCTTAATTTGTTTTTCTCGTGTAGTATAATTTTTTTGTTCATATCAATATTGTTGACTTTGAAATTCAATTGTGATTCCATTTTTGTTACAGTGTGTCGCTTCTAACCCAGATACGAGGATGAATCTCATTCAAGGTAATCAAGCTTAATCCTTCTAATATATAAGGACTTTATGATCCCTTGGATGAGCTAGAAGTTAACTCACAAATTAATTGTTCTTTTATTAATAAAAATAAATTTCACAAAGGAGCATTAATATAGGTGTCACCTACCTGCAAAGGAGTGTTATAAGTAAAATCTAAGAAATTGAAGAAGACGACAATAAAACAATGACCTTAAGCCTCCCCAAATCATAAAGTTTTGGTTCATGTTTTCTTTATTTCTCAAATGGAGAGTGTCATTATGAAAATACTTCCAGCGCATTATAGAACTTTAGATCTATCATTCCATTTGCATTTCTTTCTTTCTTATAAAAGCATTATCAAATATAAAACCACAGGAAATTATTAATGACGCTAGATTCTATCATTTCAAAAAGGTTCATTTTTAATGAACTTTCTTTTTATTCCATTTCCTAAATTAGAAGTTTTCTTGATAAAGAAGATTCATGAAGCTACTCTTTTGGTAATATTTTATTTCATGGAGTTGCATTTGTTGACAATAGTTTTAGTTTTTTAACAAATTTTATGAATGTACATCTAGGAACTTTTCTAATGGACTTAAGAAAATTTCATTTCTTTCAGCTAACATACCATGTTACTTATACCCATTCCTCGGAGTCAAGAACAAAGAAAAACCTTATGAATATTTGAGGCTTACCAGCTTGGGTGTTATTGGTGCCCTTGTGAAGGTACTTCCCTTTTAACATTAATTTTGAATCCACCATCTCTTGTTTGTTAATTTGTTTTTAAGTGTTAGCATAATTTGACCTATGATCTATTCATGTGGTGCACAAGTATAAATATCTAGCTTTTAGATTGTGGGATACCATAACTTCATAAATCCATATATTCGGATGTAGTTCTTTCCTTTTTAATTTATAAAGATGAAGTTTGCTTGTGTTTGCATCAAATCATAGAGAGTTAAACAATAATATCAAGAAAAATTGTTGGCATATTTTGACCTGTGATATGTTCATGCGGTACATAAGTACAGTATCTATATTTTATGGTGTTAAACATTGTAACTTCACAAAATCTAGATATTCGGATGTGACTCTTTTCTTCAGAATTTATTAAGATGAAGTTTGCTTGTGCATGCATCAAATCATAGAGAGTAAAACAATGTCGAAATTATATGATAATTTTATTTTCCTAACTTAATAGATGGTATGGTAGTAGATTCTTTAAACTTATCTGTGTTACAATGGTAAAAATGAAACTCAAAACCCAATGAAACTTGATCTCTAGTCTATAGAATTATTCTAAAATTATACTTCTAAGTTTTTTTGGCAAGAGATTTCTAAAGAATTTATACCTTTCTTACTACTTAATGAATAAAGTTCCTATGTCATATCATATAGTTCACATATTTCCAAATTTGAGGCCCTAAGAAGCATCCTATTGTATAACAAGTAAGTTATGTACTGGTGAATCCAAAATCAGGAACTCTCAACTCTAGAAAATTTTTGATGCAATCCTTCTAAGTTACAAGATATTAGATTTTATACGAACCAACTAGGGTATTCTTTCTTCAAAATGTCCTAAGTAGCTCATATAATATTCTTGGATGTTAAGTGTTATAAGTGATAAGAAAAGTTGTAAATGCTTAAGCATTCATTTTCATTTTTATTTTCCCTTAGAATATTTTTTGATAACATCAACAAGCACTGCCTTCAATGCCAATTTTTTCCCCAAAAGAATTATATGCTTAAGCATTCATTTTCATTTTTATTTTCCCTTGGAATATTTTTTGATAACATCAACAAGCACTGCCTTCAATGCCAATTTTTTCCCCAAAAGAATTATATGAATTTCATTTCCATATTATCTTAAACTATCAAATGGAATTGAGACCCATAGTTTGCTCAAAACATTTATGAGTTCTCAAATCTTTTTAAAAAAAATTAAGTTCAATGTATTATAAAACACTAAGCTAAATTTTTTGCATTTGTACACAAATAAATCATTGATTCTAGTTGTTTGTAGTCTCCAATTATATTTGGTGTGAAAATTAAAACAATTCCTTCCTTGTTATATATATATATATATATATATATATATAATTAAGTTTTAAATCTTCTATTTTTCTACAGGTTGATAATGCAGAAATTGTTCACTTTCTTCTCCAATCAGAGATAGTTCCTTTATGCCTACGTTGTATGGAAGTGGGCAATGAACTATCAAAAACAGTGAGTTCCCAGTTTCATGATCTATCACAAACATACAATTAGTTTTATCATTTTCAAATTGTATTCTCTTGACCATTTTTTTATTTCTTAATAATTTAAATAAATAAATAAATAAAACTATTTGACTTTACAGGTTGCTACTTTTATAATTCAGAAAATTCTGGTGCAAGATGAGGGGTTGAGGTACTTTTGCTCCTTTGCAGAACGCTTTTTCGCATTAGCCCGTGTTATGGGAACCATGGTTGACAACCTTGTCGAAGAACCTTCACAAAGGCTACTAAAACACATAATTCATTGTTATGTTAGGTTGTCTGACTGTCCAAGGTTAGTTCAACATTTATCATCACCAAATCTAAATTGTTGGGGAGATATTAACATTATGATCCTAAATTCATGGTTTTAATGTAGAGCTTGTGATGGGTTTAAAATTTGTCTTCCTATAAGGTTGAGGGATGCTGCTATCCTTAACCTTGTTCGAGTAAGCTCCTTAACTTTCTTAGTGCAAGTGTTCATGAAATGTGCCAATAAAAAAATTGCATGAGCACACTCACATCAAACTTTCTTTTATGTCAGGCATTTTTATGATATTTATAATTAATAGTGCGACATTCCTTTCCAGGATGACCCAATTGCACTTGAGTGGCTAAGACAATTGTTTTTCAATATTGCAACTGGAAATCGTGTTTCATCATCAGCCATTGGAGAAACACTTGGGAGCTTGCTTGCAAGCTAGGTAGAGTGTACAAATGTGTCCTCCATCTCCAAGGTGGCACCTAAAAAACATATGTTATCCACACAAGTCTAAGTTAACATATGTAGTTGTTGTTATGTATGTTTTATGTATCTTATGGGACTTTTTTTTGTTAAAGAGCCATGGAGTTTGTTGTGAGTATGAACATTTATGTCATTTTCTTTTTCTATAAGGGCTAAAGTTTAACAAGTCTTTGTTATATTGTTACATTTCTATAGTGCCTTTGTTGTGTTTTATATCAATCAAACTAGTTGTGCAATGACTATTTCAAAGAGTTTCTAAGGATCGTAGGGGAATAACATATGACATGAGCTTTGACTTAATGTTTTGTACTTTGTTATACACTTTGAGGAAAATGAATGTTTACATTTATGTTAATGATAGTGTCTCTATCTTTTAGAAATTTAATTTAATATATCTTATCGTAAACTAGTGTTTTGAGATGAAGGAAGACCATAGGATAAGGATAATAGAAAGCAAGTCTTGTAGCTTTTACTTTTAAATACCTTATAGGAAAAAAAAAAAAAAAAACAAAGATTAACATGGTGATTGATTTCTAACTTACTTGAGAAATGGTAATTCTACGTATTATAAATAAATAGTTTCTTAAATGAATACATGACATAGTTATGTTTTTGTTATTTGTATGATATTGTTAATGTCTTTGATGTTTCCTTGATTAGATGATTTTAATTAGAAGCCCTTTTTTTTTGGAGAAATTTAAGTTTTTTATATTTTGCTAATTACATATCTCCAAATTTTTCCTTACATATCAACATTTTTTATTGATTTAATCTTTGTGATTTCATAGTAAATGTTAAGAAATGAACATTTTATGAAACTTCATAATAATGAGATTTCATCAACATATCACATATACTTGTAGTTATACCATATTTTAACAATATTTAATACTTTTTTTCTTTTTCTTTTTTTCCAATATTTCTACACCATCTTCTCATTATAATTTCTCTCTCCAATGTTTCAATTCTTGGTTGTCAATTCCTAAAAGCTAATATAAAGAAAATTTTACAACCATAAAGAATCATCTCATTATTGAATATCCATGCTATGCAACTAAGCACCACATTCACATAAATAATAAAATATTTAAAATTAAGCACAAGAATCAAATGAAAGAAACCAATGTCACATTTAACAAATAAAATATTGTCTATAAAAGAAACCAAAGCTCATAACCAAACAACTCATATCATAATTGTATCCGAGATTATCCAACCAAACAAGCCATATTTTCAAGCTCTTAGTCCTTTCTCTCTCCTCATACCAACCACAACACTTGTTGCACTCTACCCTCTCTTTTTTCTCATGTTATTCATTTCTCATAGGGACATGAATTGTAATGGGAATCATGTTCCTCTTATTTATAGTGGCTAGAAGGTTGTAAGGCGATCTCATGATTAGTGAGTGATAGAAAGTGTTCTACTATTTTAGAATATCCTAGAGTTATAGATTAGCAAAGGTAGCCATGAATTGAAACCGCTCTCGTATCCAATACATATCTTCTTATCCAAATTCTATATATAGATTTCCCACCTTACCTTTATACTCACACTTTTCCTCATCATTCTAACTCTCTAGCTTATGCTACCATTATTGCTACCTAAATTCCTACATACTTTACATTCTTTCACTACCATCTCAATATAAACTTACAAAAATTCACACCAAGTATAGTCTTGTGAAAAGTAATCATTAATACACAAATTCTACATTTTGCTACCATAATTTTAGGCATGAATATAATTTTGTGGCAAAAACAAGATTTTTGGAGTAAATTTATTTTGCATGACAAAAATGATTCTTTTAGGAATGAAATTTGTATTCATCACAAAAAACTACATTTTTTACCACATTATATGTGAATTGTGTATTCATGGAAAAGAATCATATTTAATATCAATAGCTAATTATGACAAATAGTTTTATCATTTACCCTAAATTTCTTTGGTGTGGAAAAACATTAATTACATTTAGTCATAATATTTATTCATGTTCAATAGTCTCCCATTATAATACTCATGAATGGTTGTAAGTGTATATACATACATACATACATGTATATGTATATATATATATATATATATATATATATATATGGTCATATAAAGGTCTCATTAAATCTAGAATTTCATTTTTGTCATTAGGGTCATAATAACCCTCACAAATTTGTCTTTTAATAACAATCATATGATGGTTGTCAAATAAAGGTACTTCTAAAATTAAAATTGTATAAAAACTTATTCAAAGATAAATTATCTAAACTCAATTTATTTTTACTATATATAGCATTGTTCTTGATAATTGGATATGATAAAAATTGAAAAAAAAATCAACATTTTTACTATATTTCTTATTATATTATTAGTATTGTAATAGGACAAGAATAATATATATATATATATATATATATATATATATATGAATAAGATTTAACAAAAGTAATGGAAAAATATTATTTTTGGTCCTATCTCAAAAATATATATTTTAAAAGAATTTGTCGTCCCTAATTAAAGATTTGCACTCTATCCACAATGCCAAAATAAGAACTCTATGAGAATCATAAAAAGAATTCTCAAGCATTTCTTGCCCTCCAATTAGGGTTGGTAAATGAACTTATTCCAAGCATCATAGACACTTAAAAAAATATCCAACAAGCATTTGATAAGTTGCAGTAGGATTTTAACACCATGACAAGGTACGCATCTCCAAACTACAAACTTTGAGAAAAAGGATAAAAAAATTTTAAAATTGAAAGATTCTAAGACAACCTAAGATTAGTATTCAAGAGTAGATAAAAGAGCATATCAATTGAGAGCCTATGAGGATGATATCCTAAAAAGGAAAGTTGTGGAAAAAAAAAAAGAAAAAAACTAATTACTTTTGTGTGTGTGTGTATGAACCAATCATTACTTATGTCAAATAGTAAAGACAAAAGAAAATTTAACAGTAACATAATTGCTTATGAACAAAAAATTGAAAAGGTCGGATGAAAGTTGTATTAAGAATGACTTCTAATCTAAAATCAATATCTAGACTTAGAAATCCAAAGCTAGGAGAAAATAAAATTAAAATTATAAAAACAAAGGGAGTCAAGGAAACTAGATAGAAAATGAAAGCAAGTACCTTTCTCATAGTATATGCAAGAGGAAAAGACACTTGGATAGCTACTATTGTTTTAAAGGAAAACTAAAGTGTCAAAATTCTAGATAAAAAAAAAAAATTAAATGTCTACATCAAGAAAGCTTGTCATTCAAAGAAAATTAATCAAGTTGATATATTGAAAGAGAAAAATGCAAAAAAAAAAAAAAAAAAAAAAAAAAATCTCTTTTGTACTTGCCAAATTGCAATAGAAGAGAAGAAACATACATGGTACTTAGACATAAGTTATAGTAACCACATGACAAAAGATAATAGTATAAAAATCTTGGTAAGATCAAGGCATAAGTTAATAGAAATAGAAATTTCATGGAGGCAATGGGCAAAAAAACCATTTCCATTTACACATGAAAGGGCAAAAAGTATATTAATAAAGTATTATTAGTCCCTAGCATAAACCAAAATCTATTAAATGTGGTCTAAATAATGGAAAAAATATATTATCTACATTTTAAGGTAATCAAGATAAATTCTTTAAAATTAAAAAAAAAAATGATGGAATACCAGTGATGTAGAAACGAAGGCACAAATGAAAGAGTCATGGCTATGACACAAAAGATTTGAATACTTCAACTTCCATGGGTTCAAGCTTTTTCCCCAACTTCCATGGGTTCAAGCTTCTTCCCCAAAAAATACATAATGAGAGACTTGTCAATGATTAAATAAAACAATGACATGTGTGAGGATGAGTTCATGGAAAACAAGATAACAACCTTTTTCATCTAGAAAAGCGTGGAAATCAAGGAGCCATTAGAGTTGGTCCATAGAGATGCCTACCATAAGTGTATTCTATCACTTGAACAAAATAGGCATTTCATTCTCTTCATTAACTACCACACAAAAATAACTAGGTTTATTTTTTACACAAATATTGCATCTCTTTTAACTTTTGAAGAAATTTAAAACCTACATAGAGAAACGGATTAGCCACTACATCAAGATGATAGGAAGTAAAAAAGAAAAAGAATATACCTCTAATGAATTCAACAAGTTTTGGCAAATAATAAGTAGATATAACTTCATCAAAACAAAAAAGTCATAGGGGTTAAGTGGGCTTATAAACAAAGATTAACTCTAATGGATAATTAAGCGTAAAGTAAGACTAGTAAGGATACTCACAATTGAGAGTTTCCTACAATGAGACTTTCACTCTTAATATTGCACATCTCTACACAATAAAGGCACTGAGAGCACTTACTACTAAAAATAATAGAAGATCTACTAACTAAATATGAAATCTACATTCTTCAATGATGACCTTAAAGAAGAAATCTTTTTTTGAAACAATCTTAAGGGTTCATAGTGAAAAGATTTGCATGTATGTTCAACTTTTCATGAAATATGTAAAATTATAGTATTTATTTCAATAATTAGAACTTGTTTTGGTTCTTATCTTATCCATGTTTTAAATTGAAAATTTATTGATTTCCTTTACACTCTAACCTATTAATTATTTTTTACATACATTAATTATATTTTCTCTTTAAGAGAAAATAAAATTCTAAATTAAGTATAAAAGGGTAAAATATCATAAATCATTTAGAAAGAATTTAACTAACCAAAACACATCAAATTATGCTAATTAGTAAAGCTAGTCACACAAATTATAGGCTCTAAAAATGAATTAACACCTAAAATAATCCTATAAAATAAACCTTAACAATCTCAAACTTCTAAATCCAACTCTAAATTTAAATTAATTTTTTTATCCTGAATGCCCTAACCCTTTTCAAAAAAAAATTAGACAATAAAAGTTGAACATTTTCAACTGTAAAAGTTCCCAAAGTGCACATGGATTGCACGTAATCACCAAAATACCAACCCTACCCAAGAAAACTAATTTTCCTCTCTCTAAATGAAGACTTAGGAAAAAGAAGAGCAGTCCAAGGCATGTCCTTTCTCTTTCATTCACTCTCATGCTCACTTCATTCTCAAAGAAAGACTCAAAATTTTGGGGATTTCTAGAGTTTTCTATTTTCTTTGATCAATTCATGCAAATCTTAAAAATGCTAAATTTATTGTTATCCAATTAGAGTTTTTTTCTAGATCATTGGGGAGTGAGTTCAAGTTTCATTTCTTCCTATTCTAACCACTAACCCAGAAAAACCATCTCACTACTATTTTGGTGGAGAAGTTTATCAGGGATATTGAGAACCCACTAACTCGAGATCATTCTTTATTTCTTCTACCAAATGGAATATATAAAATCCATTTTGATTTTATTCCTTTTTTGTAATCTATTTGCTTGGTGAGAAAACATGGGAAAAGGGAATGCAATTTAGGTTTTCTATTTTTGTGTTTCTATTCAGCCAAGAAAGGTAATGGGTTTTATCTATCTAATGATATTTTCTTGATATATATCTTTGAATGTAGGTTTACTGTATTGATATAAAAAAATTTTAAAAAAAAAAAGTTCTAATAATGGTTATTCTTGTTTTCCATTATGATGTTTGTGTGATATAGATGTGAGGTTGCTTTGATGGACCCAAATTTTCTTAAACAATCTTACTTTCTTGTTAACCAAGATTGATTCTTAAGTTGAAATCTAGGGTTTTAACCATAGGATACAATGATTTATATTTATAGTGTGTTTGGTAGAAGGAAATAATTCAAGATCTTACCTTGTTATTGTTTGGCTTTTTCATTTTTTTTTTTATATTGATCTTTCAATCTCATTTTAAGAATAATTTTTTAAATGGATAATTTTTAAAATGAATTTAAATATGGTTATTGTTTTATGTTACCCCCCTCAAGGATCATCATTTTATGCAATTCTTTGAATTTAGAAGCTAGGTAAGATAAGTGAACTAATGTTTGATATCTCTATAATAAGAAATGAATAAAAATTGAAGAAAGAATTTAGGTTAATGAGACTAAAAACTCATATAGACAATAATTTTTAAACAAAACTTTTGTGCAAGGTTTACTAATTATTGAAAACTACATATACAAATTAGCTTCTCATATATATATATATATATATATGAGATACTAATAAAGTGAATACAAAAGAAAGGGGAATTAATGTTGTGAAGCAATATTAAATAAAGTGAATACAACGTAAAAGGCTAGGTATTATTAAGTCTAATATAATTTTGTAAGGTATCTTATTTGTGAAAATGGCATATCCTTAATATTGCTTTTAGACATGTATTTAGAAGAAAATGGAGAAAATATATGCTGTTCTCTATTTGTATGCAAAAATGAAAACTAGCAAGTAATTGTCATTCGGAGTTGGTTTTCACATTATTAGGATCATAGAAATCCAAACTTTTGCAATTTTTTAGTTCCATCTATTTGGATTTTTTCCAGATATACCCTCAATTGAGGATAATATCAAGAAAAATTATTGAAAATGGTTCAATCATGTCCCTATGGAATTAAGATCCATTTAACTAAGGATAAAGAAGATAGAAAAATAAGTCCTCATGCATTTACCAATGAAGTTCCCATTTCCATTCCTTGTATTAGTGCTAGATGTTGTTTCTATCTTAAGTTATATCATTTCATTTATTGAAAGTTGTTGGTTTAATATCTTGTAGTTGTTCCATGTTTGGGAAGTATTAGCACTCTATCTTTTTTCAATTGATTTAACTATAACTTGTTGGTGTTTGTAACAACAAGAAATTGCATCTAAACTATTTTCTACCTTTTCAAACCCTTTTTTTATGTAATGCAACAATCTAGATCTTAAATAACAAAATCATATATTCCAGTTCAATGCATAATGTGAAATCAAACTTCTTACCTAATTAAATTCTATTCCATTCTATGATGGAAAACAAACAACTCATGTTATGGTAGTGAAGAAAACTATAATCACATTTTTTTAAATGATGATGAAGCATTATTCTTTTTATTATTCTAAACCACATCTAGTGTTAATGTTTGTTTCTCTCCTATAGTTTTATCAAATTATTTTTCTACTAATATAGTTATATTTGTCATTGGGCACGTAAGCCAAGCTCAATGAATGGATGGCCTTACTTTTCCTCATTTAATGATAAATATGTTGAATTTATTTTGGATGAGTCTAAAAGGAGCATTTTTTTTTTCGAATCAAGAAAAACATGTAGATTTGGCATCATTGTTATAGAACATTAGCAATACTATATTTTTTCACTCAGGTTGAACTTAAATGTTTATCTCTACCTGTGTCTTTTTTAACTATAATGTTTTCTTAAGCTCCATTTTCCTATGTATATAAACTAACTTGTCCCTTTTGTCTCATAAATACTACTTTGGTCTATGTTTTAGCATAAAGTATATTTCTCAATAGCATATTTGATTGACTATTAACCTAGCATTCCATCTTCCTCTCAAATTTTCTGAAATAAATAGAGAAGGGTTATTTATTTAACAATTTTATTGGTCATTCTATGTTGTGGTTGTATATGTGATAGCTTTTTATAGATTTCTAAGTCTTCTATTTTTGCATGATTAAGGCATGCATGTTCCACAATAAATGATATGTCATGATGTCATAAGATTAGAACTACTAATATAAGGCTTTTCTTAGTTGTGTCAAAGCTATGAAGATCAATCACCATTTACTTCCTTTTTTCTAATAAACACTATATGTTCTCACATGTTTTCCAATTTAAGGAGCCAATGGATATACTTGGTGGATTCCAAGATGAATCCTTTGTTTCACCCCCTTCTAATAGAGGTAAGTGAAAATAATGACTAAAGGTATTGATATGGTTGGGCCCTAAAGTTGTTTACATGAAAAGATTAAATAGAGCCCAAATTTGGCAATGAAATTATTGTTAGGGAATGTAGTTGCAACCATGATAAGAGCCATAACTACCAATAACTTCATAGACTTGATTACTTTTAGAGTCGCATCTACAAATAACTTTTTTAACACGGTAGCTTTTTTAATGTCACCATATATTTATTTTAGATACAAATACTTCTTGACCACTCGCTTAGGTCCATGTATTATGTATTTATACATTTATATTTACATTTTTAAGTCTTATGTTTTCATGTCTTAGCTTTGCTACTCTTCTTAGCCTCTTTGATTCATTTCTATAAGAGATTGTCTTCTCTCTATGATTTCACACCCTAGAAATCATTCTATTCTCATTATGTGAAAGTGTGATTTTTCTTTAATGCCTATGTGATTAATGAGTTCAACCATTGATATCACTCATACAACACTGTAGGTGCAACTTCTCTCTCTCCAGCTCCTCATTGAGAGATTTTCTTGAAGTTGTTTCTTGTAGTTGTTTCTTGTTCATCTATTGTAGTTTGAGTGATGCTTAAATATTTCTAGAAGTTGTTTTTCCTTTTGATTTTCCAACTAGATGTTTTGAAGTCTAAGGATTTGTTCTATTTTTCAATATTTCTATAATTCAATCTTTATGGAACAATGTCATATGTGGAACATAGTTGCAGTAAACAATATCAAATACCAAAGTGATGATTTGAATTCAAGGAGATGAGTGGGTAGATGAGCTTCATTTGACTACTTTTTTTTTATATTGTTTCATAGTTTATAAAATGATTATAGAGGTTTCACCTATTTTCCGTATATAAAATTTTAGATTTAACATAATATTGTACAAATCAATTGGTAATTAAAATAAAATGATTTGGGTTCCTCTTTGTTATACTCCGCTGCATTCTTTTTCCTCCATGAAATTCTGTTCTTTTAATTATAAGTCTATTTATTTCCCAAAATTTGAGGACCAAAAAATACAACATATAGTTTTTCCTTAATATTCTCTTTGGAATGTGCATCATGGTTATTCAATAAAATGGGTCATCAAAGAATGTTCTTGCATAAGTCAAATGGTTGAAAAAAGACCACAAATCTTATTATATATTAGTTCAGATTTCTCAAGACTGTAGCTTTCAACCTCGAGATGCTAATTTTTATGTTAGATCACAAGTCATAGCAATCAAAATATGGTGCTCTGAATAGTCAATCAAGAAGAATTTATTCTTATTAGATCACCATGATGTTTAATGCATAAGTAAGGAAGATAAACACAATTTTATAATCTAACACATTTCTTTCCTAAAATGTTAGAAGACTGATTTAACCTATAAAAGTTTATTGGTTAATTCCCTTATACAAAACTTAACTACCTAAAGTAGCTTGTGTTGTGTGATGGAGTGATACTTCTATGACCAACCTCTGGAACTATAATACCCATTAGGTTTATATGATTTGTCATAATAGTAGTGCCTAATTTTGCATTTGACTAGTACCCTACCACATATGTATTAGTTGACTTATACATACATACATATATATATATATAT
Source organism: Vitis riparia (assembly GCF_004353265.1). Lineage (NCBI taxonomy): Eukaryota > Viridiplantae > Streptophyta > Magnoliopsida > Vitales > Vitaceae > Vitis > Vitis riparia. Next base: position 17,696,252 of record NC_048442.1, on the reverse strand, counting down.
ATATATATGCACAAAGCCTTGGATATTATTTGTGTTATCATATTGTTTAATATTGATTTGTTTAACTTAAGAAAATTTGAGATTCTAATATTATATGTGTTGTCATTTTTTTCAATTTGAGAGTGTTGTTAGTTTTTCTAATTAATAGGTGTTTGAAAAACAAGGATAAATGATGTGGATTTTTACCAACCTATATAGAATTATTTTGATTTGGATTTTTTTTTTTTTTTAAGTCTTGGATGAATGCTTGTGTTGTTGAAGTAATTATATTCAGTTGGTTGTGATGAGAACATTACGGATTATTGAAGCATGCACAAAAGCAACTAGTTCAATTATTAGCTCTTATCCATTCTCCAATAGGAGCTTCCTTTTTAAAACTTTATGAAAATACAAATGATATATACCCAATCCACTATTTATCAATGATTGGTTTTATCAATGTACATATGCTAAATTGTTATAAAATTTTGCAAATTCAGCTCACTATTGTTTAAGTAGTGTTAGACTCTCTTAATGTCAAGGTTTATTCATTATTTATTGTCACTAGTTCTAAAATGTTAGTGAGATTTTAGCAATATGGTTCTAAATTCATGGTATTAATGTAGGTCATGCAATGGGTTTAAAATTTGCCTTCCCATAAGGTTGAGGGATATTGCTATCCTTAACCTTGTTTGTGTAAGCTCCTTAACTTTCTTAGTACAAGTGTTTATGAAATGTGCTAGTAGAAAGAATTACATGAGCATACTTACTTCAAACTTTCTTCTAGACTAGACATTATTATTAGATTCATGATTGACAATGCTATTCCTTTTGACAATGATCCAGTTGCACTAAGTGGCAAAGGCAATTGTTTTTCAATATTCTAAGAAGAACTATGTTCATGCCAACCATCGGAGAAAAAAAAAACTCAAGTACTTGCTTATAGGTTAGGCAAATGATTGTGCAATTCTGTCATTCATCTCTCAAGTATGAAATAAACAAAATAACACATGTTATCAATAGTCGTTTAAGTTGACCTTTGTAATTGTTGTTGTGTTTGTTATGGTACTCTTTTTCATTAAAGAGCCATCAACTTTGTTGTGAGTTTAAACCTTTATGCCCTTTTCTTTTTCTATGTAACTAAAGTTTAACTCTCTCTTATTGTGTTGTTATATCCCTGTAGTAGTTGTGTTGTGTTTTATATTAGACTAAATGTACAATGATTATTTCAAAGAGTTGATAAGGATCATAAAAAAATAGCATGTGGAATGAGCTATGGCCTTGAGTTAATGGCTTTATTGTGTTTTATATTAAAATAAATGTGCAATGACTATTTCAAAGAGTTGATAAGGTTCATAAGGGAATAGCATATGGCATGAGCTTTGGTCTTGAGCTAATGGCTTTGTAAAGAGGGGTTTATTGTATGCTTAGAGGGAAAATGAATGTTTACATTTATGTTAATGATATTTCTATTTTGGTAAAAATTTGATATATTTATCCTAAATTGGTGTTTTCAGATAAAGGAAGAGCACGAGTTAAAGATAAGAGAGCACTTCTTGTAGCTTATACTTTTAAATGCCCAAAAAAAAAAAAAAAGATGGTTGCTATGATTAATTTCTCGCTTGTTAAGGAATAATAATGCTACTTATGAATTGTTAGTATGTTTTAGACTTTTGTTAATTTTAGGATATTGTTATGACTTTGATGTTTCCTTGATTTATTAATTTTAGAAGTTGTCTTTGGGTAGAAGATTTCATAATATTTTTTTATGTTTTTCTAATTACATATCTCCAAAAAATTTCTTATATTAACATTTTTATTGATTTAATCTTTATAATTTCATATTTTATATTATGCATTTGTTAAGAAATGAGCATTTTATGACATTTTGTAATAACGATCTTCATCCACATATATATATATTTCTCATATCCTTGTCACTTGTACCCTATTTTAACAATGCATGGATATATTTTTGCATTTTTTTTGTGTCAATATTTTCATATCTTATGGTCAATATAATTTCTCACTTCAATATTTTAATTTTTGGTTGCAAATTCCTTGCCACAACAAACAATTAAAACAAAGCAAATTTCATAACCATAAAGAAGCATCTCATTATTAAACTTTCATGCTATGCAACTAACCACCACATTAGAATAATAATAAAATATTCAAAAGCACAAGAATCCAATGTAAGAAACTAATGTCACATTTAACAAATAAAACCTTTTCCATAAAAGAAACCAAACAACCTGTAGCATAATTGTATCCAAGATTATCTAACCAAACGAGTCAGTGTCAAGCCCTAAGTCCTTTCTCTCTCCTCATACTAACCACTCCATCTCTTCCAATCCACCCTCTCTTTTTCCTTACTTTACTCATTAATTTCTTAGGGGGATATGATTTGCAAAGAGAGTCATTCTCTTCTTACTTATAGTGGCTAAAAGGTTGTAAGGGATACAATGATCGGTGATTGATACAAAGTGTCATACAATTTTAGAACATCCTAGAGTAAATTTAAAGTCACATATATGGATAAAAAAATAAATAAATAGTGTAGTGAAAATACAACTATAAGAATCGATGAGAGTTATAGATTAACCATAAATTAAAAGAACTTTTCTATCTAATACATGTCTTCTTATCCAAATTCTATACACATATTCCCCACCTTTCTACTCATACTTTACACAAACAATTATTTCTTTTCTCAACATCATTCTAACTCACTAGCCTACACTATCATTATCATTACCTAAATTCTTACACTTTTACCATCATTTTAATTTGGACTCAGGACTTCATACCAAGTATAGTTTTATGGAAAAGTAACCGTTACTTCTACACTCTTGCTACCATAATTTTAGGCATAGATATAATATCGTAGCCAAAATGAGATTTTTAGAATAAATTTTATTTGTATGGCAAAAAGGATTCTTTTAAGAATGAAATTTGCATTCATCACAAAAAGCTACATTTAAGCACATTATATATGAATTTTACTTTCATGGCAAAAAAATCACATTTAATCACAATAGTTATTTATGGCAAATAGTTTTTCATTGTCATAAATTTATTTGGTGGTGACAAAACATTACATTTAGCCATGATATTTATTCATGCCTAATAGTCTTCAACAACCCTCCCAAATTTATCTTTTAATAAGGATCATAATGGTCAACATTAAATAAAGCTATTTATAAAATTAGAACCGTATATAAATTGATTAAAAGATAAATTATCTAAAATCAAAATCTATTTCAAACTTCATTTTTTGTATTTTATTTTTCTTAATGCTTATTAATAAATAATAAAGCTATTTAAATAAAGGGAAAAATCTTCACTATTTGTACTATATTTATTGTTAGATTATCGATAAAAAAAAAAAAATACACACATAGCACAATGTTATTGGTCTCTACCAAATCAAAGTCATAATTGGGACCCAAATAATATATATAATAAAAGTAAAGGGAAAAGGAGATATTATTTTTTATCCTATGCCAGAGAGATAATTTAAAAAGTGGATTGACATAAAAAAGGAAAAAATGAAAGAAAGATTGTTTTTTCAACTAACTAAAACTATGAATAAATGCATGTATGAAAGGAAGGGCTCTGAAGTCATCAAAAACCTCACCTGCACGTAATCAAGTGTCATCTGGCATAAGTTTTAACTATAGAAAATTATGAACAAATGCATGAATGAAAGAGTGGGCTCCCAAAAACGTCACCTGTAGGAAATCAAGTGTCATGTGGCATAAGTGAAGTCTTCAGATTTTGAATAGTTTATCAGCCATCTAAGATTAAGGCCAAAATGGTTTAGCGATTTTGTTATCTAGACAAAACAAAGAAGTGATTGGCTTCCAAGAAAAAAGAAACTCTCAACTTTCTCGTCACCCTCATTCGGAGAGAAAATAAAACTAAATAGACAAGATAATGTTCTGTGACAATTACATCACCATTAATAACTAGAAAATATCTAGATCCATTCTTGTAACTTTCCCTTCCACTCTGTTTGGTCCTTGAGAGAAATAGAGGGAAATAAGAGACAATTGGAACCTGGTAGTGGTCTTTCAACAATTTATGACCTCTGATGAGGTTTTTTAGTTTTCATTCATTTCCCTTTTTCTTTTCAAGAAATTGTTGTCATTGTTTAAATTTTTATCTTTAGATAAAGCTTTCTTTATTAATATGTGGTTTTGTTGTTTTTGTAGGCTTTTTCTTATTACCTACATTCTCAGTTTTCTTAGCTTTTATGGTTATATAATAGATTAATTTGCTATTGCATATTCAAACCTTTAAACATCTCCACCATCTAAGGCTCAAGGGAAGATCTCTAGTTCATGTCTTCTTTTCTCAATCGGAGAGGATTTGGTTAGGCAAATTTGTATTTCAACATCGATGGTTCTACTAATAAGAAGTTGCGGGCAAATTTGTTTTAAAACACTATCGATCAAGATGTTTTGAACTTTTTATTGATCCATATGCATTAGACTTTCTGACATTATAATTATCTCTTCACTCCTTACATTTTCAATATCTTTTTGCAAGCTCAAGCAAATAACTTGTTGATCTAGTGGTATTTGCTCTTGGCACAAAAAAGCAGGAATGTTTCCTAGAAAATAAGTGTGGCTCCCTAAACATTATTAATGATGGTGTAATTTGGCCAAAGTATGGTACTTCCATATTTTAAATTCTAATTTCACCTTTTTTAAGTTGAATATAAAGCAAGGTGAACATGTTATAAATATTGTTAATTTTTTATTCACTTACCTTTTTAGCGTATGCTTCAATTTCATAGTCTCTTAATGGAATGAAAATAATTAAGCAACATGTCTTCCACTTAATTTTTATAGATCCAAGCATTAATTTTTAACTCATATGGGTAATATGAACTAACCATTGTTCACTATGCTACCTTACAAATTAGCCCAATCTAGAGACATTGTTCACTAACCATTGTGCAACCTTATGAAATTATCAAAATACCCTTATGCACATAAGTGAACCAAAAGTTAATCCAACCCTCATAAATTATACCATTAAGGTATATGAGCTTTAGCAAGTAGGGATTGCAACGATGCGGGTTTAGGACGGGTCACCCTCATTCCAACCCTGTCTCATTTATTCAAAATAATTTTCATCCCCATCCTATTAAAAAAATTAAACAAGGCGAGGCGAAGCAGGACGAGTATGAGAATTTCCCATACTTGTCCCGCCCAGCCCCGCTTAACTTTTTTTAAATTACTTTTAAAATTTTTAATTACATTAAAATAAACATTTTTTATAAATAATTAAAAATTATTATAATTTTTTATAACTTATTTTATTAAAAAATATTTTATTATATCTATATATTAAAAATAAAAAATTAAAATTAAAATTAAATTAATTTTATATATAATCAGGGCGAGATAGGACAAGGTGGGGCTGGACAAGGCAATACCCAAACCCGCCTCGAATTCTTCCTAGGTTTAAAAAAAAAAAAAATCAAACTCGTCCAAAACTTGTTTATTTAAAACCCAAACTCATCCCACTAGAGGCGAGGCAAGACGAATACCCAAAAAAACCCACCCCATTGTCATCCCTACGAGCAAGGACCCTTAGGACTTATAGAATAACATTAACTCTCTTAAAATCCAATTCTGAATTTGATTCAACGTCTTATTATAAATATCAATTGTATTTTAGTACCTTATGTAAATAACAATGAAACACTAAGTGATTGGGTTCATAACCTACTGTCTGTTATATCTAATCTCCTCATAAAGTGGTGTTCATAGTCTAACAAGGTAAAAGTTATCAGTCTCTCGAGACTACCTCTATTATCCTTGAGTAGAAAATCCTCATATTGTTTGATCAACTGACATATCTTAACTCTCCAAGAACTTATGTCAAGTTCCACTTAAAGAGCTACTATGGTCATAATTAACATGAACACACCTCCTTTAGATCATTCAACGGGACACTTTATCTCAATCTTATGAGATATTATGATGCCTCTATTGAAAATCATCTTCTGATAAGAAACTTATGACTTGAATCTTTTGTGCAACTCTTAATGCACCTAAGTCATGTATAATGCAAAAGATGCAGACCAAAATACTCATAAAATAAGATGCATAGAATAAGAATAGATAAAAGTGAAACTGAAATTTTATTAATAAATAATAAACTCTGAATTTGTTACATTGTGTCCTAACACTTAATGTGACTGGTGTTCCTTTAGTCCCTAGTAAAGAAGGAATATAAAGAAAAATTGGAAATTTTTCTCTATAATTCCTTTATCTTTGATAAAGAAGGAATATGAAGATAAATTATACAACCTGCTAAAATTATATAATCAATCAAAAGTCTCATGGTTCCATTAGTTCAATTCACCTAACATCTATTTCAACCATGTGAAATCATTCAATACATAATGAAGCATAATATATGCTTGAGCAACTTGCAAAGAACCCTAGGAATGTAGGATAGGTGTAGGTTGTTCCCTTTTGTTAGGGGCCTAAGACAACATCTTGTAATTCTCACCAAAACTTGGGAAAAGAAATGAATTCATCTTACACACACATAAAGGCTTTTTTTTAAAAGACACTTTTAATTGAAGAAAACTTGGACATAAGGGCTCTTCTTTTCAAAAGACACTTTAAACTTTAAAATAAAAATAAAAATAAAACAACCTCAAAAGATCTTGAAAATTTGAAGATTTAAAGGTTTTTATAAAGACTTGTGAAGCTTAGAAGATCTTAAAGATTTTAGACTTGAATACTTAAAAGTTTTTGTTTATCAAAAAAAAAAAAATTATGTTCATTTAAAAGATGTCTTCAATCCAAAATCAAGCTACTTGGAGGACATTTTTATTTTTTATAACAAGAATCGGAAGATAGTATAAGGATTGTCTCTAATTTCACAAGTTAATCAAATTTATGATTTTATTTATGATTTTGTTTATGAGTTTTTATTTAAGAAAATTTTATTTGTAATGTGTGGTTAGTTTGCTAGTTGATCTACTTAAGGGTTAGTCTTAACCTTACAAACTAGTATGTCAAAGCTTTAATGCAAACAAAGGTACATAAGGTACATAAGGTTTTAACGTGGTTCGTTCAATCATGCCTACATCCATAAATGAGAAATCATTATTTTACTATACTATAGAGAATATTACAAAAAACATAAACCAAATATAACTATTGAGTTCTTCAAACATCTCATATTTCCCTAATCCTTGTATTTACAACCTAAACTATGAACTCTCTCACTCCACAAGGCATCTCTCATTCTTCCTCATATCTCTATCCACCTCATATAGTCTTCATAAGCCTATCTCTATCTCATAACCTTTTCGCCTCATGACCTAAAATATTTATAGAGATATTCATAATAAATTTCCTTATTCTATAAGGAAATTTAATATTATAATAACATAAATATTTTATACAATATTCTTTACAAAAAAAAGAATTCTAATTGGAAATTTGGGACACTGTCCAACAATCTCTACCTTACTCTTATACCAATTTATTGTGTTGATGAAAGTTTTAATACAAATGATATCAATCTAAGAACACAAAGATAAAAATAATCAACACAAAGATACATGAGGTTTTAACATGGTTCAATTAAACATGCCTACATCTATGGATGAAAAAAAAAATCATTCCACTATACCATAGAGAATATTACAATAGACAAAAACCAAATACAACTATTAAGTTCCTAAAACATCTCATGTTTCCTCGTTCCATGCAATTACGACCTAAATCATGAGCCCCCTCAATCCACCAAGTGTCTCTCATTGTTTCTCACATCTCTATCTGTCATGTATATTACTTAAGGAATCCCTAGATTACTCCAATTCCAGTCTTGAATCACTTAAGGTGCATGCAAACTATACCTAAGGCTCTCAAGATCTAACTAACAAAAAGCTACATGCATAAAAAAAAAACTTAGATCTAAAGGTTTAGAGAGTTTTACCGTAGATTTGGATGTTCCTAAATCAAATTGATCCTGTCAGTGAAGATGTGTTGTACAAGTCATAGAACTCACAAACCCAAAAGTCTTTTGCCACCATGACTTTTCTCCTTGAATCCAAGTACTAAAGATGGTGGAAGTCTCACAGAGGAATGGTGGCTAGGGCTCCCCTTTCTCTAGAGTGAATAAGAAAATATGTCTAAAGTCATAATCTCTAAAGGGAGTTTATATAAGCTTCCCAATGAGCTTAAATGACTTAAACTCATCTTAGGCTTGGGTCACATAATTTAACCCATATGGGTCATAATTAATTAATCCTATTAGGCTCTAATTAATCAATTAGCCCAATTTAGAGAAACCATTCACAAGCCCTTGTGCAACCTTGCATGTTCACCAAAACACTTTATGTACACATGTGAATAAATAACCGAAATACCCCTTAATAAATATATCATCAAGGAATACAAGTTCGAATAAGGACCATTAAGGCCCATAAGAAAATATTGGCTCTCTTATAACCTAATTTTGAAGTTGACTCGACATCCCATTAGTCAATTGCACTCCAGTATCAGATAATATTACAATAAGATACAAGAATTCAAGTTCATGATCTACTATCCACTATATGCAAGCTACTCATGAACTAATGTCCATAATTAAACGAGGTGAACATTATTAACCTCTCAAGATTAACTCTAGAATACTTGTGTCTTAGATCCTCTTATATAATAAATTAACACACTCTAGCTCACTAAAAGCATGTGTCAAATTTCATTAAAGGAATTACTATGGTCATAAATTTCATTACCACATGTTCTTAGGATCACCCAAAAGGACACATTATCTCAAATTCATAAGACATCATAGTGTTTCTATTGAGAATACTTATTATCACCAACCGTTATCAACAATGACCCAATTCATAGGGAATATATTACTATATTAAGGTTTCACCCATAGGTAAAAGTCATCTAAGACTTTAACACAACCTCAATATCTCAAGGTCGAGAAGATACTAAATATCCATTAAATGAATTATTGTGGCTACAAATTTCATTATCACATGTCCTTAGGATCGATCACCTAACGGGTTATGTTGTTTCAAATCCATGAAATATCATGATGTCTTTATTGAAAACAACTATTATCACTAACCTCTATAAGTAGTGACCTAATTCATAGGGTATGGCTACCTTAAAGTCAGACTTGTAGGTCAAAATCACTAAAAACTTTACCACAAATTCAATATTCTCTCAAGGTTAAAAGTTCAATAATAGCTTGGTGAGATTATGACTATCTGATAACGAATGTCATAAATCACCATGAATCATGCCTAATGTGTAACCATACACACTAATGCACTCACCGTAAAAACTTTATTTCGATGACCAAGACCAATCATCCCTCCAATAATGAGGCAATGCACTACAACCTTAAATAAATTACCTAAATTCATGAACCAGTTATAAACAAATCATCTACTTGCAAGGAATTTATACAAATTAGTAACTTGAGACACTTCCCAACACAAACCATCCCCTCTATTTACAATCATTGCCACATGGCTTCATGTGTCATTATCATCGCCACATGGCCTCATGTCTCATCCTCATAGGCCTAACTAAAAGCATTTTGACATGAGATTCTAAAGAAATATACTATTTTAAAAACATATTTTTTTAAATAAGACAATTCAAAGAATATTTCGTATTTCCGATTCTACAACTATTGAAAGAAATCAAATAAAGATACTTTAAAAAAAATTAAATTTTAAAAGATCTATCTCTTCAAAAAGCAATTTCTATTAATACCTTAAAAACTATCATAGATTTGAAAATCATTTTTGATCTTCCACGCTTTAAAAATTGTCTATACTTTTTTCAAAATCCCAAATTTTTCCCCTTACTATGGTGTGGATCATGGTGAATCCTACTTAACCATGTACTCTTGTGAGCTTTCATTGTCACGTCTGCATACCCTCCCATGATATTAATAAAGATATTATAGCTTATGAACTCAACACGGTCAATGGTTGATCTTTGCGTATTACCATTGCTAACATAATCAGTGTCATAGTAGCCCTTAATCCTGCTTCTCATTCTTGCTATATAAAAGACCAAATTTTTTATATTTCACACTCGAGCATCTAAACGAAGTTTCTTTGGCTTCTACATTCCATTCCATCAACCATTTCAGCGCATTCCATCTTCAATATGCCTAATAATCTAGCTATTCAACATTACGGCAGAAGGATCAAACTCAGAAAGCCAGTAAATACATTAAAGAATACAAAATTATAGGGGGAAAAAACCCTAGAAAACAGCTCAGTGATTACAACTGGAGGATCAAATATGTGGCCGTAAGACATATTGGACAAAGCACATTATGTAATAAAAGCTCAAGGACAACACCTGGGTGTTTCAATCGTCTATCTTATCAAGTAAAACCATCTAGCTTTGTGGGACTGAGAGCTTGCTTTCCAGCATAAAAGAGAGATCATGCATTTGTGACATCAACATCTCTACGTCATCAGCCTTCGAACTAGTGGTTGCATCAAGAATATCTTCATCTTTCACAGATTGTTCTAACCTTCCCCCATCTTCTGCACTTCTGTCAGTTTTCCTGAAACATGCAAAGAAGAAATGAGGATCAATGATTAGTCCGACTGTTTGCCCATCTTCAGGAGGTCATAGTTTGAGGCTCACAAGCAGTCAGTGTCCTAAAAACTAAATTAGATCAGACAGCCTGGTGAAACTGTGATCCACCAGAAGTATCATGGTTCCAGTAGTTCAATTCACCTAAAATCTATTTCAACCATGTGAAACCATTCATACTGAAGCAAACCATAGGCTTCGGCAGCTTGCAAAGAACCTAAGGGATGTAGGATGAGTGTAGGTTGTTCCCTTTTGTTTGGGGCCCAAGACAAGGGCTCATACTTCTCACCAAAACCTAGGAAGAGAAACGAATTCATCTTACACACACACTTGGATAGGACAATGACAGAGAGAAAAGTGCCCACACTTGCATCACCTTTTCTGGAAGCATGCCATACCCATAGCCATAGGCATAGCCCTGACTATCACAGCCACGTCCATTTCTTTCTACTTATCATTTTTGAATCATTTCTATGCCTATGTTTCACACCAAGATTGGGGTTCCCACCTCTCTAGTACCCTTGGTAGCATCCATGGAACTCAATATTACATCTTTATTCATTGCTCAAATCAAAAATAAAAACATATACGTTAAACTTATCAACACCTTTTCCTTTCCTTGTATTTTGATTTCAATGCTTCAGTGAGTATCATATTGACATAACATTTAACTCAACTTAATAAAGATGCATGCCAACCATTTACAACATCCTATGTTATCCAATGAAGCTGAGGCAAGCCTCATGTCCCAAGGCGTAGCTCAACTGAAAATCCCCATGCCTCGTATCATACAAAGGCATCTAAAATAAATACATGACTTTGAAATAGAACCAGAGACCTCACTGATATTACAAAATCCTAAGCAATTGATTTTGAGGAGATTCTTCTACTGCATCTTCATATTTGGGTTTTATATCAACAAGTGGGAAGAGAAGAAGATGATTTTGGGATAAGTTGATGTCTTTCTTGGTTCAGTTACTTCAAGGAACCCAACTGAAGCGTGCAGTGGGGCTGGTGTATGCTATCCTTTCAGAATTCGTATACACTTTATTAGCCCCTTCTGAAGTGGCAATTTTCATAGGGAACATGGCCTTAAACATAATCTATACAGTTGATTTAATATCTAGAAAATGAACTCAAAGGAAACAATATCTCAGGCTCAAGGGGATCTTAAAGCTTCCCATCATCCTCTAATTTATTAGTATATGCCATTTAGTATAAAAAGAAACTCTAACCAAGGTTTTAACTTCTAAAAAAGCAATATGGCAATTTGAATTTGCATAAATAACATTTTCAAAAGATAATAGACAGCCAGAGTATACATACCTGTTTGAATCAGAAGCTTCTGGAAGCATATTGCTAACTGTGGAAGAAGCATTTTGATTGTTATCTGACCCAGAAGAAAGGTCCTCCTGCTGTGAGAAGTTACCAAACTCCATGTCTTGCAAGTTACGAGTTGATCTCAACAGATTTGGTTCAGAAGTCTGTTCAACAGAAGGTGTCAGAGAACTACCATTATTTTGTTTCCAAGAACTTCTAAAAGGATCTTGTGAAGTAGAGGAACTTGGAAAATCATTCCAAGCATCAAACAAATTATCATTTTTTCCAAGCGCGATCTTATCATCAGTTGATTTTGCACTGCTGTTTTTCCATTGATCATCTTGAAACCGATCATCTCTTGTGGAAGAGGGACCAGCTAAATTTTGAGCATCCTCAGCTTGGATGGTTGAATCAACTTGTCCCACATGGGCTGGTACCTTGGAGTTCAAATTTTTATACAAGTCATCTTGAATCCAATCATTAGTCCTGGAAGCAGGAGTTGTGTCATCACTCACATGAGCACTATTTATATCTTTTCCAGATCCAAAGACTGCATCCATGTGGGATGAAAGATCAACCGTGGAACCCACAAAAGGGTCAAACTCTTTGGAGCCTTCATGAACACTTTCAGAATTAGCATTTTGGAACTCTGCCTCCCAACCAGAGAAAGCAGCACTATTCTTGTCTTCTGCAGGCCTCACAACTGTTTCAGAAGGATGAACATTCTCAAACAAACTAAGATTTTCATGACCTTGCAATGCATTGCTTTCCTTACTTCTTATCTCTTTTGTTGCTGCAAATTGTTCTTCAGATGCCTTAATAACAGTATCTCTCCTAGCTTCAGAAAAAAAGTTGTCTAGGTCAACTCCAGCCAAGTTCAAAGGACTTTTACTCCGAACTGATGCCTCATTCGAAACACCAGCCCCCAGTTTCTCTGACTCAGAAGTCCATTTTATTTCCAGATCTAAGAGATCTGACAAGGAACCTTCATCTTTCACAGCACTCCGTCCTCTGCTTGCTTCTTTTACTACAGTTGATGGTCCCAAGGCCTCCTGCAAAACAATGCTGATTTTACTAAACATCCATCACACGAAGCATCCCACAAAATATATTAGAAAATAATCCAAAGAAAAAACATGAATTGTTTTATTTTTCATATGGAAGATAGCTTCCCAAAATCAAGAAAGGCAGTACTCTATTCGTTCTATGAATTTCCTTTCACCAACAATGTGAGGTACAGGAGGCTAAACAAGTTTTAGTCTCTCTAAATGGGAATGGAAATTGACCCCCAACAAAAAAAACAAACAAACAAACAAACCCTATCATCTGACCAAAGGAGTTGAAAATGGAAACTGACCCAAGCCACAAACAGTGTCCAGACCAATGCTATCAACTTCTTAATAGGCTCATGAATCAAAGATAATGCAATTAGGTACCATTTCATTTCTACCAAAACAGTACATACTAAATCAGCACCCCTTTTCCATTTCAGCAGGATAAAGCAAATAAATAGAATGGGATTTATATATATTTAAATTCTGGGAAAATTAATAATAATCATGATCATCACTACCGTTATCTCACTTGTCGTATGATTCCACTCTGTGATAATTTTTAAATACATTAACTTGAAGCAATGTAGATTTCTTTGTATCTTGTATTCGATTTTATAAACTAAAAATCGCGTAGTAGTTAACCCTGGCATTATTTCAATGGAAAAATGGAAAAACAGAAATGCTAGCTGAAAGTTTCAAAACCGAAACTCACAAAACCTTACTTTCTAAAATCCTACGCAATACAAACTTCAAAGCCCAGACTCCACTAACCCCAGATGCGATACTTAGCACCGAGCAAGAAGAAGAACATAAAATAGCAAAATTCAGCCTTAATACTCCATTTGGTTGCTGAGAAAATACAGGGGAAAAAAGACAAAATTGGAATTTGGAATTTGGAATTTTGAATTTTTGGACCTTTCTCAATTGTTTATAAACAAAACGACCCAAAAACATAACATCAAAAACCCACATTTTCTTTTCATTTCCTCGATATTTCTCAGCAACCAAACAAGAAAAAGAAACACTCACCGATCCATCCAAGTCCAATGTCTCGAGCAACCAACGAAACCCAGCTGTGTTCTTGAACAAAATCGGCTCTGGAGCAACCTCTCCTTTCTGCTCTAGCCCACAGTATACGCATATGATCGACTGCAACCCTCTGGGTAGCCTTCCCCTGCAGTTGGCGCACCGGAGCTGTGGTGGAGACGGATCGAACTCGGCAATTACTTGGTCGGTCGAAGGGAGATTTGGAAGAGATGGGTCGAGAGGATCGTAGGACGAGAGATTGGCATCCTTGCGAAGCAAGATCTGAACTTGGCGTACCAGATCGACTGGGATATCCTCCAATGGCGCCATTGTCTTCAAGGCATCACCATGAGCTAGGGTTCCTGACCTCTCCCTCTCTTTCGATCTGTGATAGACCTAGGGTTTCTGATCGAGTTCTCTGCAATTCGGCTCTCTTAGGGGGAAGGTGGTGCCACGTGTCATGAAGACTGGTTATTTTGTCATTTGACAGGGATAAGATCTTCTGATCGAGAAAAATAGACGAATAGAGAAGCAGGGTGTGGTTGGATCATCAATATTTATTATTATGAAAAATAATTTGATAAAAAGAAATAGAAAAGAGATAGATTTACAAAATAACTCCAAATTGAAAGTGGGAGGTGGTAATTTATAGGAAAAATAAAATTCATCATGATTTAGGATAAGTCATTTACGGTTAAGTGATAATAAAATAAAATAAGTTACATGGATTATTAATGTGCTCTTGTTAAAAGCCTTGTCAGTAAAAATTCGGTGAGATAAAATCTTAATGAATAAAAAAAAATTATAATATGTTAATAACGATGACATGATTACATTGTTTTTAAAGACTTAGTGTAAAAATCTTTGAGTTGATGTATTCTAATTTGGTGTATAAGTTCATTAGATTATCATTTTGATCTTATTTATTGAACATTGATTATGCTATTTTTTTTAGACTTTTGTGTACAAAAGAACTTTAGTGAAATGCTTTTAGTTTGATCACCTTTAATATATACTCCTCTAGTTTATATAACACATAGCATTATCTTCATATGATATTGGTAGATCATTTTTTATAGAGGATAATCCACATCACTTTCGAATATACCGGATCATAAATCTTAATCATACACATTCACAACTTACACCATAAATCCCAAGTACTTATAAATGATTTAAGAAGGTGATTATCATTATTTGTTTAACCAATTTTCATGATATTTCAATACTTCCACAAGTAAATACTTATTATGTTTAAGATAGATCTTTATAAAGATCTGAAAGATATTTTGCATCTTCATACTCAAACAATTACGGTTTTAATTCTTTTGAATAAATAAGCATGTGTAAATTTATTCTACAAAGATATTATAATATATATTTAATCTCATTCTTATGTCTTCAAAGCTAAGGTAGAATTGTATCTTGCTAGTAAATTGAAAAAGAAATATGTTTAATCAAGTATAATTTGCAAGATGTATTAATACACCTATTTCATTGAGCTATTGGTACTTATGAGCTAAGTTATTCTTCATTTTCTTCTTTCAAGACGAGACATGTCTTTATGACATGTCTTTATTCATTTCAAGTGAATGAACAATCTCAAGGGAATTGAGTGGATGTGATTTGTTCAAATAAAAGTCTTTCAGAACTTTCTATGCATATATTAATTGATAGATTAACATACTACTTGAACAATACTCAATCTACAAGTTAAGGCAATATCTTGTTTTTCTCAAATTTTTCATTTCAAATTCCTTTTTTTTAAATAATTGTTGTTTTATAAGTTCTTCAAGAGTTCTTATATGATTCAAAAAATTCACATACATAGTAATTATTGCAAATTTGGGTTTGATTTCTTAGTGATGGTACATAGGTAAATTAAATTATTCACATATCCTTCTTTTAACAAATACTTGTTCAAATGATTGTACCACATGTGAACAAATTGCTTTAATCATACAGCGATCATTGTAGTTTGATTGAATAAATGTTACAAGATTTTAAATTAGTTATTTTACACAATTTGAATCCTTTGGGGATTTTCATATATTTGTTGATATCTATGGAACCATATAAGTTAGTTGCAATAACATCCATGAAGCATAAATTG
This sequence comes from Vitis riparia, assembly GCF_004353265.1. Taxonomy (NCBI): domain Eukaryota; kingdom Viridiplantae; phylum Streptophyta; class Magnoliopsida; order Vitales; family Vitaceae; genus Vitis; species Vitis riparia. The sequence continues at coordinate 17,680,131 of NC_048442.1, read as the reverse complement.
AGTCCTTAGAAACTATTAAACTTATTAAATATCAAAACGTGATTGCGTTCATTATAAGGGAACAGATTTCTTTATAGTTTATACCAAGTTTTTGTGAAAAACCTTGAGTAACAAATCATGCTTTAAATCTTGTGGTTTCATTACTCTGATTAGATTTTTATACAATGACCCACTTATATCCAATAGGTTTTATGTTTTCAGGGGTTTAAATTACAAGTCCATATACTTTTGGTTTTGCTAACAAATTTACCTCCATTTCGATCGCTTCTTTCCATTTTGACCAATCGTTTCTATTTTGGCATTCATCTATAATTTGTGATTTTTGATCTTCATCCATTCTTATTATGTCCATAGTCACTTGGAAAGAAAATATGTTATTAATACCGTTGCTAGTATGGTCTTGTATTTCTCTCATATGTATATGACTTATTGAGATCTTTTCGGTTCTAGGTACCACAATACCTTTTTAAGAGAATTTTTTAATTTATGCCTCTTCAAAGGCTATTTGTTTATCAAGTTGGGACTTACTAGTCATTTTGTTAACTCTTTTGTAATTGTAAGCTCTTTAGGAACACCAAGCTTTTCATATGTTGCTTTCTTGAGTTTATCTCCTTTGAATAAATAAGTCTATCATGTTTTAGGCATGTCCTAGATTCAATTAGTGTTATATTCTCTAATTGTCTTATAAGAACATCAATCTATACTAGAATTCACAACCAATATATGTGACTTTGTCACTTTTTCTTTTTTCTTTTCTTGTATCTAAGAAGTTCTTACAAATTAATAATCCCTTCAACTTCTAATTCACATTGTTTTGTACGAGAAACAAGATGAGACAATAAGAATACAATCCACATAATGTCTCATCATTTGTTTGAAATTGACTTGCTTCTCCTTAAGGGTAAGAAAACATTTTCATCAAAATGATAATCTATAAAAAGGAGAATATAAACATCACCCGTTAGAGACTCAAGATAGTAGATAATGGATGATAAATGAAATCCATCATAAATAACATGGAGAATATTATATCCTGAAGTAGAGAAATGCAATTTTGTTTTTAAGAGTAGTGGTCTAACAATTTATTGAAGATGTTTGATAAGAGATTCAAGTATATTCTTGGTATGAGCATAAGCAACAAGATGCTCAACTAATATCAACCGACATACAATAATCAAGGAATGTTTAAGAAAAGATTCACCAGCACCATTGAGACAAATTATCTTAATAAGATGATTAGGGAAATCGTACCCTAAGCCAATTTCTTGAGCGACTAATCTAGCAAAGGTAACACTATGAGTTGAAAGAAGAGAAATATGAGACCACCAAGTTAAGACATCAATAAAAGCATAAAATAATTTAAGGGTCCAATATAGGTCCCCTTGAATGTGTTCTTAAAAGGATCATGATTTAAATACAACCTTGGTAAAAAAAAAAATGGTGTTAATAATTAATTTGCCTTATAAGCAAGCAACATAACTGTAATTATTAGTCACCAAAATTTTTTTATTCTTTAAAGGATCTGCATAGGAATTTTTGATGATATAACACATCATTGAGAATCTTGTATGACTCTGGTATTAATGTCAAAACATAAATGTTTTAAAATTATATGACTTTTGGTTCATGATAGCATTTTATAGTTGTTTGATATAACACATATGATAAATAAGGAAATTTTTATAAGCTATGCTTCTGTCCATAAATAACTAAAGTAATAAAAAGACATTCATTACCACCATCACTTCAGAGTTTCAATATCATATCCATTTCAACGAATATATTCGAAATTAAGCTAATTTCTATTAGATTAGCAAAATAAAGAGCATCGTTGATATGGAATTTAGTTCCACTATGTAAAATAATAATTTATCTTCCAAAGCCCTAAATCAAGTGGACATAAGAATATGGTATTAACATTAGATGTACCAAATGTTAAGTTTCTTTTTTTAAAAAATAAAAAACCTCACAAAAGATTATGTCTATTGTGGCTTCATCTTTGAGAGATGCATTTACATTAGATGTTGCATTATTAAGGCTCGAGAAAGATTCATATATTTTCAAATATAAATAAATAAAAAAAATAGATGCGAATTGAATATATATAAAAATAAAATATGAAATAAACGTTCAAAAAAAGATAATATAGTAAAAGAGGCTGGATTATGAAATATTTTTTGTATAGCTACGGAAAATATAAATTTTATAAAATTATAAAAATGAATAATTGATAATTTTGTTTTATAATTGAATATGATATTAATTTTTTAATGTAAAAAATAAAAATAAATTCTTCATGTAAGAAAAATGAAATTCAATCATGGAAATCTGGGTGTTCATTCAGGCTCACCAATAACAAAAACTATAAAATGCAAATATGGTCAAACCCTTAGAAAACAAATCAGGAGGAAAATTACGTTCATGAAGGGGTCAAATAACCAAATCTACCAAAAATTTAGTGAAATGTGAAAATGTGATGAGTGTGCAGTCACAGAAAGATTGGACCTCACTGCTCCCACGCCAGACTACGCGTAGTCAAACTGTTAAAAGACTGCAAGAACATTTACACTTTCCAAAACTGCTTTCGTTTTCTCTGTTTTTGCTTCCAGAAATCAAAATCGGATTCATCACTCCAAAACCCAGAATCCGAAGAGAGTGGGAGAGATGGCTCTGAACCAGCCAGCTTGGTGCACTCCAGCCCTGTTGAAGGTGTTGTTGGGTCTCTTGGCTCTGTGCTTGGCTGGCTACATACTGGGTCCTCCACTTTACTGGCACTCCATGGAGGGCTTAGCGGCCGTCAGCCGCTCCACCTCCGCCGCCGCCGCCGCCTCCTCCTCTTGCCCTGCATGCGTTTGTGATTGTTCTTCTCAGCCTCTCCTATCCATCCCCCATGGTGAGTCTCAAGCGGGTCATCTCGATTTCCTTGATTCTTTGAAGATCTGCTTAGATCCTAAACTGAATTGTTTAGATTGGCCTTGGTTTCAGCTTTTTTTGAGCAATACTATTGTCAAAATTTGAACCTTGGTGTGTACCCATTTTGGGTTTCATTTCATGCGAGTGGAATTGAGAAGATGGGATTGACCCAGATCTCATTTTTGGGAATCGGGAATCCATATGGGTTGAGGAACCCGGGATCTAATAAAATTACTTCAAATTCAAGGATTACGTTGTATGGTTGATTTCTTCAAGCTTTTCTGTTGTTTCATGTGATCCAATTAGCTTCAAATCTGACTCAATTAGTATGAACTTCTTATGCATAATTCTTATATAGATGTAATTAAAAAATCGGAGTATGTGGTAGTGCCATATCCAGATGCTTACTTCTGAATAGGTTAGATATTGATTCCTGAAGTTCCTTTGAAATGAATAAGGGGATAGGAATACTAGTTATTGAAAATTTTTCGTTTGGCATGCTTTTCAATGTTGTTAGATGGTTGGAAGAATGCTCGACTTATTTTCAAATTTTGGGAAGTTTTCCTCTCCCTTGTTTTATGAGCTTCTCTCCAAAGCATTTTGCTAAAACAATAGTATTTTGGATAATAACTCATCGACTAATTTCATCATTTCAGCATATCTTTGCCATTTATTTATTCAGGTTTTGGGATTATGATATCTTCTGTTACTACTTTGATTACCATTTGATCTACTCAAATCCATAATATTTCAGTGCAGGCTTTGGATATGTGGCATGATGATCCAAATTACACATATTACACTTCAATATAAAGTATTGGGTCTTTGTTTCTCACATTGAATTGAGCTGCTAGTATCGTGCGCAATCATGCAAACTATTACTAATCTGTTTTATTGGCTAGTCTTCTGATAAACATCGTTGTGCATGTTGAGCCTTGTACATGTGACGTGGCCCGAATAGGTTGCCAAGGCTTCTATTTGGGATGCATATTGGCTTCACTTAAGTTGAATTACATTATGTGCTATGTCTGCTTGTCTTTTAGTTTCTTTAACGATCAATCCGTACTTATTGAGTTCCTGTGTCAATATTTCTTGCAGGATTAAACAACATTTCCTTTTCAGGTTAGTATCTCTCTAATGAATTAACTGGAGAAGTCATTCTAAAATCTATTGAATTGGTCTATGAAAATACAATACTTAGATATTCTTACTTTCATGTGGTTTTCTGTGTGTTTTTTATCGTTATCTTGAGTGATAAATGTTTTTCTTGAAAAACTGCTTGTTTTTTTTTTTTGGTCTAATCTGGAAAGTGTGCATGTTGGATTTCACTTTTAAATACATAGAAAAATGTCACATGAATATGTCCTTCCTATGTTAGCTTTTTTCCAAGTCTAGAAAATTGGGAAGTATGCCCTTTGGATCTCATGCAGTTCCGTGTTTTATTGCTCTTTTTACTTCTGATAAAATAAGGATTGAAAGAGGGGTCGGCATCCAGTTTGGGGTTTTTCCTCTGGGTGCTGGTGTAATTCCAACTAAATGATGATTGCATTTCTGTCTAGAATTTTCCACTTCCACGTAACCCTCCTCACATGGAAATGAATCATTCGGTTTTTATAGAAGCACCTTCTTATTCAAATGTGAGGAATTTGGTCAGTTCACATAGAAATGAACTGTTTCGATTTTGTAGGCACCTCAATTCTTGCTTTACATCAAGGAGGAGTTTGGTGTATAGGCATGTGCCTTCTTAGCAAATGAAACCTGGCCAGATTGTATGTCAGGATTTTTAATATTATTTTATTTTTGGTGGGTCTGCTTATTATGCTTTCTTTGGATTGGCTATATTATGAGATTTTTTGGACCAAACTGATATTACTTGGCCATTCTGAATTTTAATAGTACCATATTAAAACAGTTGGCTTTAATTGAAGTGGATATTCTTGCAGATATGTGCCATGGTTAATTTGACTACCAACCGAAAATATCGTAATCATTAACATAGGGACTTTTGGACTCTTTATCTTGAAAACATCTGTATCAAATCTTCAAAGCAAGGGTAAAATTCCAGTTATCAAAATAATGTACCAAAATCAGAATTCAGATGGTTTATAATCATCTACTCACCCTTTTAAATTATCATGGTTATGCCTTCAGGTATGACCTGTACAGTATGTGGATTTTATTTTATGAATCCTCCATACCCAACCTCTTCACTCTTTTTGATCCTCATCCTTAGTAGAGAAGCCCAGTACTAATCCAATGAGAGTATGTTTTTCTTCTTCTTAGGAAATTGGGTTGGCCTTATCTTTGCTGGACCCAACCCTAAATTCATGAGGAATATGAAATGAATCAAATGACAAGCGTTCCTATTTCTATGAACTTGCAAGCCATGTGCATGGAATATCCCCTGTTGACCAAGTAAATCAGTCTTCTTAGGCATGATTTTTTGCTGTTTTTGTCTTGCTTGGATTGGCATTCACATTTTTGTAGTCTGCATGAAAGAACTTCAAGATACTGAACAGCATACTAACATGTGATTGAAAAATGTTGTGTTGTGCATATGAAATTTACAAAAGTATATTCTTTCCTTGAACTTCCAAAACCTTCTAAGCTTAAGTTTGGTTTGAGGAATTTGAAGAGCACGTTTCTGATTTTTTTGGATATTTGTGCACTTATATCCTTAACTCTGATCAAAAGTTCTTTGTTTGATTGGTTATACTTCATGCAGATTGCTCAAAGCATGATCCTGATATGAATGAGGACACAGAAAAAAATTTTGCTGAGCTATTAACCGAGGAACTTAAGCTACGAGAGGCTGAAGCCTTGGAAAATCAACAGCGGGCTGACATGGCTCTGCTTGAGGCCAAGAAGATAACATCCCAATACCTTAAGGAAGCAGACAAATGCAACTCAGGGATGGAAACATGCGAAGAAGCAAGAGAGAAGGCTGAAGCAGCATTAGCAGCACAGAAGAAACTGACAGCAATGTGGTTACAGAGAGCTCGTCAGAAAGGATGGAAAGAAGGGGTTGCCAAGTCTCGTACCGGGTCTCAGGGAAATGTGCAGGCTGTCTAAGAGGCTTTCCACACGCTTATGGAACAATCATAGGGTAATGTTCATCTCCACACTTCTTCTGTCCTGAGAAAATTTATTGTTTGGTCTCCCCTCAAAGCAGGCATCATATTCATGATTCTAATCAACTTGCTTGAACAATCTGATGGTCATGGCATAGAAATCTTGGTCCTAATCCGGTCTCTTAAAGTGGGAAATCTGCAAAGAAGCCCCCTCATTTTCAACTTTTTATTCTTTCATCATTAGTTTAAGGATTCCACTTGTAAGACACTCTGAAATCAAAAATGGTAACTGTGAAAAATGGAGTGCCAGATATGTAATACCTCTTCTTATTACTATTAAAATGCCTAAACTGTTCAGTATACTCTTCTAAGTTGTTGCAGACTATGTTAACATGATATTTCATGAATTCCAAGAAAAGATAGATCGAGTTCAAAATTCAAATAATTATTTGAATTCAAAATTTAAGATTTAGTTATTTTCTAATTATGACAAGTTATACACATTATAAAATAAATATACGTATAGAGATGTCACGATGCTACAATATATTTTTATTCATCTTTTTTTTTAAACGAGTATATGAAAACACACTTTTTTTTTGGTCGATAATATATACTATGGAGAGTATTTTTGAATCATGAGATCATTTTTTAGAGGAGCCCATATCAATCACCATAGAGATAAACCCATAGGACTAATGCCAATGAAGTAATAAACACTAATCTTTCAATACATAGGAGGAGACACAAAAGGTGAAAGAAAACAATCACAAAGGACAAGTCCACAGTTCCAAACATTGAAAAGAAAAAGAAAAAGACCATGGAAAGGAAGGACCCCTTACTCAACTCAATAATTGTACATATTATCGACCTCAATTATTCCAAACACATGATGTCATACATCGCTTGTGGGGTCGATGATCGGAAGTGTTTGATGAACAACAAACCTAACAAACCAAGCTCGCGTAGAAAAAGAATAGTGCATAACATGAGGATCATCATCAACCACCATCACCTCCTCCGCCGTGACCATTACCATCACCGCTGCTCATTTGGGCCACGGTGATCGCCGCAACAGCCATGCCGGCGTCGGCGCCGCTAGAATTGGCAGTCCCACCATGGGCGGAGTCAGCATGGCCTTCCTCATCATCGCCGCCCACATGAGCATTCCCTCTTTTCTTGGCCTTCTTGTGAGACTTCCGCCCAGAAGACTTCCCGCTGGAGGACTCATCTTCATGCTTGTCCTTCCGCCCCGCAGGGATGCAGAAACAAATGGTTCCGCCCTTCATTCCTACCTGCCTTCCCTTCGCCTTCCCTTCTTCGACCCAACACTTTATAAGACTTCCTTATTCTTCTCTTGGATCAACAGCAACCCTGCTTAGCTAATAAGTATTATTAACCCAACATAGCAGCATCTATTCATAAAGCATTGTCGGTGAAGCTTTAGCTTTTTTTCTTATTCCCCCTCCTTTTTTCCGACCTATTTCCATTAATTTCTATCATATATCAAATCAGATATAGGTGTTTTCAAACATTTTTCAAATATGATTGTCCTATGTTTCATATTTTAATTTGGCAAAGCTGTAAACTAAAGCGGATTATACGGGGTAAAGCAAAAGCTCCCTTCAAAAGTCATTAAGCTTAATTTGATCTTGTTGAATAAGCAGCAAGAGGCACTATAGAAAAGCAATGGATGGCAATTTTCTTATAGCTGGCACAAGGCATTTTCTTCGGGGACAAACGCACAAAGTTAAACTCATGAGAACTGGACAGACTGTCTCCAAATTATGAGTGTCCAATTATAATGATTCGGTAGACGTGTCATGAGCCATCAACAAATTATTTTGCCAAACATTTTGGCAGCATAATTTCGAGATTTATGGAAGGGATAGTACTGCGGTAAGTATTAAATTATGATTGTCATGATGTGCTCGGCAAAGGCATGCATGGGAACATTGGGCGGCAAGGGATTACGCCTGATTTCCAGTAAGTAAAATGGTTAGTATGTCGTTGCAAACGGTCGCACTTTAATGATGAATTCAAAGAATTAAGCAACATCTGTCAAAGATTGTTTATAAAAGCTAATCAAATTCCCATGATTATCATCGGGTTTTTGTGTTGCATAGTCTGACATTCTTCAAGAAAAACACTCAATTCTAACTTAAGCATCGAAGAGGGTGGCCTGGATTCACCCAAACAATCCTTTGTGTAGATTCTGATGGTCGAGTAAGGAACAAGAGTACCCAAGTCACCAACAATTGGTCCCATCTGTGGGAACTTACTGAACAAAAAGTTTAATACCAAGAATGGCGCACATAGAAACAAATAGTTAGATAACTCGGAATGAGAAAAATCCTGCATTTGAAGAGTGACTCCGGATGGCAACACTTTGCAATTTGCGTGTTGAGTTTGAAGAATGTTGGCAAGAGTAAGAAAGGAGGATGTAAGCCATCCTGAAACAAACTGAAATGCTTCAACAGGAAAACAAGGCACTCTACCTCCAACTAGCCTAACAAAGTCACCTTCCCTCGCCACCAAGTATTCTCGTTCGCATTAACCAAATCATCTACTTATAAGGAACTCATGACTTGGATCTTTCGTGCAACTCTTAAAGTATTCAAGATATGTATAATGCAAAAAATGTTTAAGTTAAAATGCATATAAATTATAATACATGAAATAGAGATAGATAAAAGTAAAATTGAAATATCAATAAATAAATAATGAATTTCAAATTTATTACATCATGTCATACTTTTAAGAATTTTATTCTAACAAAATATTCATGAAAGTGCATGTCACCATGTGGCATTGCACCATGATTAATTGTCATCCTTCGAACTTTGTACTCTCACGCATCTTTCCAATTGTCCTGTCAATTAGATCAATTATCATAAGATTTAACATGTCTTGGCCTGCTTGTCATTGCATGAATGGTAGCAACTAGCCCTCAATCTTCTTGTCAAGTCAGTATTTAAAGTTATTGCTTCCATGGTTTGGCTCTTTCCTTGTTTCTTAGCCTCTCTTGCTTTCTCTTGGATTCCATGTTCTCGCTTTAAGTCTTCAGCTTCTCATTGTGGTTGGTTGCTACTTCGTGTCTAGCAAAAACAATCAGGTTTGAATTCACTAGGCCTTTCTTTTTCATTTGTTGCCACTTTAGTCGAGAAAATGTGATTCTCTCATCTTCTCCAAAAGGGGTGCAGTAACTTAATAATCCTTTCCTTTTTCACCTTTGCAACTAGGATCCTTAAATGTTTTAGGGCACCTTTGCATAGTGAGTCTAACTTAACCTTTTAGGATGCACTTTGTGGCTAGTGAACCCTTAAATTGGTCCCATTCCATTTCCCTGACGAGGTTTCTTAAGGGATTGAGAGTCCTGGTGTCTTTGAATAACAGTTCACCATGTTTGTACTTTATTCAAGACTCCAATAGTCCAACCTGAACCCCATATCTGGCTTTTGGAATGATGGAGAAGCAGAACAACACTTGCGCAAGCAGGAGGCTAATCTGGCGCAGTGCAAGTTGCACATCCGGTAACCCACCCACATAGTACGGATTAAATAAAAAATAACCTACAGGGGCACATTAAAATTAAAAAAAAAATGTAGCATTTAGTACACATAGTAAGAGTACAATCCAACATTTAATATCTCAGTTAGCTTTGTCAACGGCGGTGATAGAAGAACCGCTAGCCGTGACGGAATCGTAGCGCTGAAACAAGTGAGTCACGAATAGGACAGCGGTCATGGTGACATAGTCCTTGGCCGCGCACTGCTTGTTCCTGTCGCTGGGTGAACCGGTCTGCGGCCCGTTCGACCAGAAGAGATAATTCAGTAACTCCCGCCCCTTCTCTTTCGTGAACCGGTCCGGTACGAAAGTTTCCGGGTCGTCGAAGATCTTCGGGTCTGTCATCGCCACCTTCTGGAACCCGCAAAGCAGATCTCCCTTCTTTATCTCAAAAACTGAGTCGTGTGAACTCAGTTGAAAGTCCTTTCTGGCTCGAGCATATTGGAGTGGGACGGGCGGGTTGAGGCGGAGAGTTTCGTACACGACGGAGTGGACTAGTTCCAAGTCTTTAACCGATTCAAAGGTTAGATTTGTTCCCGGCTTGATCTTTGATCTGACCTCTTCTCTCAGTTTGGCCTGTAACTCCGGTTTGCCGCTAAGAGCGCTGAGGAGAGATGGGAAGAAGATGGTGAAGCCACCGAAGGCGTTGAAGCCGAGGACGAAGAGGAGGTTGTGGATGGTTTCTTCTTTGGAGAGGTTGAACTCGGTTTCGCCTCTTTGAATCACGGCTTGGCCGTGTTGTTCGACGAATTCGTAGAGTTTTCTGTAGTCTCCTTTGACGAGGAAGAATGGGTAAGCGAAAGAGTGGAGGAAGATCTCTTCGAGTGGTTGCAGGAAGTTGACGCTGATGGTGGGGAGGAGCTGGAGGAAAACCCATTTGTCGAGCATGACGTAGCCAGACTCCGCAATTTCCGGCGACACAGCGGGATCCGCGCCAACAAGGCATTTAGTTAGGAAATGGAAGATGAAGCGCTGGAGAGGCTTGATGTAACTAGCGCTGTTGCTCTTGGCGACGCCGGCGTCGATGGTGTCCCACATGGTGTCCAGGCTGGCCACGACCTCGCTTGCCCAGATGCTGGAACTCCGTTTCAGAATGTCCATGGCAAAGCCCTTTACCTGCCGGAGATTCCATAATTGTTGATGTGATTTTTCTACAATTTTTATTGATTTATTTTAAAGGGTAATTCATGGAATTTAATCTATGAATGCAAGACATAGAATAAGATAAAATTTGTTGCCCCTATCCCATGGTCATGGTGATGAGTTGCGAGATATTTTTTACTTCGAGATTGTGGGGAACGCAACGTTCTATTTACAGAGTGTCCTCTAGACCACTCTTGGGCCTATATTTGACCTATATTCGAAAACGTTAAATGAAAATTATTATATTTTTATTAAGAAATAAAACCAAAAAAAAATAAAATTCCACTCGCTCTCTATCATTATGGTGATTTGTTTTTAATTTTTAAAAAATATTAAATATTTATAATCAAGAAAAATAAAAATAAAAAATTAGAAAAGCACATCCTAGTCCCTTAAAATTTTAATATATATATTAAAAAATTATTTAAAATCAATTCATTATTTTATATACTACTCCGTTTCATTGATTTTATGTTTTCTGTAAAAATAAAATGATTTGAAAATTTGTAAGTTATAGAAAGACAATAAAATAATTTTTTTTAATATTTTTTTTATTATGTTTAGTTTTTAAAAATTTGAAAGAAAATACGAAATAAAGAAATTAGAGAAAAAAAATTAAAAAATATGAAATAAATTTAAATTTAATAAATTATTTTTTATATTATAACAAGATTAAATAATCTTTAAAAAAAAATTATTTTATTTTATATTTTTTTAAATGAAACCAAATCTGACCAACCATCCAAACATATTTAATATTTTTTGGAATCAAATATAAAATAAAATAAAATATATTTAAAATTAATCAATTATTTTTATATATTATATGAAAAAAATTTCCCACAAAAACCTTACAAATGTTTGTTTTCCATCGCAACTACTGTTTCAACATTAGTGGTTTAGATTTTTCAACACACAAATTTATAAATATTTCTTCCTCCATAAATGAAGGTACGACTATCAGATCTAAAGCAGTGTCACTCGACATAGATATGCTGACTCAGTGAGTTTGGAAGATCAGAACGAGGCAACGGAATCTTACCCTGGCGTGTTGGGTCTCGGCGGTGTCGAGATAGGCACAGACTCGAATGTCGCCGGTGTACTTGACGCTGGGCATGAAGTCGCCGACGAGCACATTCTTCTTCTCGACAACATCCATATCAAAGAGAAAGGAGAAGGATTTGCAATCGAGGACGGCGATTACGTTAGGATTGACACCGACGAAGAAGGGGAACGACGGAGGGACGTTGGTACGGAACACGGTGCTCTTGTACTTGTCGATCCTCTTCCGGAAGAACGTCTCCGGGCCCTGGAACCAGAAGTAGTCGAGGCGGTCGGCGATCGGGCCGAGCACAGGCCAGCCGTAGCTGCCAGGAATCGCGCGAACGGGGGAGGACGACGGAGGAGACGGTGGAGTTAGAGACGACGGCGTCGGGACTCGCGGCGAGACGCTCATGACCGTGGAAGACAACATGATTCTACAGGAGAAACAGGGTGTGGTAGGCAGTTTGGGATCCAAGAGGGGAAAGTTAAATAAATATCTGTAGAATCTTGGTGATGACTGATGATATGTGGAGGTAGTGAATGTGACAGCGATGTGGGACTGTGAAATGGAAAGCTGGTCCACACAAGTTAAAGGTTTCTTCCCTTCAAAAAATTATCAACAGACAACAATTTCAAGTGTTCACATTTTGATGATTTTACTTTTATTAGAAAACGTGCCAAATAGGCTTTAGAAGGACAAAATGTTATCCTTTTTAAGTTAGAGATTTGAAGATTTTTCCAAGATGAATGATACTTCGACCCAACAAGTGGTTATCGAAATACACGTGGCACCATCTAACTAACAACTAGTGACGTACTTTTGCACCAATTAAAAATAAGAGGTTCATACAAAAATAATAATAATTTTTTTATATTTAATTTTATTTTACAACACGATATCAATACGATCTACAACATAATCAATATAATTTTACTTTTTATGTAATTGTTATAATTGACCAATCATTTATGTTTTTACAACATTGCTTAACTCTAATTATTCATACCCTGAAACTATAGAGAAAATGCTAGTAAATTAATAAATATCAAAATTCATATAATCAATGAATAAAGGTTTACTATATATATATAATAAAATTATTCTTTTATTTTTATTATTAGATATTATGGAATTTTAATGTGATTTTTATCACTAGATTGGTTCTTATTTTTATACGATTTTGATTCAATTGTATATGTGGAATCATACAAAAATAGAAATCCTCTTAACCCGAAGGTATGAAGAACTATAGAAATATGATAATTTTCCATAACTTGAAGCAACTATCTTATATATTCATATAATAAATTTTGTATGACTCATATCATGAGTTATATCAATTTTATATATTTTCATAATCAAAGATTATGAAGGAACTATGTGAATTTTTATTTTTATCTTTGTTTTTTAATTGAATTATTGAAAATTTTAATTTGTTATCATTCAGTTTTGATTGATTATATCATCATTGTTATCTTTAAGTTATAGAGATTGAAAATTCTAAAATTGTACATTTCATATCATAGAAAAAAATCATCCTTTTAATACATGCACATGTCATATTTATTCGTTGTATGCAATGATTAAAATATCGCGATATTTTGGCGATATATCGAGTATCGGTGGACTAGACAATTTATCGTGAATTGCATCGATTTTTCACCCATATCTCATGATATGTTGAGCAATCAATGCGGGTCAATCAAACTTTAAACATTACTCCAATTTTCCTTCACAAGTTTGCCCCTTGTCATATAAATTGTACCAAATATATATAAACTCAAATTCATCATATAAACATAATTTTTTAAAAATGTTTTAAAGAACAAATTAATTATAATTATTTTACAATTAAGTGAAAAAAATTCATCTATTTAAATACCAAAAATATAAAAATTATGGTGATAATTTTTTTTCATAATGTTATTAATACCATTAATATATTAATTAAGTGTTAAAAATTATACATATATTATCATTTATTTTATATTATCTAATATAATTTAATCAAATGAATTATAATAGTAATATTAAATATATTTTTAAATTAAACATATTTTAATCAAATATCACAATATTATTATCGAATAATATTTGATATAATTTAATAATAAATGTATAGAAATTCATATTTTTTTTATTAGCACATACAATATTATTATCAAATATAATAAATTATACTACACATATATCAATTTCTTGAACAAAACCAATTTAAAAATATTTATTATATTTCTAATTTTATTTTTAAGAGTTTTTTCTTACATTTTTATAATTTCTTATCAATTTTAGGTTCACCAACATTTTATGTCAAAATATCCGTCGATATATCTCCGATATATTCGTAAAATGGAAGTACTGATATATTCGTAATTACCAATATTTTCATACTTAGTTGATGCATACAATATTAAGTGTTTGATAAATTTATTTCAAGATATTTGTCTCATATATTGAATAACATATGTAACAACTTATGTTAATCTACATCAAGCAAACTTGATTGCATACTTTAGAAAGGATAAACTTATATCACGAATAATATATAATTCTATTTGAATGACATTTTACATTCTATTCAATCCAAAAGAATATAATATAATTAATATGGTCCTCATGTCAATAATAATGCATCAATTTATTACAAGTCCTGTAGACATATATCATAAAGTTAATAGTTTTTTGTCTAATGACAAGTTTATCCATACATTTGAAATGTAAAATGATATGCTGTGCAAATTATTATTTTTAATGAGAGAAATTTTCTTGTCATTGAGGAGAGGAAGTTGATTCCAAAAAAACAACATGAAATTTCTTAGAATTTTTTTTATACAAGTAAATATGATACATTAATGTCTATGAAAAAATATTAATTGACACAGTAGATGCTCGCTCGAAACATGATAGAATAAAGGAAGCAAAAAATACCGTTAGATAATGAAAAATGAATTCAAATTATGCCTGAAGTGTAATAGATTTGTCGGTTCAAAGGATGTAGTTCCCCAAAAGAGGAAAACAAAAAGAAAAAAAAAAACATATGAAAAAATCGACACTCTCAAAAAGGTAAAAAAAATAATAATTTTATCGGTTTAAAAGTGATAAAAAATTACATTTGAAGAGACAAATAAATAGTCTTTAAAGACGCACATATTGAATAAATAGTTCCAAAAGAGGTACAATTTGAAGAAATAGCTCCCAAATAGATACAAATTGAATGAATAACCCCTAAAAAATCATAAATTGAATAAATCACCCCTAAAAAGGCATGAATACCTTCATACTTAAAAGTAAAAGAGATCTCTATCAATTATGGATATGATAGAAAGAAATGAGATCAAAATTATATTGTCATTGACAAATCATCTTCTTTTTAGATGACCTTTTACATAATAAGGAATAATAAAAATTCCAAACTTATGAATCATGTAACAACGTCCAAGTAGAAACAATTGTCCAAAATGGAATACGAAATTAAACTAGTTGATGAAATGCCAATGTCAATGTCAAAATAATTTGAGGTTGTTGAATATAAATGAATCTTAAGTCCAATGCCAAAAGACATAAAAACCATTGGATATCAATGGGTTATTATGCTATTATAGTATAAGGTTTTCTACAAAACCCAAATATCAATTTTCATAATTATTTGGTTATAGGATTGATAGTTAATGAAAGACTTGATATATACTTTAAAATGTATATGGATGCATAAACGTGTTAAAATTCCTCAAGAATTCAAAATGTATTAAGCAACCAAGTCCTTGAAGAATTAATGTGCCTGAAGCAAATAATTCCCTGAGGTATTAATATTTAAAGTAATAATTGAAAATCTCATATCATATTCTAAATGATGTCATGTAATATATTTAACTAAATTACGTCCTTGTATAGACTAAAATAAAGGTTTGTACTTGTTACAATCTTATTGGAATTATTGAAGAGTTTTATAAAAGTGATCAATTATCTAATGAAAGATCTTACAAAACCAAATTTTATCCTGACTTACAAATGAAGCACATTCCAAATGAAATGTTCGTCCATCAATTAGTATACACAAAAAGTCCTAAACTACTTTCATATTGATAAATCACATTCATTAAGTTCTTCAATGCAATTTGTTCACTTGAAGTGAAAAAAATTCCTTTTGTCTTAAAGAAAATAAAAAATCTCTTTGGTCCAAAAATACCTTTATCTTGATATTAGTGGTGCACTATGTGTTTTGTAAATTATACACGATCAAATATAATATTCTTTCTTAACTTGCTCGTTAGATAATTTTATACCTACTCAAAAACATTGGAATAAAGTTATTACGATATCTTTGTGAAGCTACTAACAAGAGTTAATTTTATTCAAAATGAAAATAATATCAACCGATTGGATATATTGATGTTGGTTATCTTTCAACACCCCCACAAAACTTGATCTCAAATGGGATATATATTTACTTATAGTAGTGTAATTGTATCATAGAGATCAATTCAATAAATAGTGGTAGTCATTTCTTTAAATCATTTAAAGATACTCTCTATCAAAAATAATTTTACCAAATTACATGAAAATAATGTGACTTGTACTACACAAATTAAAGGGGTATTTATAAAGGATGATAGAACTAAATAAATCTTCAACAAATTCTTCTATACTCATAAACTTCAAGAAAAAGGTGAAATTAATATTTAACAAATTCGATCATGTGATAATCTAATAAATTTTTTCATAAATGTGCTACTATCAATTACATTGAAAAAATTAAGATATAATATAGAAATACATAGATTGAGATATCTACAAATTAAAGTGTTGAAGAAACCATAATCATGTCTACATTAAGGGGAAAATATTAATATAAATATATTATGCCTTTTTTTTCTTTATCCAAATTTTGTTTTATTAGGTTTTACTATGAATGTTTTTAACAAGATAGTCATAATGGTTTTTCTATTGGATTTTTTCTAATAATGTTTTATAAATACATATTTTTATGATCATGTAAAAAGAAGTGTTATAAAAATTTGAAAATTTATCCATCATGGGAAATTGTGAATGATCAATATCGATGTAAATTTATTCCTATCTCTCTATAAATAAATAAATAAATAAATAAATAAATAAAGACTTGTTAATGAAATTCTATTTTATTTTTCACTCAACATTCTCATTTATTTTCTTTTTCTAATTCTTTTATTTTACAACAATTTTATTATGAAAATGCAAAAACAAATCAAATATAACTAAAATTAAATAAAAATTTATAAAATTTTCAATTATTTAGCACTTATATAAATGAGTTAAAATAATTAAACTACCATATATTTTAAATTATTTTTAAATTTTTCACCCTTTTTTTCTTCCCCATTTTTTTTCCAACATTTTCGCATTATCCCTCCTCACCAAATAGTCAAACCGCATCAATCATGGGCATACTACTTACATAGGCCAAGTTTAAAAAAAATTAAAAAGCTGAAGCGATAATGTGGGACCTACGGGTTGGTGTCTCTATTTTGGCTTGACCATTTCTCCTTTTGCAGCTGAGAGGGAAAAAAAAAAAAAAAACAAACAAACAAACAAACTAGAAGTAGCTTTCTTATCAAGAGGCCTATGCTCTTGAAAAATCCAATTAGGAGACATCGTTGCCAATATTTTGGTCTATTGAATCAAATAAAAAAAAAAAAAGAAAAAGAAAAAAAGCATGGAAATATTGGCGTATTAGTAGAAGGTGGAAGAGCTACCACATGGGTGGTTAGAATCAATGAATCCGCCCAGCAGCGAGGCTCAGGAAATCTCAGATGTGGACCTCACACAAGATTTGACACGATTTATTTTTCTGTGAGCATGGGCGGATTCGACACGTCAGAGAAGAAAAGGAAAAGAAAATAGGAATTATGCTAACGTGTCGTAAGGTTCCTGACAGCCCATGGATCCAAAACCCTCATGGGGCAGTGGGGGAAGTTCTTTTCCTGATATTTGTAACGGTAAGCTAGGTTCAAAATAAATTAACTAGTTTGTTCAACGTCAACATCAAATTTTAGGGTTGTCAAGTCATCAAGATGAAAATATTGGTTTTTATGATCGCCACATGGCGCATTAGACCAGCTGGCTAGCGCCTCTTCAGCTGTGCTGAAGGCTGATTAAATTAACCACAGAGAAAATCGATCATTCAACACTGAAAAATCAGTACGTATCAGGAAAAATTGGAGAAAATCAACAAAAAAATCAGCATGATCGACTTTTCTATCTATCTTTTTGGTGGTTAGCGAGATAGCATACTCATGTTTCACACGGTACCACTTGAGGGATAGCTTTGAATATAGCTTCCTTGGCTTTAGTTGAAAATGGGAAATACATCCAATGGAGCACTTAGTTATTCAAACAACCATAATTCAACGCCCAAGACTCCTAGTTTATGATAGTAGAATGTGCTCAATGTTACAGAGACAAATTCTGTCAGCAAATCAGCATATGATATGGACAATATTGTAAGAAGAAGGCAGATTTTATAGAATTCAGTGCTTTCAGTGCCTGTTTTTAGAATGCATTGCAGGAAGACAAATACAGAGTGAGCTGCTCTAGAGTACACAAATCTATAGAGAAAGCACAAGAAAGAGAGAGATGAGAAAGATGAGGGTTTAGATCACTTCACTTGTAAGTGTATCATCATGAGGAAGGTGTATGCTGAGATCATCCAAGTCGGCACATCCGTTGATGCTCAAGCCATGCTCGTTGGCTAAATGTAGTAGGCATATGAAACACAAATGAGGCGAGATATCCTCCATTGCAGCAGCTGCTCTGCTGTGATCAGGAAAACTGGCCAGGATGTGCCTAAAAGAGACTGCTTCTTCTTCATCCTTAGAGAGATGAAATATCCAACATTAGGAGTAGCTTTCCATAGTATAAAGGATAAGAATAAGAAGCAGATAGTCATGGAAGCACTTGAGAAGATAATGAAACAAATGTCATGGAATCTTAGAATTGTTTCAATTGGTATTTGACATGTATTCATACCATGAAAATGGTCAAAAACTTCAGACTGAAGCAATCTTGCTTTGCAACATCCAAACAACAGCAAACCTGATGCTTCATGATTTGATAATTTGGTTTCTACAACAATTTTCTTCTCATGAATCATGGTTAGGGGATGATCCCTACCATGTTAGTAAGATTGCAGATTGTTACGCTATTTTTAATAATGCAAAAAACAAGGCCCCACCAGTTCAGCGGTCAAAAACTTGTCCCTGATGATGTTTATTTTTTTTTCGTTCAAGTTAAACACACAATGGCGTGCCACTATCTTTTGCTTTTCCATTTTACTTTTCTTGACCAGCTAGGCATCATCATTTCGCTTATCCAATTCCCTTCAATATTCTTTCTCTTGCTTTTCTTTTGTTCACCTATCTTGCTAATAACTTAGATGGCGGACTAAGACTCCCACAAGGACAACTGCATCTTACCGTTTTCTTCTCAAGCAGCAAAACAATTTCAAATATCAAGATCACTACGGATCACGAGAAAGGGTTTGGACAAAAAGAATCAGTTGCATCATAGAATGACATATCAATAGTCCATACTTGATAACCTTGTGTCCGTTTATCCACTATATCCTAAATCAACATTTACTGATTGAAGAGTAATCACCAGGAAACCAGAACAAAGAATGCCAATAAATTGGCATTATAAGGATCAGGAATATAAACTGTGGTAAAATGACATGACAAAAAATTGTTCTATGGTAATTCCAAGAAAGGAAAATCAAGTGCATTCAGATTCCTCTGATAAGTCAGCAAGATTTTGTAGATACTTCTACCCTAATGCTTTACTCATGTGGTGTGCACGTGGCGGGTGTTTGTTTTGCATAAAAACTTTGAAGGAAAAAAAAGGATGAAAGAAAAAGGATAGCAAGAACTCTTCTATATTTGGTTCGGTTACAATAATACAAGGAACATCCAATATCATAAAAAGATGTTATGAAAAAAATAACAAGATATTCACTTACCTTGACTGATGATTGAGTAGACTTTTGCATATGGCCCCAAAGAGTTTCTTTTAGTGCCTGGACATCAACTTGTTTAGATGTTTTATCATACTGGACTTCAATCTTGTTTACCTGAATTGTTTGAATAACAAAGCAAAGCATTAACACAAAAAGTAAAAATATTTTCAATGCAAACTAATTCTGTTTGACCAATAATGCAAAGCATAGGTTGGAAATATAAGTTAAATTTAAAAATATTGCCTCCTGATGAAATATAATATGCTGGACATGCTTCATGATCTTAATATATGAAGCCATATATTCAGGTTATAAAACTAACAACTCCCATTTAATGAGCCTTCCTGATTCCTAGATTCAGGCTCAAGTGCATGAGTAAACATATACACAAGGATTATCAAAACCAACCTGACGAGGTTGAGAGACAAGAGTGCTGGAGTCCTCCAAATCACTGTGAAAATTTCCATTGTCAAATGCGTCATCAAACCCATTTTCATCATCCCATGATGGAGATACACCAAAATCGTCAACTTGTTGCCTTGATTCGTCTGAAAATTGGGTAAGGATTAGCGGTGGCAATTCATGATGGTGGGTCGTGTTCGTGTTGTGTCAAAGCCTAGGAATTCTACGACATAGCTCAACCCAAATCTGACACGAATAATAATTGTGTCAAAAACATAAACTCAAATACTACCTAATTATTAAATAGGTAACATGTCGTGTAGTCCATGTAACCCATTTGATAATTAGGTTCTCTTATTTAATAAAACAGGTTGAGTAAGGTCTTATGTATGTCTATATGATTAATGTTTCAACTAAACATGTTTATGACTCAATTGACCTATTTATTTATAAACAAATTTAAAATGAATCAAATATGGGTTAAATAGTTTAAAGATATAATTCGGTTAATAGCGAGATTATTAGATGGGTCAATTTGGGTCAAATTCCATTCGTGTTATGCAGGTTGGCCAAAAAATTACCTATTTATTAAACGGGTTATGCAACTCAGCACGAATTTGACTCAAACCCATTTATGCTCAACCAAAACTCATGAAAAGTGTGTTGGTTTGTGTCGTGTTGGTGAATTATATCAAACTTTGTCACCCTTAGTAAGGATTGATAACCAACAAGAACAATATGTGCATATTCTATTAGTTGGAGTACAGTAGTTGATGCATCATGAATGAATAAGAATAAGAAAAGGAGGGGAACATGATGACGGAAATTCTCATGTAAAATGTTGTAAGCAGCTTCCATAAAAGATAAAATGTGTATCATTGCAATGAAGCAACAAATAAAAGCCTAAAGAGGCAGTAAAAGAGAAAAAAATCCCAGAAAATTGAGTAATTTTGAATCATCACAATCCCCTTCTCTGGTGTTTACATCCAGTATCTGATATGTGAAATGACAAACATATTAGAGTTCTGCACTACTAAGTAGACTAGGTTATTAATACTTCCTAGATCTCCTAGAGATTTTAAATCATATGTGAGTAAAACAATCTTACCTGAGAACCTTCTTCGCCTCCTCCCAAGACACTACAGCCAGACCAGATGTTTCATCAAGAAAATTAAAAGCAAAAATTAGCATGAAAAATCTACAGCAAAGCAACCATTTTAAAATACCATTTTCACAAACCAAACGGTAATCTACAATCGGTACACCTAGAATTACCATTGTATTAGGTAGAAGAAATAACTTGACAAGATTCTCCGGCTGATAGTGGCAATCTTCTGGAAGTTTTGTATTGCAAGGAGCTCTATTAGCAGGCAGAAACAATGACTTGGGATTTTTGGGAGGAGCGAAGACATCTGAGATCTCTTTGTCCAAGGCTTTTGTAAAATCAATATCAGGTTCTGCCTGTTTTTTACTCCTTGTTCTCTTAGTTGTTATTGGTGATCCCTTTTCTGTAGCGGGATCATCCTCTGGACCTAATAAACAGATAACATGATATGTAACCACACTAATGAATTTCCACAATAGAAAGGCCAATTAATATATCAACTGCCTCCAGCCTCCTAAAGCTTACCTTTCACCTTCCGATACTTCCAATGATCAGGACCTGCCCAGGCATTTTGTTTCGAAGCAAAACCCAAACTTAAAAACAAATAATCATCAACTCTCTCAAATCTGTCATCCATATCAGGTTCAACAACAGTAAATGGTCCACTTTCCTGCAGAGTAAGTACCAACTTGTGAAAAAACTTAATTTTACTCTTTGGTTTATCAAGATAAATGTATTAAAGTTACAAAATAAATAACAGACAAAACTCCTTTTTTGAGCGGTAGGAAACAGACCTCATGATGAACTGGAAAAACTGGATCTGCACCATAGGAATCTTCATCAACCACACTTGTTCTGTCATCATGATCAAAGGTCCAGGTATTGCAGTTCTCAAATGCATCAACATCCGACTCAGCCTCGTTATAAACTGAATTAACTTGCTCTTCTGATTTATGGGCAGAAGAAAATGTATCTAATGGCCTTTGATTGTTTTCATCAAATCGATCAACAATATTCCTTAGGGTTGGCGAAATTTCATCTTTTGTCCGCATGTTCAATACCATCTGTTCAATGCATTCTATAAAGAAAAGAGGAATAATTATTCTGTGAAAGAAAACTGCAATTTCCTATGTATCTGCATGACAACACCAAAGAGATTAGAATATTAACAAATGCAACACACCTTTTGCAAAAGAAATATCTATTGTATCTGATTTATCAAGTTCAGTTGCACATGACATACAGTTCCCTGGTATTTCAAAGGAATCAAAAAGCACCCGACAGCCACCATACACTCCAAGATTGTTCAACAAAAGGCCTTTGGCTCCACCTTCATCAAACTGTGCAGATGTTTGATGATAGAGAGGGTCGACTGCAAATGCAACTAAGAAACCAAAGAAATTTCTTTAAAACCTCATCTAAATCACAAACTGGTACCATATATAATATAGGATTGGACTCACCGTCGAACTTCTTTAGATTAAGAACCTCAAAAGACGATTCCAATGTTGACAAAGGTGATATCTGCATATATTTACTTCAGTCAGTTTGTAGTCTCGTCAATTAACCTATTCTACAAGTCAGAACTATTAACCTTCCTATCTAGCTCTTTCTTAGAATGCCCTTCCTCTTGCTCACTGTTGACATTAGCATCCTCCACCACATTATCTGGCATCATAAGTCAATATATTTAAAACAGAAAAACATAGAAGGAACACAAGGTGCAACAAAATGTTACAAGTCAGCAACTCAAATAGATAGGCCTCCAACCTCTTAACAGTTAGCCTCACAAGCAAAAGCTAAAAAAGAAAGAGAAACCAAACTGCAGCAATAAAGAGAATATAAAAGAAAGGAACAATAGCACAAGCAAAAAATTTCTAAATTCAAACTTCAATAGTTACCTACTAATAGAACTGTAACATAAATATCCACTTAGAGGATGATAAGTCAATTTAAGTATTGCAAAGGCAACTATATAGCAAGCTTTCCAAAGGATGAAATTTGTAGTGTTAAAAGTGAAAGTGGAATACATATGTGATATGAGGCTTGAAGAATAAAACCATTTCCATACCAAACAAGCATACATTAAAGAGTAAAAAGCAAAATTAACCTTGTTCATTTTCCTGACCCACTCTATTAATCCCACCAAGGACCTTATATGCCTCTGAGTGCACTGAATCCACCCTCAATGAGTAAATTTTAACCCCAGCTTCAAGAGTGCAACTTGCCTGTATAGAGGAAAATGTTAAAATAAAAAAAATAGAAAAAAAATAAATAAGAAGAATACAGAAATTACAATAGAAAAATAAAACATAAAAGAAAATTTTAGGGCCTATTTGGCAACATTTTCAAAAACCATTCTCAAAAATCAATTTTTGAAAACAGTTCTTAGAAACAATTTTCAATTGTTTTCAAGAACAAAATTCTATTTGAGAACTTATATATGGAAATTAGTTTTCTTAGCCTATTCTCTATGAAGGTATTGGACGCCTTTGTATAATGTAAAAGTTCTTGACCTCTTCTCCATGTTTCAAATTGTTTCTTAACAAACTCTATTAAAAAAAAACAAAAAAAAAAAACACCTGCAAACATTTCAAATTTGTCAAACCTGTTTTTAAAGTTGAAAAACTGTTCTAGAACAAAAAACAATTTCCAAACAAGGCCTAAATTTCGGACATAAGCTCTCACTTATTTTTTTCATCTATCATTTTAAAAAGCTAAAGTCAGTCTTGAGGCATTTTGCCTAAATGAAGGGAAGCGTAAGCCTTGAGGTGAAACAAGGAGTAAACCTCAACTTAAACAAAAATAAATAAATAAATAAATAATACGAAAAAGAAAAGAAAAAATATAAAAAAAAAAACTGGAAAAATACTAATACAATCACATGAAAATTGAATAATAGGCAAATCATATAATCATAATAATCAAATAAATCGTTTTTTAGGGCCTATGGTTTCCAGTTTAGTTCTTCTTTCTCTTTTCTAAAATTCAGCTCTTCTCATGGCTTCATTAAATAATCTCCAACACTATCATCAATATCACTAGTAGGATCTTCCTTGGAAACATAGTCATATTAATTGCTCTATTGTCCTCCCCTTTAGTGTTAACGTCCACTCATTCTTCTTCTTCATCTATTAATTGCAATTATCTATCAATAAACAGATAATGATTATATATGAGCTCAACCACCACAATGGCCAACTAAATCCTTTGTTAATTATTTAACCCTAGTCTTGGACCCCAAATAAAACCTGTAAATCTAAACCAGATGCCCACAAAAGCAAAATTCATTAAAACCATTGAATATTGAGGTTTAAACCTCTTACAAAATATATACAAAAAGCCCATAAAGGTCTTAAACCTATTGTAAGCCTTAAGACTATTTGAGGCTTAAGCCTCGAGGTATAGCCTAAAGGTTGTAAGCCTTGATTACCAATACTGAGGCTATTGCCTCAAGGCTAATTTGCACAGCCTTACCTTTAGGTGAGTCTCAAGGTATAAGCCTCAATTGCCTTTTAAAACACTATTTGCATCAATAAAGAAATAAAAAATTTCAGGGGTGTCCAATTCCTTGTGAAGTAGACTGGTTTACTCATGAACCAAAACCAGATCATAAAGTTTAACATTTATAAGAGCAAACAGCAAAGACTGATGAGTAGTTTACCGTCTTAAGGATTATATGTCCAATATACTGTTGAACTGACGGTTATCCGATCATGGAAGAATGTACAATATGTTCATGTGTCTAAAAAGTTATGTAAAGAAGAAGGACATTATGGAGTAGTCCAAAATCAACACATGCTGATAATCCTAAACAGTGTGCTTATAGCTTTATCATATATTTACTCCATGAATTATCAATATCATGTGGCATACCTTTTGAAAATTTGTCTCCGCGTCATCTTCTTCTTCAACTTTAATTATCTCGCAAAGATGATCTATTAGATTCAGCTCCCAAGTGTTCTTTTGATTGATTTTCTGAACCAACACAACCCAAAAGACAAACTAAACCCTGAGTTGCAAGATACAATAGCGTGCTGTTTGGTGACTCAGAAAACTGAGGAAAATGAAAGAAAACATAACTTTAAGTCCTACATCTTCACTTGTTCTAAAAACAAAATATAAAAAATAAAAACAACATTACCAACTAGCCCAAGTACTTGTCTTGGGTTAAATTCAATCTATTTTTCCCGGTTCTTTTTAATAATCAAAATTTAAATTTCTTTCTCTTTTTTTTTTTTCTCAGAAATCAAACTGATCTATGAAATGGGGACCCGGAGAACTCGGTTGGCGTTGAAAAGGTTGTCCATTATACAAAGGTAGAGTGAGAGAAAGTACTGACATTTTCGCTAGCGAGTTTGATGCAATTCTGAAACAATTCAAGAATCTGCTCTTTGCCGAGGCACGGATCGGGATCGGGAGGCGGAAGGGCATGAGCAGCCACGGACTTTCGGCGAATAGAAGCTGCGCGTGCTGCTCGTGCCTGAGCCCGCTCGAGTTGGTCGTCATTGGAGCCCAAGAAGAAGGGACTTGTGGGAGATTGAATCCGCGCAGACATTAGGGCTCTCTGCTTCTGCACCGTCGCTGGATTGGGGCTTAGGGTTTCAGCCATTAGTAAAGATAATCACTATATTTTTTCTAATCTGAAAAAAAAAATTATGTTTCCGAAGCTTCACTGTTGAGAAAATGCAGTGAAGAAGAAGCAGAGTTGCGATTTTCCCTCCCTTTTCTTTGTTTGAATTTTGGGAAGAAAGAGGCTCTGCTGTGCATAATGTACAGATGAAAAATAATGCCTTAAGGAAAACGACGTCGTTTGGGTTCCACCGTTAAATGAAACGACGTGTATTATTGCCCTGTTAATAAAAAAATGAGGTGATTTAATATCATACATGATGAATACTCGATAGTGGAAATAAAATATTTTTTTTAAAATAACAAATACATTCATTTTAAATTATTTTTGTCATATATTTTACAGAAACATTTTCTGTAAGTCTTATTTGTTTTTTTACGTGAATTTTATCTTTTTCTGTTAAGGTAAAAGTAATTTGTTAACATCAATTAAAATAATAAAAATAAACTTATTATCAATAGATTCGATTTAATAATGTATTCTTATATCAATAAGTTACTTTTAATTAAACAAAAAAAAAGTAAAATATTTTGACTTTTTATATTCAATCAAAAAAACAAATCCCACTACTTATTTTCTATATAATTTTTACTTTTATATTAAAACAAATACTAAAGAGACCGGGTTGTTCAAATTTCCCCCAACAATACCATACCATGTGAAGGAGAAAAATCAAAATTCAAAGAATAGGAATGAATTTTCATTTATGTTCCCATTTCTAATAAATAATCCAAACCAGTAATTAATGGGAAATAGTATGAATTTCTCCTTCCTATTACAATGTGGGAGTTCAAATGCCAGGAGTAAGATTCCCATATTCAATGTAAATCAGCAACAGAGGAAACATCAGAATAATTGTGCTAAGAGAGACAGAAAAAAGGAGAAACAATTTATAGAGAAGCCATCCATTCCATGTATACAGGGGACTATGCGAAAGTTAACAGCAAATATTAACTCTCCCTGAATCCAAATGAAGCACCCCCAAACCACTTTATAGGCTTTCAGTAACTGGGAAATCATCTTGCACAGCAGCTCTTCTGCTCGTCCTTGCCAAAGCTGCTGCATATGATAATCAATGGTCAATTTGGTGACGAGGTGAAAAAATTTGTCAGTGATCCCATGTCTTAATTGGAACCCCTCAACAGATACGCTACGATGCATCCCAACAAGCCACCTGCAACAACCTGTATAAATTCAAACCAAGTGAGCGTTGTGTCATCTCATGTTGATGCATAAATAAAATCAAGTCCATCAGTTGTGGTTGGGTTAGAAGAAGAGAGAAAAAAAAAAACCAGCTTGGTAGTTGGTAGAAATGAAAAGGCTTGAAGCAGGAACAAGTTAGTAATTTGAAATAGAAGTCAGCAGGGAGGGCAACATACCTGAATAGGAGTGTGCCCAAGTGAATCACGCAGAGGTCTGCTACTGGATAGTGGGTGTTCAGGAGGAAACTCACATACTATTTGATTCAGTAACTGCAATGAGGGTAAAATGAAATCATTTTTAATAGAAATATATGAAATAAGTGAGTATGGTCTTAGGTACATAGTCAGAAACATGTATATCTACACTACACAAATACAGTGATGACATGAATTTATCCATCTTGTTCAAATCCCTCTTCCCTTTCTTTTTTGATTTACTTCTTGGGAACCCACAGTACATTATATCAGCTGCCTAACATTATTTTTTTCCATCTTTTGTAATCACATGGTGGACTCCATAACATCTTAAATGTTAATGTAACTTTCAACTGAAGGCTCACGTTACAGTAAGCTCTAGCCTCAAGCAGGGTTTGCACTTTCCCAACTTTGAGGCTCTAGAAGACATCTCAAGGTTCAATTTTGGTATATCATAGAACAAGGACACTGAGAACAGCTTCAGTGTTCTACATCAATACAAGACTTGTGAAACACCAACCTCAAAAGCCAAACAAAAACAAATAGAACACTAAAAAGAAAGCAAAAATGGAAGTGTCCATGCAACATATAACAATGGAAAGTCAACAACAGGAAACCAAACTTTATCTGATGTGACAGAGATCTTACTTCAGCCTGTCGACCGGCATGCTGTCTGACTCCAGAGGCGTCATACATCACCTGCAAGTATTGAATAGCAGTCATGCTCACCTTCCTCAAACAAATACAGGGAAATATGTCCAGAGAAATAATTTCAGAACCAACTAGAAAAAAGACCACTGGTAACTAATGATTTTAGAATTGGGAACATATTCTTTTAGACCAAATTAAAAGGTGCTGTATGCAACCTCAAAATGTCATTTATTGACAGCTATACCCTGATCCTTTCTATGTTTGTTCTTGAACCCCTCCATGTCAAGATCCTACTAAAATATTCAATCACATAACTCTTAGTCAATGGGGTCACTTTGATTGTTGGTTCAAGTTTCATTTTTATTTCTCATGTAGTGGGAAAAAATTGATATTAAGGGTTTAGAGTCTTCAATCCTCATGAACAAGTACCTAATTCTATGAATGTAGCTTAAGGTATGGTTAAAGGGGATTTACTTTTCTTTGCTTGCAAATCTGTATTTCGGACTCCAAAAAGTTGTTTCATAAAACATAATACTTTAATAATCTAAGTCCCATTTTAATGGTTCTATACAGATTACAGACTATTCATTCAAACTCTAACTACATAAAAGAAACACCATAAAGATAAAAGATCTAGGCAACATGATTCAGCATTTGAAATTATGGCAATCAACAAGAATAATCTATGAAAAAAAGGAACCTGGTTGCAGAGTACATACAACACATGCAAAGACTATTGCTATGGCAAAAGCAGGTCCTCCTGTTCCATCTTGTAGGCCTATAGTCAACGCCAAAGCTGTTACTGTTGCAGAATGCGAGGATGGCATTCCACCAGAATCAATCATTTTTTTAGAATCCCATCTCCTCTCCTTATACCTGAACACCTAGGAGAAACATATCAAAAGCTTGAACCAGCATTTCAGATTATACGTATAATTTAGAAACTTTCAATTTATCAAATCCAGATTTGAAGCAATTGAAGTTCAACCCAAAGTTGAAATCAAAGCCCCTAACAGTATAACAGTAGAAAAATTATATGAATTGATTGAAGTCCGAATAGATTTATTATTCATTTGTATCTTCATCCCTCCCATAAACATCAATTTCCACCACATTCAACATTCTCAAAACCACAAAAACATCAACAAAAACTGTGGGCAAAGTATCGACTCAAAGCTTCAATCCTTCTTCAACAGAATCCTTATTTTTAATTGTGATTTGTTCTGACTTCTAACTTATGACACAATAGAGATAAAGGCAGCTAAGCAGTTTTTTTTTTCAAATAATAAAAAAAATATTGTCAAATGAAATCTTGTCAAAGCTTCCCCTTTGTGTTTTCATGTCACCAGTTTCTTCATTGTTTGCATCCAAACCAATAAAAGGCAAATTCGGACACATATTCCAAAAGTCATGAACCCTAAATTTGTGTATGGTTGCATAGGGTTCTGGCACCCAGAACTGAGACTGAAGACCCTCATTCGAATCCCACAGCTAAAGAAAACAGAGTTGGAAGATTCCAAATTCCAGAACCCGAAATCCAAGCAGAAAAACAAACAAACAAACGAGTTTTGAAATTCTCAGAAGAAATCTGTATCAAGGAAATCAAACGACATCGTTAGGAATGAATTGAAACGAGGGAGGAATGTACGGACCAGGTGGTGAAGAGCTTGAGGAATTGGGCGATGGCGAAGGAGAGGAAAGCAGAGATGAGAGGGAGGTTGAACGGAGGAGACCAGTAAGACGTCGTTTGAGAATCCCCCGCTGAATCTGCTGCCCCGATCGCATCCTCCATTTTCTTACGACCAACAAAAATCAATCACAAAACAAAGAAAAACACCCGATCGATTGCCTTGATTTGATTCAAAACACATTCAAATCTTCATATACTCTCTCTCTAGAAAAATGGTGGGAGATGAGAAAGAAAGGAAGCCATATTGGACCAATGAGATTCTGAATAGTGGCGCCCATTTGGGGTCTTGGTCTGACTCTGACTAATGTGAAAGTGGCTTATTCGGTTGCGAAGAAACTAAGTCAAGGAATTATTTTTTATGCCTCGTGATGGAAAAAGTGTTGAGTTATTCCAATGTCCAAATCCATGTAAGAGTCGCACAGACGACAAGTTTGACGCATTATCACCCAACAATGTAAATACATAAAAATAATAATAATATTAAAAAAAAAATTTAAAGGCTTGATTTATTTATTGTCTAAGATATTGATTCCACACATGTGGAAGTATTAATTTCTGTTGAGAAAATATACAATAAAATCTAAGCAATTGGATAAGGGTATAAATATATAAAATTACGATGCTAAATAACATCGTGTATAATATTTTCTCGAAGAGTAAGTTGAGAACATTTTTCGTATTTGAATTATTCAGTATAATTTCGCTTATGAAAAAAATTAAAATTTGTTTTAAAAAGGAAAAAAATGGTCTGTTTGATTGAAGTTTTTGAAAATCGTTCTAAAAAACAGTTTTTGAGAATAGTTTTTAAAAACGGTTATTTGTGTTTTCATAAAGAAAAAAAAAATTGTGGTTGGGAACAGTTTTTATTCTCAAAAACAAAAAAAAATGTTTAGTTGAATTAATAAAAAAAAATTAGAATGAGTAAAACAAAAAAAACATATTTAAAAGGTTTTTTTTTTTAATTAATAAAGTGTTTTCTTTTATTAACTTGATATTATAAATATATAAATAATTTTCATATGCATAATTCATTTAAATTAAAAAAAATTATTTTATTTTGAAATTTTTATACCATTTATAATTTTCTTAAACAAATGATGATTATGTAACCATATGTAAGTATATTAATTTCAATGATTTAAGAAATAAGAAATGGTTTGCGGATGGAGGTGTGGTAGTTGAGTGAAACTTACCTTTGTGGAAACATAAAAAGCAGCTAAGAAAATACAAAAAGAAGGAAAAGAAAACATAAAAAACTTTATGCATTGAACATTGAAAAAACAATAAAAACATATTTTTATTATTCTCAAAAAAGTGGTTTTTGAGAATACAAAAAACAAAACACACGCCATTCCCCAAACAAGTTTTTTGTTTTCAAGAACATAAAACAGTTCTTAAGAACAGAACCAAACAGGCCCAAAAGCTTTGCTTCATTTCATCAAAAGACAAAAAGGGCTTGTCCGAACAAAAATATTACATTCGTCCCCTTCTTTGGGGGATTGGTTGGTTGGTTGGTTGGTTGGTTGGTTGGTTGGTTTCTGTACATAACAAGCTTGAGTCTGCTAATTGTCTCATTTTTTTTTCAGTTCTATTTCCACAACTTATGCCATCAGAACCTCCTGAGAGGCCATGTACATAATAACACACACACGGTCACTCTAGGAATGGTCAAGAAGAAGCCTTTCTTTACAAGTTTGGAGCAGGTTGGTTCAGCAGGGGCGCATCACTGCCTATGCTAGACATTGGTGTATGCCTTCGGGAATGGCGTTTTGTTGGGACTAGCTCAGGCTTCTGCACCATCTCCACTTCACTTGCTTCATCCATCTCACTTTCATCATCCCCAGCTTTGAAGATTGGGTGGAAGTAGGCTTCCCTAAGGTAGCCTTTCAGGTTCAGGTTTGGCTCTCTTACTCGTTCCAGCGTATCTTTCATCATCGCTTCCTGAAAAGCAAAAACCCACCAAGAGATCAATTCAAGTTACCATACAACAGCTGAGGATGCATGTGAAACAATGCCTGCTGATGGGACTTTACATTTTATATAGCAAGGAATATGCTCTATTGGTGGGACTAAGGGCATGTAATGTTGTAGAGGACACAGATGATAAGCACATATAAATCTAATGAAACATCCTCTACCTGCTGCCCCTGTATACTAGCGTGTCTCAGTTCATTTCCCAGAGTTTTTGGTTTGTTTGCTAAGTTTTCTAGACTTGTCTAGTTTGGTTCCTCGGTATGTATATAAGAACTTCAGAAGATTACAACTATTAAGTAACCACCCTGATCAATTCTCATACCAACATCTCTCATGTCAAGTAGTAGAAAAGGACTAAAACCAACTCCCTCATCCTACATAACAAGGTGACTCACTATTTGGCCCTTTTCCACACTCAAGCAGGTACCTGTGCCCCTAGAAGGTTCCCATGTCAAACAACTGGTATCCATGCTGATTATGACAATTTTTTTTTCTTACATGATTTTCGATTTAAATAAGCCAGTCAATCAAGAATATGGTGTCATGCAAAAACATGGATAAGCTACACACAAGTCCAAGAAGATAGAAATTAAACAACTTTACCATATCAGATTATGATTAAAGAAACAAGGAAAAAAAGGGGTACTACACAATAACAAATGATGAAATATGACATCCTCTAAATACTGTTCATGCAATCATTTCAACAGAAAAGAAGCATCAGTGATGCCAATGGAATATCCAACAAACCTGTAATGGGTATCTAACAAAAGCAGGTTCATAACGCCCTTTGCAGAAAAAATGGAACCATATGGTCAGGACTGGAAGTGCTATGAGCAGCGGAGTTGATTGAGCTGCTTGTTTTGTACTTAACAATCCCATTAGTAGCAGCTGTGAGACAACTAATGCAACTATGATGCGCATGTGAACATCAGGCCAGAATGCAGCAGCACTCTCATACTCCTGATTGTATACATTTATGATCTACATATCCACCAGAAATTTTATTAGAGAAAGAATTTGGGCAGAGAGGACAGAGATAATATATTACATCAGAGATTCCTTTCCAACCACCAACTGAAAAACACTATACTGTAAAACAACTGGGCAGGGAAAATATGATTAGGGTAGGAGGAGATTCCTCCACACAAATGTGAAGGAATACCAACTTTTACCTGATGACGAAATACAACATATGCCAAGCCGAAGAATACTATTATGAAAGGAAGTAAAATGGGGGTGACCACGGCATAAACGAGGCCAAGTAAGAAATAGAGTTGTATTTGGGGTTCGCCTGTGTTGAAACTAAGGCTCCCTGGATCCATCGCTTCTTCCCTATCTTTTTCAGTTTTCACAGTGAAGAAATTCTTTAAGTGGTAGATTATCATTGGCTTCAATCTTAGAATCTCCCCAGAAACTCCAGCCCATCCATCAACCATTATGTAAGTTATGAAGAAAGTTGCCTTCATTGGAATTGAGGTTCCGATGATCTTTGGGATACTGCAAAATCAACCACTTGACTTTATATTAAACATATCAGATCAAAGTAGCACTTGATGTCACATCCAGATCTAATTAATCCAGTAACAAAAATGGTATTAGAATATTCTATCTATAGCGGTATCTAAAGACTGTTTCAAAGGAAAGAAACATCTGATGAATTATGTTTGTGGAAGAATAAGTTATGGGAGCCAATATGCTCAATCCATACATAGAATAAGTCATGGAATCAAGGTAAAAGTGTCTTTAGAGATGATAGTTCATTGAGCATTGTCATATAAAACAAAAAGAAACCTGAAACAAAAGGGGCTAGAGATGATTTACTCTCACAAAACATAAAAATCAAGACCATCAGATGCTATATCTTGACAAAATACAATTGGAGGTGCCATTGATCCTGTTCTGCTATCTAGGTTTATAAAGGGTCATATAATTGACATATGTGAGACAAAAGCTACAATCAATTTTGTAATTGCAAAGAGAAAGATACTGCAGAACTGTGTGCATAGGAAAGAAAATTTTTAGAGAAATATAAGAATGCAATGATTTTTGGATCAATCTGTTTTGCCTCATAAGAACTCACATTGTCATTTATAAGCCTGTGGATTTCAAGTTTACTTTGAATATGTCATCCTCACAGTCTAGTTTGCATCAGAAGTCATTTTGTTACATGATTGGATCAGAAGTCAGTTGGTGAACATGGGTTTCTTCCCCTTTCTCTACTGGCCTTTTATAAAGAAGCTTAAAAAGAAAAAAGAAACAGCCATTAATAAGATAGCTAAGGCAATTAAAGGAGTTGGGTTCTCAGGATGTAAAGGTATTTTTGTGGGTTAGGCTTTAGGGCGCCTCAGATGGGATTCTACATAAGAGAGAAAATCTAGCGTTCTTTGGATCAATGAAGATGATAAAGATACAAAATTCTTTCATAAGTTACCAGTTTGTGAAGGAAGAATATCATCTTTAGGTGGATGGTGCAATCCGAGATGACCTAGTATTTATCCAATAAAAGCTAGGGCGTTCTACTATCCTTTATTCATTATTTATGTATCTAGGTTCAAACAATTTCATTGTGCCTATGTATTAAGATAAGAAGCCAAGCATAAGAGAGTTTTCAAAATTTAGGAGCTCATGCAGACACCTCTTTTTTATCTGATATTAATAGGAACATGACCAAGGTCTGAGAGATTTCACACCGAAAGTTTCCATTGCTCCACTATTACTAAGGAATACAGGACAAAGTTTTCTTTCTCTGTTTCTATTATTATTATTATTATTTGTCATAATTTGCTGCCAATTGGAACATGTTGGCTTCATTTCCCCTGAGGATATCAGGCCTAAGAATTTTGTACCTATAAACTAGAGAAGGCTCAGTCCTCTCCAGACGCCTGAAATATCTTTACTTTTGTTGCAGAGAAACAAATAACTGATAAACATCAATCGGAGCAATGGTTAGAGAAAGCAACTTGAATTGATGAAAACAATTATCTTCAACTAAAGTGGAAGATGATAATTCAGGGAAAAACATTGTCACAACTCTAGAAGATAATATAATAATACATGCATCGATAATGATTATTTGAAGATTGCATTTCCAAAAACCTAAGAGATGTCTCAGAAATATAATGCACAGTGCATATATGAGAAGAACTTACTCATTTGCAGACTGGTGGATAAAACTATTTAATTGTTGAAATGCAGTTCCAGTGATTATGCTCCCAAGAAAAACATTAATAAATTGGAATATATAAAATCTAGCTGCAGATCTCCTCTCTAGAGCTGACCGGCTGATAAATCCCTCAAATTTAGACATTAGCATCAATATTGATGGTAGAAAAATGAGAAAGATCTTTAGAGCAATCCCAGGAAGAAAACCTTGGATGATTGACTTGATGAAGTGGCTGCATGACAAAGACAATGCTGTTAATAAATATATATATATATATTTAAAGTAATCCAATCTCAAACTAAAAGAACAAGCTTCAAATCATTCTCAAGTATTAAGCAGAAACAGGAACTGTCAATGCTGGGATGTGATTGATGAACTATGGCAATGTATTATAGTAAGAAAGAACATTCTCAATTGATTGGAGCAAATGAAGCACATGACCATGAAAAAACCTCATCTAACAACATCAAACCCTTGATGAACCAACAAAAACTTATCAGATAAGATCAACCCATTTCTGATCTTGAATCAAAGATCTTAGAAAATGAAAGTTGATACTTGATAGGTTCAGGAGAAACAGAACAGAACAGATAAAAGGGGAAGTAAAAGAAAACCAAGCTAGAGTCAGATTAATGCACATAAGTATCATTTGGTAGGTTCATGGGAAGCTGGTCAATGGACTCCCAACAGAAAACGGGACTGGAACCAGCAACCACCTGCACTTGCTTACAGCAGTTCAATTTCTGGTATGCCACCTAGGGCAGAAGGGCAGTGATGACCAAGTCCTCAATTAAAATACCAAGTAGAAGGTGGACTAAACTTAATTGATAATTGTAGATAATATAGTTTACTAGGGATTAATAAAAGCACCAGAGTAGTATGGCATGCAGAATCAATTTACTAATAAACCATATCATTCAAATCAGTACAAATGTGTGAATAAGTCTATTTGTGTGAATGTGCATATGAAATATATACACAAAGAAAAAGATACTATCAAAAATTTGAGAACAGATGACAATAAATATTCTGAGATAGCAACAAGTAGTAAAGAAGACTAGCAAACTCACGTCTCAATTAAAGGCTTAAGAAAAGGTACTGCCATCTCAATTCCCTCAATGTTTGCAAGGGACTGTACCAGTGCAATGGGAATCATGAAAAAGAAGGTAAGGAAGAAGAATGCAACACCACTTATGAGCTTCCTAACTGCAAGTGCAACATAAGGAATTGCCAAGTTTTCCCAATATACATCACGAGGTTCTGGAGCCCATTCAGTTAACCATATAGTTGGATTTCTGGTTTGTTGAGTTTGTGCACAAACAGCAGCAGCCCATCGTGTCTTAAAGGAAACAAATGCTGCAGGCATGACATATTTAGTGTCATTTGCAATGACCTCTCTCTCCACTGATATCTGGCAGTTATCCATTCAAAAGTATCAGTGAGCCATGAACTACTATTTGAAGAGTACACAGAAAGTACACATAACATTAAAAACATTCTTTTAAACAAACACACAATTCAATCCACTCATGCAGTGAAAGTAGTAGAAGAACTTTCTTTGAACTTGGGAACAAAATTTTACAGTACTTGTCAGGCAAACATACAGAAGAATCCTAGAGACCTTCAACTTGGACTCATATTCTGGATTGAGAATCTCAACTTCAGCTTGGGATTGATTTTCTATCACTTTCGAACTAGAATTAATTCATAGAAGTTTTGGGGGCAATGAATCAAACTAGAAAATTGAAAATAACCAGAAAAAACGCATCAAAGTTTAAGGTGGTCTGCAATCAAGCAGACAGTTCCTGATGATCATAAGCTTAAGAAGTTGATTGGGAGAATCCCAGAAAAACTGCTTTAGTTTCAGAGGGTCTCACCAAGAAAAGATAAGTCAAGTGAAACAATATAGCAAAAACAAAGAAAGAAAGCAAATATTCCAGGAGACCCATGTCAGAAGTTGAGAATAAGAAATTATACAGGTCCCCTAATAAATGACAACAAATGCTTGTGGAGCAGTATGCAGTAGAATAGAGATATCATATATGCCTTCTGGGAAGTGTCAAGAATAGGATAAAACAGCCAATTAAAATTTTGAAATTACAATACAGGACGCTAGGAGTGCTGCTTACTTCTTTTGCTAGTCTCTCAATATTAGATGTATAGAAATCAATTGCATCCACCCTATTTCCCAAGAGGCCCAGGTAGCCAGTCTGCTTAATGCTCAAGAAAAGAAACAAAAATAAGAAAAAGAAAAGAATCCTCATGATGTTAGTGATCAAAGGTGAATAATAATATGATTTCATTTGCTTTTATTAAGTTGAGCATAAGAAACACAAATTTTAGAAGATATTAAACAATCATAAGGTCATTGTAGATACAATACCTTCAGTGTGGGCCTTTTAGAGGGATCTCTAACATATTTGAGTTGATAGTAATCAAGCCAGTTATGCATTTTTTTCTTCTCATCGACTAACTTAAAAAGTTTGTTTGCATCGTAAACAGCCTGCATGAAAATCCTCAAATAAGAAGTCGAAGTACAGAAATTTTCATCCTTAGGATGATACCTGAGTACAAAAATATAGGCAATCAAAGAATAGACATAATACAAAAAGAAACAAATATAAAGTGTATACCATCTTGGATAATTGTTAATAGTAAAATATACTTTGGCCAAATTAGAATTAACTGTGATCATCAAAACCAGCCCCCAAGCCCCCTCTTGAATAAAATAAAATCATAATTGCTGCTAGGGTTGTAGCCCAAATAAGCTTGATATATATTTTTGGTTCAATACCTAATGACTTAAGCTTTTGGGTCAAATTGATAGTTTAACGATTGAAATCATCCGTGTTTCTATAGGTAATGATAAATTCTTTAAGGAAAGTTATCAGGATAGTTGACTAGGAAAAAATGCTGCACAAGCTCTAAGCTTCCAGTTTCTTCTTTATGTGTGCATAGTTAGATGTTATAAATTATAATGACAATGAACAAGTTACATTGTAAAGATCTATATGGTCCAAATTTTAGAGGCATCTTAGCTAATTAAGCTTTACACATATGTGAAATTATAGCAGGACCAACCTGAAAACCCAAAAAGTGATCGGGATGGTTGACCAAGAAAAAATGTTCCACAAGCTCAAGAACTGATTCGTCAGGGTCAGATGGCACATTTCTCACAATCACCTGTACAAAAGAATTTTGCAATGCATGAAGTTAAAGGAGTAATTGGAAAGACAACAATACAGGAGCATTACTACTCAAATTTGTGTGACTAACTATACATACCAAGCTTTTTTCTAACTCGCCTAGCAAGTTGAGCTAGAACATAAGAAAGTCTACAAACATCAAAATGTAACTACTAACATGTTTATTACAGTTGAAGCAGGTCTAACAAGATCAACACTTAATTAGTGTGTCTCTTTGTCATTCATATTCCTTAAGGCAGCTTAAATAAGTCAAGCAGGTAAGATGTACTTACATCAAAATTTGATAAGAGCTTGAAAGAATCTATTCACTGGTAGTTTATATTTTCCCAAATAAAATTCCAAGCAAAGCAAAGAGACTAACATGAAAGAAAGATAATAAAAATAAGTCATTCTTTAAGTGCTACTATCTTATTGAGAAATAAAGTTGATCTTACCGTAAACTGATCTGGCCGGCGTCGTTCTGATGCAAGAAAATGTAACCTCATTGTTGCAACTATTTCATACTCCTTTTTCAACACATAACACGTCCAGAAGGAAAAAACATAAGCCATTACCAAATGAGTCCAAAATCTGTAACCCAAAAGGAAAACAATAAAAGAAATGAGTAGAATCCTACCACACAAGTCTGATCAAGCAAAGCAACTGCAATGAAAGTTCATCATTAAGGAAGAAGGAACTCCAGATGACAAATAATCTAAACCGGTAACCAACTGGTATATAAATGTGGCTGCTAAGGTTCTTTAACATGTACCATGTGATGTCACAATGGAACATCTTTCCAGTAGATATTTTAAGCGTCTTCTTCACCAGAATTTTAAATGTCAATGTTGGTGAAGATGTTGGAATTCTGAAGTATATATGTGTTAATGCAGATGTCATGAAACAGAATAAAAATTGTAGAAAATTGGGGAAAAGAATAGTGAAATCTCTGTATAACACTATGAGAAATGCATAAAGAGAAGCAAAAAGCCTAAGAAGAGAAAGGGGGTTACAAAAGATTGCTTTGGTAAACAACTATATAACAAGGAACGCACTAACACACCATGAGTACATTGCTATGGAAATCCTTAATGCAATGTAACGCCCAACAACAACACTACTCAATCAAAGAAATTTTCAATGTCCTGGTTATACCAAATGTTAAATAAGTCATATACAAAAGTATTAAGATTCTTATTGTTAGATGAATCACACACACACACATATGCACATAGACATCTAAAGAAATAAGAGAAAAATTGTTAATGTTGAGAAAGAAAATATATTACCCAAGAACAAACCTACAAATGCTAAAATAGATTTACTTTTGGATCTAGTGCTAACTTTTCACAGTTCAAGCATCAATCGAGCTTTTAAAAAGCGGGAAGGATGGCATATTTGATGAAGTTATCGAAAAAAAGAAAATAATGATGACAATTTCTGTATAGATAACCGAAAATGCCAGCTAAAACAACAGTAAAGATGTCAGCAGGATCTTTTCAATAATAGAGACCTAGAGATGTTGATGGGAACCCTCAGTTTCTCAATATCTAATAGAAGTATCTATTGATGCCCTTCAGCATTCAAAATATCCATTGTTATACAACATGTCAAGACATTTTTTTTTATTCTCTTGGGCTAGATCTAGATCACCTACAGATCATAAATCAGGCTAGATCCCATTACAATGAAATACATGTCACACTCTAAAAA
Source organism: Vitis riparia (assembly GCF_004353265.1). Lineage (NCBI taxonomy): Eukaryota > Viridiplantae > Streptophyta > Magnoliopsida > Vitales > Vitaceae > Vitis > Vitis riparia. Next base: position 17,640,486 of record NC_048442.1, on the reverse strand, counting down.
GACACTTAATTGTCCCTAAATTCTGAGTGTTGACTGTCAGAGAAGTTGTATTTACAAGGAAGTTATTTCCAAAGAATCATTCCTAAATATTTTCACTTATTCTCACAAGATACCTACTTTGCCAAGGCATGTATGATGCAACAAATGGCTTTCCACAGGCAAACTTGTTAACAGAATCATCAAATTTAAACTTCTTTTTCTTGATAGCCAGAATTGTCAAATTTAAATTGAACTTGAAAATTATGAACATTGCCCATATAAGTCAGGATGATGAAAGAAACTTGTGCAATGACAGGTTCTTCCAATATTTTCTGTTTCCTCTTTGTACTAAAGTCTATTAAGCAAATGAACAAGGTGTTAGAAGATGGCTTTCCTGGTGAACAATAGTAGACTGCATTGAATTGTATGTCCAAGTCTTCCATAAATGGTTTAATCAGCTTCACAATTGAAGCCTAAGAACAAGTAAATGTGATGGATTTGAACTCTCAATTCATATTATGCCTCAGTTCTCAAAATGTCCAAGCAATCAACTAATTAAGTTAAGAATATAACAAAGTATTGGACATAATCACTATAGTTCTCTTAACTGGTCTGAACATAAGAGGCTGTTATCACAAGCATTAGAAAGTTTTGCATACCTGGGTGATCCAGTTGGAACATTTGAAATAGAAAGCTTATCAATATTGCTGTAAGTTAAACCAGAATGCTCTAATGTGCCATTGCTCCAGTTCACTGGTACCATGATTGAAAAGGCAAGCAATGCAATAGGAACAAAAATTTTAAGCCTGCATAAAAAACCAAAGATAAATAAAAAAAAGAAAAAGAAAAAGAAAAAGAAGAGAAAAGAAGAAGAAGAAGAAGAAGTTGAATCAGTCCGAGAGAACAAAAAAGTAATAAAGCAATGTCCAATTTGAGAGGAACATTCTGTTGAAATATTATGTTCTTGCAATCCAAAACAGCATTTCACACAAGAAAAAACTGCTCAATGGAAAATGGCCATGCTCGTGGGAAACTCAGGATGAGCTGCAAAAAAAGAGAAGGAAAAAAAAAAGGGCAAGTGTCCATGGAATAATTATCCATCTTGAAAAAAAATCAAGATTACATTTCAATGTTTAGCCATTTCAAAGCTTTTACCATTTTCAATCCGTTCACAAAATTCAAACATTGTGATATGAGACTTAAGTACCCTACCCTTGATACCAATAAGGACCAACATTAGTAACACAATTAAAAAACCTCCAATGCAAGTTAATAACAGTTCCAGGGAACAAAGAAGAGTGCCTGAATTAATCATGACATTTGCATATGGAGGATCACCATATTTTTGTGCTTATTCAGAGTTTAATGGCTCTTGGAAATTAAGTTTGAGACGCATCATTTTCCTTAATTGTATCCAGTGATTGAGAAATCCTCAGGATGAATATAAAATACTTTATTCTAAAGTATTAAACAAAGAAAAAGGAAAAGAAAAATGTTATTGAATAGCACCATGATAGAAATTTCTTCAACCTCACATTTGCTTGTTAGACAATGAATTGGATAAAGTCAACTTTTTAAATTGCAACTCAAAATAAACACTTAACATAACTGAAGTTGCCCTGTCAAATAACAAAACCATGTAGAAAGAGATGAAAAATGAATGGAAATGAGATGTAATTGAAAATACCCGGTCCAGTAAATCCTCAAGTAAACAGCAGAATCCAATCCTGCATGGTCAATAAGCTCAGGTTCTGGCATTTGCAAGGCAGCTGGCATCCAGTTCAGAAACTTCAGGTACGATCTAAAGTCCAAATTGACAAACCTCTTCACAAATACACCCGAGCTTAATGGGCTGTTCCTTAAACCCTTCAGATACCATTTTGGAAAATAGACACGATCATTGCAAGGTTGAATCCTTAGAATGGCAAATGCTATAAAGAAAGCAAATGCAGTGAGGATATTGATTGCTGCTGCTACTGCTATATCATAGAGGGTAGCCATGCTTCCAGTTCAATCAACAAAGGTGTATTATTCCCTGTAAAATAAGTAAGCTTTAATATAGTAGATGATACTTAAACAAAAGAGAACTTACAGGCCACTGATGTGGACATAAGCTATTCTTGATAAAGGGAACAAACACTCCTTTTCAGCACAGAATTTAAATGTTAAATGACCCTTAATGAATGAAGGCTACTTTTCAATTTCAGTGCTTCATTTTGAAGAAAGGATCTTCCTTTTTTACAAAGGCGTGATTTGGTTGATCAATTTGCCCAAGTTGTCAACAGAATTGGTTCTCCGATAGTGTAGATGAAAGAGCTTCATCTACTCTAAAAAATGGAGATTGGATTCAACTAAAAACAACTGACCCACTTCATATATAGAGGAATAAGAAGAAATAATCCAGCTTCAAGATGCACATTTGATTGTCGCATGAAAATTGAACAGTCCCATTTTGTCCTGCAAGAGCTTTTATGTATAAATTCATCATCATCATGAATGGGACCATCAACAGAATATGGCATCCAACAATACAACTAATTTTGAAACTTTGAAATGGAATCATCCCCTGACATCATAAAACTGATCCCATCCCATTAGTTGTGGAAATAGCCACAATTTTCTTTAATGGCCCCATTCTAAATCATGGTTTGATAAACTCCAAATGCTAAGTGACACACAGTTAGACACTCAAGATATAATTTCTACGAAAAGAAAATGCTGGATCAAACCAAAAATAAACAAGTAAATGCAAAAAACAAAAGAAAAAGAAAAAAAAAAAAAAGAACCAATGATCAGTAAACCCTCCACTGTTTGGCTGCTGGGAAAACCACGGAAAAGGACAAATAAATGGAAAAAACCTTAAGCTCGGCTGAGGAGGATGTCCCATTTGTTCCCAGTTCCAAACAACTCAAAATTTTCTTTCCTCCCCATATTTTCTCAGTAACCAAACACACATTCCCACTCAAACCCACCTACCAGAGTTAAAAAAATTCACAATACCCTTGAGTCAATCAGCAACAGGCTCTGATCATCAGCCCCTGACAACAGCCCATCAAAAAGTACACACAATCCTCGGCAAAACGCGGCGTTTGAGCAGTACCCTGAACTGTATTGAGAGAGACAAGAGGGAGAGGATGGCAAAATAGTTGATGGGGTCTGCTGATGTTTCGATATGACAAGAAGGGTCTCCTGGATATGGACTTTCGCTCAGTATTTTGAGACACCCTCTCTACATAGTATAAAGTTTGAATAAGTGGCCCATTCATTGTATTGTCGGCAAAAGAAACCCTTTTTGCAAACGTAACGGCTACTTTTTTTTTGTATGAATATGGAGAGTAGGCGCCCACTCATCTTCTCAAAACGACATTGCTGACTACTAGATAACCTTCATACCCAATTTTGCCTTTTTTTGTAATAAATATCGCTTTCTGAATATGAGAAACATATGAAATTTTGGTATAATATATTTTTGTTATGGTAAATTTTTTATTCGTATGTTTTGCATATATGAAACTATGGTATAAAGTTTCTTTAATATGATATAATTTCCTTTATTATTATTTTATTAATTTAGTTTTGAAGGTCTATAATAGTAAAAAATGAACATTTTTTAATTTGGAAATTGGATTCATTGTTATCCAAAAAGAGAGAGAATATTATCAGATATTTAAGATGCTAAAATAATAATCAAATCTAGGGAATTAGAGTAATTTAGAGGTGGTTTGATAGTAATTTTAGAAAATATTTTTAATATCTTTAATACTTAAATTTTTTTATCTTTTAAGTATTAGATATGATAAAATACTCAATTTTTTACCATCATTATCAAACACAAATTTGAATTAAAAAGTTATAATTCGATTGAGACCGACATCAAATATGTCACGCGTGTCAAACATGTCACTTTTAAAACCATATGGTTGACAAAGCTACACTCCTTTTGACTATCGTTTCATAGGGAGGTGTTTGAATGATTGAACCTAAAACGTTAAAGAAACAAAATTAAATTTTTTAAAAAGATAGGGAGGTGTCGATTTTCTTTTTTATTTCAAAGTGGTGAGTGGGCCACCAAGAGTCATCACCTTTACAGCATGATCAGCGGATGGATTTTTAATTTGAATGCCAGATGAGGAGAGCATGCACCCAACAAAAGGCACAAGAGTTCTTCAGATTTAAAATGTGAAGTGCAATACTACACAGGCAAGCAAACCAAGTTGATTGATCCAGATTGGCGTTTCATACATCACACCAGGATTTCCAGGAAAAAATAATAATAATATTAGAATTACATGCGTATCAAGGCTGAACCACAATATCAAAGTTGGATATATGCTGATGCAGAGTGATGGGATATATGCTGAAAGCATCTGGTTCATGCTGATGTTTATGGCAGAATTTCCAGGTCTTGTGCCCTAAGCAGCATTAGGGGCCATGAATATAGGAGTGAGAGCTCATGCGTGGCGTTAGTTCCTCTGATGAACGGCTATTTGGTGGATGTCCATCTCTTTTAGCATGACGGAACGCCCACATGAGTCGCATGGGGCGGTTCTTGAGCCACAGATGCTTTCATGCTCAGACAGTCCTCTTAATCGGTCTCGGACGTCCATGGCAGAACTCCCAGCCTGAACCATGTCACCACAAAACCGGCATGTTATTAGGCGAAGAGGGCACACTGAAGCCTGGTGTTGCACCTGCAGAAGACCATAGTAAAAATGAACCAGTTGCAGATGAAACTGAAAATGAGGCTGGTTGCCCATACAAAATGGCACAAGATTTTCACTACTACATTGTTAGAAAAAGTAAAAAAATCCGAAGTGAAATTTCTGATGTCATTTTGCAATATCGATCAGCTCATGAATTTGATGACTGAACGAAAAGCAACTATAACACGAGACAGTAAGGGAAAAAATTGTTGAAATGAGCAGAGATCGTATTGCTAACCATTAGTTCCTTCTCAAGTACTACCCCGCATGGGCAGTGAAGTGGTTCATGGAACACTTTCATGTGCTTCTCCATCTCTCCCCTTTGAAGGGCTTGCCCACATTTGTCACAATGCACATGGTTCTTGGCCTCTGCCACCCTAAGAACAACCCCACAACCAGCATGTGGACAAATGATGTTATGTCTGCTACAATAGGCCTCATGCAGTGCTATAGATCTACTGGGTATATAATGCTTGCAATTCCTACACTCTACGGTATCCACCTCCATAGATGAAGAAGATGTAGCTTGTTGACCCACCTTGTGGTTTAAGTTATCTTGAACACTTACCGATATCTGGTACTTTGTTGTTCCTTTAAAGCCATAGACACCAATGCTATAAGTACCTGCTTCCAAGCTCTGATCCTTATGACTCAGTATCAAAGTTTTTGAACCCACATCATGAGAAGACCATTCATGTTGGTGCCTATTTGGGAATATGAGGGGATGTCTTGAAATGTAAAGATCGGTATCTCCACCATCTGACTCTGCTTCTATCTTTACCTCAATTCTTGCATCCCCAGAAGCAATTATCCCCAAGATGTCACTATCCATTGAGAACTTGTAATACACATAATTACCTTCCTCAACCATTCCAGTCTCTGATTTTCCAAATTCCAGTGGTTTCAGGAACTGCTGATTTGTCCTCCCTGAAACTGAATCAGGACCCACTATATCAACCTCAATATCTGTTTCCAGGACAGATATACTTGAGGATGGTTTTAACTCAAGAACCTTTAACTTGTATGTCAACTCCCCATGGTTCACGATCAGGACATCATCTTGAGAAAGAGTGGCATGCTGGCGTAGTCTTGTTTCAAGGACAGCCTTGTGATTGGGTATGTCTGAAAAGCCAATCGCATCTGCTTGAAGTTTTGCATAAGTTCCTTTTGGGAGCCAAAGATAACGAACTTCAACCAATGGAGACTTCAAGGTTTCCTCCGGAAACAAGTTACTCCATACATGAGGAGGAAGGCTGACAGAACCTTCCTCTGCAGTGAATTCCAGAACACCTGCATGAGTTGTCCTCTGATTTTGTGTTTCAGCTGCCTTTGTATCTAAAGAACCCTCTTGATGAACAACTGAAAGCCCAAAGTAAAGTGGCCCTTTATCGAAAGCACCTTGATCAGATAATTCCTTAAAGCAGGAAGGTGGCAATTTGATCTTATCTCCATTACCCTGATAAGCAACAGCTTCTAAAATACGAAAAAACATTACTCCTCTGCCAGCAAGTAAATTTTCTTCCATTTGCTGATCAGCCTGAGAAGAAAAGCCAATTTTTGGTAAATAATAGGACATGGCATTAATTTAAGAAGTGTAATTTCCATGAAGATAAAATAAGGAAAGAGGCCATCTAACTTTAAATTGATTTAAACCATGCAAAAATTGTAATCAACAAACATGATAATAAGGCTTTTTATGTTTAACAACCATAAAGGATAATGAAGGGGTGAAACCGGTATTCAACTACAAAACACAAACGTACATCAGAAGGATTTGCCAATCATGCTTAATCAATCAGTCACTAGGATGGCTGTGCTCTGTTTTAGTTAGATGTATCCTGTTCTTCAAATATCTTCTGTTACTCTTGTTTAACCAGGCTTCAATGCTTTAATAGTATCCAATTATTTAAGAGCTCTTTTATAATTTCAGGAAATCAAGGAGGAGTATTTATCATACCAAAGTCATGTTTTAACCACTAATGAAGCAATGCAATTCAAGAAAGCTGGGTCCATGGCACAAACAACACTTAAAAAGATCCCCTAAGCTAAGTGCAACATGCTGTGAAACAATATCAGTAACCTGTCAAAATGCCAGGGACTCAAAATTTGTAGACAGTAAAAAACACATAGCACCAAACCCATATTCCCCTTTGCAATATTTGTCTAAGTTATCTCCATGCAGTAATTCATTCTTTTAGCTAAATACTATAGTTTGACACCTTCCAACTGTAATGGGTCTTTCATCAAACTGATAAACAATTTAAGGTTTCAATTATAAATTCATAATCATGAAAAATCATTGCAACCTCTATATTGCAGTGAGCAGCTTGGAGTAGTTTAGCCCATAGATAAGCAAACATCATATCACAAACCCCTCAATTCATGCTAGATGTGTCTCAGAGGAGCATTTGAACATGGTCATGTACAACTCAGCCACTGGTAAATATGTGCCACGCATGTAAGTTTCTTTTATATTAGTCAAGTGAGCATTGTTAAGCCATCCAATTATCTTTTCTCTTACTTGTCATTGAAGCTTTGGACAATAAAGGAAATGGATTTTCTAGAGTATATTATCTCCACTGAGCTTCTTTTCTTGGTAGAAATAGAAGAAAATGTCAATATATATATATATATATATATATTTATAAAGTAAAGGTAAAAATGCTTTGACTTAAGCATAAGACAGCAGAGATTTATAGTGACCCAAATGCTTGTCAAAAATAATGCTCATTCGAAGAAAAAGAAGTTGAAGAAGAAGATGTCCAAACATAAACAAGAAGAAGTTGAAGAATGCAGGAACTTATGGTGACCCAAATACTTGGCAATGTAATGTTCATCCTAGACATTAATAAGATGCCTATTAATAAGAAGCCTGTTCCAAATTCATGTTTGGGAACCATTAAGAAGATGCCCAAACATTAATAGGAAGAAGAACTTGAAGAATAGCAATGTGGCTCATTCCAAGCACTAGCAGAGCCAGAAAATAGGTTGGGGGGCATTATATGGAACTTATTTTAGAGGGGGCAAAATATCACCAAAGAACTTGCATAGCCTAGTGGTAGGCAGTTAAGTCCTACAGAATTTGAGGTCAAGGATCAAATTCCCACTAACCCTCAACATTTTTTTAAAACTTTCAGGGGGGGAATATGCCCCTCCTGGGCACTGCCTAGCTCCGCCCCTGATCCCAAGCACATTGAACCTATTTATTATTTCCAAAATGATGCTCAATTATTGTGCATTATTAAGTTCATCAAGGACTCAAGATTATTGCCATCCACACATGTGATAGGAAATGCAAGTACTCCTTGATTCATATGCTTGAAGAACAGACAAAGAAGTGGAAGACTCATGCATTATTAAGTCCATCAAGATTTTTGACATCTACAAATATATGATAGGAAAAGGATATCAAAGCAAACTCTTTCACGTGAGTAATTCATGGCTTTTTATTTTTATAAAAGTAAGAAAAACAAGTGATGATTCATCTAAGATGTCAGCATCTAATATCTAAATTGCTTGGTCTAAACCAGGTTACTATGACATCTACCTACATATGATAGGAAAAGGGTAACAAGCAAACCCTTTATTCTCAGGATTCATTTGATTCATACTTCACAGCTTCTCTTTTAATGCGTCCAACAAAAACAATACTTTTCCAGAAGAAAGTTGAAATTATTTGATCGAACTTTGCCAAAATCACAGCAAGTTTACCATTCAATGGCACTTCAATACACTAGACAAAACAATTACACATTTTTCAATCTAAGAAACGAGAAAAACTCTTAAGAATCATATCAAGCACGCAAGAACGAAGCCTTATTGCTCAAATTCTATGTTTATCTATAGAACACCATGATCGCACAATCTCCAAATCGAAAAAAATCAAGAAAAATTATCAATTTTTATGATCGGTTCGATAAGATTAAAATTAAGAACAGAAATTAATTAGCTTGGCAAAATCGAGGAACAGGAAGGGGCAGAAAGGACAGAAAAGGGACCTTGAGTTGGGCTTCGGCGGCGTCAAGGCGCCGAGATCTCTGAACCGCTTCAATGGCATCGCGCTGGCGGGCCGCTTCCTGTTTGGATTTTCTATCCCTTTCCAACTTCAACCTTGCTTTCTCCTTCCTCTCCTTCTGCTCTCTCTCGAGCTTCTCTCTGGCTCTTCTCAGCTCGAAATCCATCCCTCTATCTCTAGATGTTCACAGAAACCCCTTTTATCTCCCTACGCTTTCAGAGGAAAACCTTTGTTTCTCCCTCTACTTTTTCTCTCTAGAATTGCAGAGGAAATCGAGTAGCAGGGTGGTTGTCGTGGGGAAGGGGTTTAGGAGAAGAAGATGGTTTTCGAAACGGTGTCGTTTTAGAATTCGAGTTGTCCGGGGCGTGCGGGAGATTTTCTGACTCTGGAAGGATCTGGGCCTTTCCTAGGAGTCCAAGTCAATTTGGGGTGTCTTAGTGGGCCCTACAGGCCCATGTGTCTGTGAGAAGGCCCATGCTTGCTTTAGCTAAATATACACAAACCACCCCTGCGGTTTTTGGAAATTTCACCACCCTCCTCTTATGGGCTCTAGTTTTCGAAATAGCACATTTTCATGGCCAAAAAAAGAAAACTCATACCTGCGGGGCAAGGAAGCATAGAAAATCCATTCCCTTTTCCATTGTGAATTTTGTTGCTATAATAATTTTTAACTTACATAATTATGTAGTGAATATTTATTTGATTCACCTTCATCAACAATCAACTTTTGTTTGGTAATAACTAATTTGATTGTGATTTACTAGTTCTAAAATTTATGTTGTTTCGTTTTTCTTTTTGTTTTATATTGAATTGTATATGTTTCGAAAGTACTACATACAAAAAGTTGCATCATAAAAATCTTTTCGTTCTTTCATATTTTTCTCATGGTATCAAAGCATTAAGCTCTTGGAAGACTTGTATCAAATTTCTTAGGCCAATATGACATATTCGTCTTTATCAAACATAATTAAAGGTGATGTTCTTGTGGCCCCTTCAAATCCTTTTCATCTTCACCACTTACGTCATTTAAGAATTATTATAGCCACAAAACTATTGAATGGTGATAACTATGACACATAGAATTGCTCAATGAGAATAGCTCTTAGTAAAAAAATAAAATAAGACAAGTTACACTAATGGATCGATTAAGACACATCATCAACTGATGAAAAATTTCCCTCATGGATAAGGTGCAATGACATGTTAACTTTGTGAAATCTGATCTCACCAATAATATGATATATGTTGAATCTACTACAAAAGTCTTGGCTAATATGAAGGAAAGATTCTCATAGAACAATTCTCCTAGGATATTCCAAATTAAAAGGGATATTGTTTCACTATATCAAAATACCATGTCTATTGTTGTCTATTTCACTAAACTAAGGGATTATGAAGTGAACTTGCCTCCTATAATGACCTACGTCTTTGCACACGTGGTGTTATGAAAAAAGTGGAGTGAGAATTATACTATTTGTGGTCAAATTCTCCTTATGTTACCCTTTCCTATAGTTCAGAAAGTTTATTCTATGATTCTTCAATAGGAAAAACAAAGAGAGTTGATTGTCTCCAAAGAAGTCATGATGATGGATATGCGAAAAAATAATTTCAACAAAAAATTATTAAATAAAGCAAAGTTACATTGCAACCACTGTAATAGGAATAACCACACGATTGATAGATGCTATCATTTACATTTCTTTTCTTTAAGATATAAACTTTTTATAAGAATGAGAAACTTGGGAGCAAAATCAAGTCATTTGCCAAATACTCCTAATTAGAAATTGCAAGTTTCACTCATGAGGAGTATTAACAACTTTTAGCCCTCTTAAATGGTTCATTCCCTTTTGTCTTTTATCTCATATCGATTCTACAATTTCCAATAAGTAGGACATTGAAAGTGGTGTTATTGAATGGAAAAAGACATAAATCACTTTCATTGGTTCAACTAAACTTAGTCCAGAGTTTACCCTTCTAAATTTTCTTTATATGTCTTTATTTTATATCAATTTGTCGTTAGTTAGTAAAATGACAAAAACATTGAATTACTCAATCACCGTTTTTTTTTTTCTTAATTTTTGCCTTTTACATGACTTGTGAATGAAGAGGATGATTAGTTTACAGAGGCAACATAATGGTCTCTATTGCTTCTCCACAAATACTTCAACACCAACAATTCCACCAATTTCAAAAGCAAACAACACAACTTCTCAATCCTCACTTTAGCATATACACCTTGGTCACCCATCTATACATCCCATGAAGCACTTTATAGACTCAATTCCTCAAAATTTTGTGAGTTTTAATAAGGCTTGTGATATTTATACTTTAGCTAAACAAACCAAGCTTCCTTATGGTTTGAGCTATATTTCTAATATGAACCCTTTGAATTAATCCATTGTGATATTTGGTGTGCTTTCTAAGTTCCTTCTTAATTAGGTACCCATTATTTTTTTTCCTGTCGTGGATGATTTCTCTAGAAACACGTGAAGATATCTTATGCGGTTTAAGTCACAAACATAAACTTTATTAAAATCTTTATTTGCTTTTGCTACTCAATTTAATTGAAGGATTAAACAAATTCGAGTAAATAATAGTAGTGAGTTTTACTCGATGCATAATTTTTTTTAATGATCATGGGATTATTTATGAGCATAATTGTGTTTCTACACTCCAACAAAATGGAATTACAGAATGTAAATTTCATCACATCTTGAACATAGGTCGAGCCTTGAGATTTCAATCTCAACTTTTATTAAGCTTTTCGGAAGAGAGTGTGTTTACTGTAGTTTATCTCATTAATAACTTATCTACAACTTTACTCTTAAAGAAAATACCATTTGAAATTCTTTGTAATCAATTACCCACCTATAGTATTTGCGTGTGTTTGGATGTTTATGTTTTGCCACCAATATTCAACCCAAAAATAAGTTTCACCAACATGCTAAAAAATGTATTGTTGTTGGGTATTCCTCAAGCTAAAATGCTTACGAAGTATTCAATTAAGAGACTAAAGAAAATTTCACAAGTTGAGATGTTATCTTGCATGAATATTAAGAAAATTTAGGCTAATCTTAAAGAGAAAACACCTAAGAGGGGTTGGGGATTGGGGAAGGGGGGAGGGGTTGAATTGGGTTTAAAAAAAATCTTTTTTCAAACACCAAAAATTCAAGCAAAAGAAACACAAATATAAAGAGATGGGGTTAAAAGAATCAAACTCAAAATTTATAGTGGTTCGACACTCCTTGCTTATGTCCACTTTCCTCAAGCTCCTACCCGAATGAGAGTTCCACTAAATTTGAAGCTTCAACTAAGCTTCCAACCCCTTTACACTTGGATTCCGATTCCAATGAGCTATTACACAATCCCTTCAAGTCTCTACTCACTTGAACCTTCTAATACTCAAATAACAAGTTTGAATCTCTCAACCTAACTCAACAATGGCTTAAATACAACTCAAAGTTAGGATGAATCACAAAGGTGCCTTAAAGAATATGCAAATAGAGATTTAATGCACCAAGAAAAGAATAAGAGCTTTTAAGGCAAGAACAAGTATGTAAATAAATAAATGCAGGTGTTCTCTTGCTCATAAATGAAGTGGAGCTCCCAATTTATAAGTTTCTAATCTTAGGAGCCAAAATGCCAAAAAACAGTCTTGACCGATCAAGTTGGGGGTCAACCGGTTCACTAGCCGTTGGGTATTAAATGCATGGTAGGTGACTCTTATGTCTCGACTGGACCTCGACCCAAAAGACATATCCCTCAATCGAGAAAGAAAGGCTACTGAAAAAGAGAGAAGTTTTTTTACATCTCTCGATCAGACCTCAACTGGAAAAGTGTAATCGGTCGACCGATACCCTAACCGGTTGAGTCAATTGGCCACTACCTCGACCAATTCACATTTTTTAGCCTGAAAACTTATATATATTTTTTTTATTCTTTTCTCTTTTAATATTTAGGCAAGGTATTTAGGTAAATTAATATTCAAATTTTGAAACGATTTGCCTAAGGTTCATTTGATAAAACTTAGGTTTTGATGAAAATGTAACTTTAATGCATAAACCAAGTTTTTAAAGATGCATGAAAAATATGAAAATCCTAAGTGCACCCATGCATTCATCTTACATATGTTTTTTATGATTAAAGGTCTTCCAAATGTCTTGATCTTGCATCCATTATGTCCTTTGATGAATTTCCAAACTAACACCTGAAATTCTTTGTAATTCAAACTAATTAGCCACTTAACCATGGTTTGTTATCATCAAAACGCGATTAGGAAAACCCTTGGACTAACAAATATATACTCCTTTTTCTCAATTGTGAAACAAAGTGATGAAAATGAATCATATGGATTGCCATTACTATTACTTCACCAAGTCTCTATCCTTGAATTTCAAGTTGTAAAAAACAATAACAAGTATATTGAAGAACTCACTCTATCTACTTCACCTTAACATATCTATTTAGTTATGAGATTTCCATTGTTTGTGGATCACATGTTGCCCTTGATGCATAATCAGCACAACACTATATGTAATGTGGAAAGACTATTTTTTAAAAAAAAGGTAGAAAACCATGACAAAACCTTCTTCCATTTGAACAAAAATGAGAATACAAGTCCTTGTTAATTTCTTTAATAATGGAAACTAGTAGAAATATAACAATACTTGAGATGGAAACCTCTTATCTCATAAATACAAAGAAGATGAAGCGAGTATATCACAAAAACTTTCACAATGATTGAAAGAGGAACCTTCATAAGCAAAGTTGAAGGAAATTACCCATACTAAACTTCACCGTTTGTACCCTTGAGCCCTAAAATCGTGCTTCAAAAATCAGTATGTTTTCTTTCTTTTTCCCTCTTCAAGACTTCATCCACAAATTGATTCATAATGGTCTTAAAAGCTAGTACTAACCCCTATACATATTGAGCTTAAAAAAAGGCTCAAAGAGCCAAAGTAGGCTTAAAGGACTTTTCTCATGGGTTGGACATGTATGTGGGTTAGCCCAACATTAATAATATATTTTTGAATAATTAAACATAATAACATGATAAGATATTAAACACAACAACAATTGTATTAATAAAGGGAAAATGTTAAATACATCCATGTTTTCTCTTTTTATCCATTTCTTCCTATATTCTTAAAATAAGATAGGTGAAAAGAAAAAAAAATGGATGTATTTAATACCTAACTTTAAAAAAAAAAAGAAGTATAATTGAATTAAAGAAAATGAAGAATGAATGAAATTCAGTAGAAGAGACAATCCCAAACCTCCCACATGATATGCTAGGGCATGACTCTTGACATCCCAACAAGGATTTTAGGTGCATGTATGATTAGAAGGTGTACAAGATTCAATCTATCAAACAAAGCTACCATAAGATTGAACCCCATCTGCTCCAAATTGTCCCCCCATATCACTACACATGCAATGGGTTTTGTGTATAAGTCCATTTGGTGAGGATTGAAGGGTGATAAGGACCCTTTTCCATATTCGTAGAAGTGGTTTGCAAAGTGTAGCCACAAGGATCTATTCTTGAAAAGCAATCTTGGAGTAGAATTCAAAGCCTAGTTCTATTGGAGGTTTCCAAAGGTCCTGTATTTTGATGGTTGCATGGATATGTTGGTTTCCTTCTTTGAAAGAAAATTTGGTGGAGGGTTTCAAAATTTTCCATATTTGGTCTGAAAATTCCTTCCTTCCCATATTTGATTGGACAAGTCCTTTTCGTTCATTAAAAGGCAATTTTATTGGGGGATTCCAAATTTGCTACTCTAACTATGGAGATAAGATAATTCCTAAATTGAGTAACTCTAAATTAGTTTATTTTGAAGGAAAAATAAATGAATTTGACATAAATATAGTTTATAGGTTTTTTTTTTAAATACTAACTTTATAGTTTAGATTTGTATTCTCTTCTCTTATCATCATTATCAACATAAATATACTCCATTATATTCCGATAACTATTCTTTATTCCCGAACATAAAAAATAGAAATGAAATAGAATAATAATAGATAGGAATCATAAGGTATGTAAAAGAAAAAAAATCAAAATTTTAATACGAGTAAGATTTGATTTCTATGATAATGAGTTTTTTTTTTATAGAATTAATTGGTTAAAAATGATGAAATAATCATATCTGTGAATTTAACCTCTTTTATGTTTTTACTTGAAGAGTATAATCAATTTTTTATATCAATGTCATTAATTATTTTAAATATTTACATGTACTTTTAAAAGAAATTATTATTTTTGTAAGAAAAGAATAAGAATATTTTTGTTAAAATATGACAAAAAAATGATAGAATATTAGATTTTCAAAATTGAGTTTTCAATTACCCTTTTAATTAAATCACTTTTTTTTTTTATTTCTATTAATTTCTTAAAAATGATCTATTGAATAAGAGATGAAATCGATTTCCATTTCTTATGAAATCGATTTCCATTTCTTTTCTCTATTTCTCCATTCCCGCGTTTTAAACACGACCTTAATGTGAAATAAATGGTATTTTTGTTAAAAAAGAATCATATTTAATGTTTTCAAAACAAAAAATATGTTTCTTATTTAAGAATTATCTTATCCATTTCAATTAAAAATTCCCATATATTTCTCTCCCCACCATACTATAATAAATGCTTAACATCCCCAACCTTTGGTGATTAATGTTTACAACTTCACCAATTTGGCTTTGATTGATTATTATTATTATTATTATTCATATTTGTCAACAAAACCAAATAAATCCTTGTTTGGCAACAAAGAAAACATATTTCCATTTCCATCCCCGTGGGTATAAGTATAACAAGCAACAACATATCCCTATACTTCAATGACAATGAAATGAAAAATACATCATTGACTCAATATGGGACTTTAGAACAACGTATGAACAAAAAAAAAAAAGGGGTCATCATCCATATACAAATTTCAAAACCTTCCTCCACCTACTCCTGAGCTTCATCATCAAGGTGGGGTTCTCAACATTTTTGAGGATCCTGTCAATGTTATTCAATGCAGCTTTGGCAGCCCTGTTGAGAGCAATGTCCTTTCTCAAAGGGTACTCACCTCTCCCTGCAAAGTAGTCCTCTATGTAGAAGTCAATGTCTCCTCTTCTTTGCCATGAATCCTTGAACTCAAGCTTCAGTCCCCTCTTCTGGCATCTCTCATTCAGCTCTGTTACTGGGTGTACTTTCAGAGTTTCTGGGACTATCATGGGCTCCAACAACCCCTTGAACACCTGCAACCACCCGAACCACCCAAATAGTTATTATTATTACTATTATTTTTTTTATAAAATTAAAAGAATTTATATTTATAAATATGAACTTGACTGTAATAATAATAATAATACCTTCCAAACTGTATCCACTGAACAGTTGCAGTCAACAAAGACAGCTCCAATGGTTGATTCAACCACATCAGCAAGAACCTTTGGCACTTCAATTTGACCATTTGAGTGCAATGGGTATTCCTTAATTGCTTCAGCAAATTCATAAATCTGTACAAATTTTACCAATTATTACTGCAAAATTAAAATTAAAAATGAAAAATGAAGATGGCACTTGAGGATACCAAATGGGCATCAACAACCCAAGCCCATTTTCATTGTTGCTAATGTTCTTCTTGAGAACCCAAAAGTAAAATCATTCAAATTCATGACCAAATCATTTTCAGCTAAACCATCATTAACAACATAAAGAAAATTTATGTAAAAATTTTGGTTAATTAACTAAAATTTTCCTACTTGTTGGCACAAAGAAAAAAATTAAGAACATAATTGCAATTATAAATTAATTATTAAAAGCATAATTACCCATAAATTGTAATATCGTAGAAGTCTATGTCTAAGTGTATTAGCTCGAAGCTTTAAAATTAGAACCTTATCCTCAATATACTCATCCATCGTTATTATATTTAATCTTTATTTTATTTGTTTAATTATATCCTAAATCACTATCTTTTGTTTTTCAAAAAAATATAAATATAAGATTTGTTCGATAATTTTAAGAATAATTTTCTATTCTTGAAAACAAAAAATATGAAAACGTTTGTATATTATAAAACATATTTTAAAAACATATAAAATAAATTGTTATGAAAACACTTTCTAATGGAAATTTAAAAATAAGAATAAGAAAATAAAAATAAAAATAGAACTAAACCCTAGGAAAGGTTCAAGAAAATACTTGTTGCTCGATCTTGGGCTTCTTGTGGCGCAAAAACCGATGAAGGCCATGCTTGAGGGCGACACGAGCGAGCTTCTCCTTGTCGACGTTTGCGGAGCGGAGACGAGTCAAACGCCCGGGCTGGAGATCCGGGTACAGGAAGAACTGTTCTTTTGTTATCAGCAGACTCAGAACTGAGTCACCCATGAACTCCAATCGTTCATACGAGAACTGGTTCTTCTGGCAAGACGCATGAGTGTAAGCCTCTTCCAACAACCTCTTGTTCGTGAAGGAGTATCCCAGAATCTGCTCGACTCCTTCAAGACTAGGGAACGACTCAGCACTCTCGTATGAGTCGGCGCATGACTCAGTTTCGCCCTCTCCTCTTGGTTTCTGCGGGTGTGGTTCCATGGCGGTGGGAGAATGCAGCGAAGACGCGGTGGGAAGGGGTGGAAGTTGTGCTTTTGAACTTTTTTTCTTTATATTTATAGGGGTTGTATCGAAAGTAATTGTAGGTACTGGAATCCAAGAAGGAAAGAAACACTTCTGGAAATGAGGTGAAGCTGTGGGTGTTGATGAGATATGAATATAGCCACATAGGTTGACTTTCTTTTTTGGCTAAGGTTTATTTTCTAATAATAATAATAATAATAATAATTATTATTATTATTATTATTATTATTATAATTATAAGGAGGAAGTGTGAGGGTGGTTGCTTTCAAGATTTTCTAATAAAGGATAGATTTGGTTTTTATTTTTTAAAAATTATTATTTGGTATGTGCATGGATTGTAGCATATGAAATTTAATTTAAAAGGAAAATAATTGTTATATTGAAAATTTTGGATGATACACATAAACTTAGTAATAAGCATCTATAAAAGGTTTTTTTTTTTTTCATAAAATTTTGATACATAATTTATGTATAAAAGATATGATATTTCAATTTTTGTTCATGGGTTGTGGGAAAATATAATGAAAAATAATAAAATATATTTGGATTATGTATGGACTAATTTTGACTTATAAGCAAGTATGAGATAACTTCAATATTAATAGTAAAATGACAAAATTAGAAATTATTATTATTATATAATTGAATTTAATATTTTTGAAAATTTTAATAAAATAAAAATATGTTTATCCTATTATTTTTTTCTCACAAAAATAAAGAATTATATTCTAATACTCTTAAATTCTATTTATTTTTATCATTTTTTAGAAATTTTATTAAAGAAGAAAATCAT
This sequence comes from Vitis riparia, assembly GCF_004353265.1. NCBI lineage: Eukaryota > Viridiplantae > Streptophyta > Magnoliopsida > Vitales > Vitaceae > Vitis > Vitis riparia. The sequence goes on along the minus strand of NC_048442.1, from coordinate 17,622,370 downwards.
GAACCCATTTGATAATTGTTTTCGAAAAGACTTTTTAATTCTTTGCAAAAAAAAAAAAAAAAAACATGTTTGACAAGTGAAAGATAGAAATAAAGTATTATTTTTTAAAATAGAAAAATATGCTTAAGGAGAAAAAAAAACATAGAAATTAGATATTTTAAAAAATATATTTTTTAGTTATTTTACATATTTAACAACGGAAAATAGAAAAGAAGTATTTTCAAATAATATCTTTTAATTTTTTTAGATTATTTAAAAAATAATTATACAAACACCAATAATAATAAAAATAAAAAATTATTTTTAAAACATATTTAAAAATAATTAAAAACAAATTAGAAATATTTCAAAATTTTAAATAGATTTTTATTTTATAATTCCAATAGAAAACATTTCCAACCTTATCCCAATTTTATCTGATTATTTTTGTTAATGCCATCATATCTATTTTTTTTCTCTCTCTTTGAATATGAAGTGGATAAAAGAATTAAAGGATAATAGTTTTATTTTAAAAAAAAAATATTCATCCAGGATCTAATTTTAAAATGAATGATGAATGGAAGCGTATCCGCCGGTAGATATTATTTAGGTAGGTTTGAAAAGAAAGAAGAAAGGGAAGAAAGAAAAAAGGAGGGTGACGTTCTAGAAAAGCAAAAGCACTTGAGAAGAGCTTATAGCATTGAATTTAGAAAACAACAGCTTTGGGGCCAAGTTTGAATGGAGAGTCAAACCGTGGTTTATGGTTTAAGGAATGGACCGAGGCCCAACCCAATGAGCCAATTTCAATTGCTTTTGAGTGTGACCAAGTCAATGGTTAGGGCATGTTTGGCGGTGGGCACTGCATTTATGCCTGCTCTTCCCTCTGGGTTCTGTCTCTGTCAATTAAGAATATAACCCTATTGAATTGAAGATCTTTCTTGTAAAAAAGGATAAGAACAGTGGAATCCATCTACTTGAATTAAATTAAACTTGACACACATGACATGCTAACTTTGCTATGATCATATGATTGATTTGATGTTATTATTATTTATTGAATTTTTTATTTTTATTTATTGAATTGTAATATAATTTTCTTTTTTTTATATTTTCATCACCGGATCATGATTTCGTCGTATATTTTCATATTTGATTTTCATTCATATTTTTCATAATAAAAACAAACAAGAGAAATGGGTCTCATAAATTTTGGGGGAAGATGCAAGGTAAAAAAATAGAAAAGAAAAATATAATAAAATAAAATAAAATAATATATTTAAAGTTAATAAATTATTTTTATATTTTTCTTCATTAAATAATTTTAAAATATATAAATCATTTTTTTAATATTTTATTTTTATTTGTTAGTATTTTTTTTAACCAAATGAAGCCTAAATTTATATAACTTATAAATTGTATTTATTTAATAATTATTGAAAAGTGCACCAAAATTAATGTAAATTACCATTTTTTTTTTTGTTGTGCTTTAAGAAACCCACTTTATGCTATGAATTATAGGATGACATGGAGGTTAATGATGGAACAAATTATATCTACACCATAAAATCAAATAAATGAAGCAAAAAAGAAAAAAAAAAGTTAAACCCAGAAGTGAAGGAAGAAATTACCAAAAGGGTATGCCAGGATATCTCAGTTGCCTCAATAAGCGATATATGGGTTCGAATTATGTCATTTATAATACCCTAAATTTATTACCTAGTATTGATTGTTGTGGGGAGGTTCGACCCTCAAGGACTTGGCCATATCAGATTATTGGATTATAAAAATAAAAATAAATAAATAAATAAATAATTATAAGAAATTCAAATAACTGATAATACTTAGAAGAGATGATAAACCCTTCTTCCAGTTTGCAAAATAATGATGACACATTCACTCAGTGTCACCGTTCAAAGTACCTGCAAGCTGCAACAACTCAAACCATCTGAACAGAATGACAGCATACTCATCCAAACAGTCCATGACTTGGAAAATCATGATATTATTCTTTCACACCAATGGTGGTCTCACCATGAAACAAATACAAGGAATTACAGACTTCTCTTCTGTTCTATGGCTTCTGCTTTAACATGAAAAAGCTGAATATTATTCTACTAGGGTATTGTAGGCATACAATATCCTTCCATGGCTTTCACTGATTTGTTCATCGATCAATAAATAAATTTACATGGTCCGCCCTTAATTCTCGACTATACACATTTACAATGATGATCTGGAACAGCTTAATTTGAGTGTTTCAGAAGGAAAAATGGTGAAGTATTGTGGATATTCAGTTTCTACCTTCCAGACATTAGATTGACGAGGGCTTGGTTGTCGTAGAAGGAACCAACATCCCAGTCCTCTGTTGAGGATGAAAGAGTCATTAGGGCAACCACGATGGTTCTCATGCTTGGTCTTAGCTGAGGATTTTCCTGGGTGCATGCTTTGGCAAGTTGGGCCATCTGCAACCAAAATTATCACCATAAATTTTATTTAAATTAGAATTATTAAAACAAAGCTTCAATTTTTTTTTTCTCTTTGTAAGAAATGAATTCACCTTGCGCACAGAGTCGAGTGGGTAGTTATCTTCAAGCCTAGGGTCAACTAGTTTGCGAAGGTCCTCTCGTGGATCTGGCTTATTTAGCACATCCTCGAACTGTAGAACATGCAAGTATGATACAAATCAGTGCAAGGTTGTATTTTCAAGGGCAAATTCTGAGTAGTTATCAGATGGGCAGAGGCTGCCATTAGCCCAATGCAAGTTAAAAGCTGGTTGATCAAGAATTGGGAAAGTTCAGAATTACAGTGAAAGGAATTTGGCTTGTTTAGATTGAAACAAATTCAATTTGAAAGACCTAAAGCTAAGAAAGTCTGAGCAAAGGAATTTGGCTTGTTTAGATTGAAACAAATTCAATTTGAAAGACCTAAAGCTAAGAAAGTCTGAGCCCATCTTCTCACCACTCTTGATTAATCAGTAAAGTAGGGTTAGTAAAGAAAATTTACCAAAGCCACAAGGCCCTTTGATTCAGCAACAGAACCATTTTCCTTGACCACAGCTTCCTTGGCAGAAATAAGTTCATAAAGGACAACCCCAAAAGCATATACATCTACTTTGGGAGAGACGTCACCATATTGAGCGTATCTGCAAACAAGTGCACTGACTCAATTAGTATTATACACAAATAAATAAATATAGCCAACGCAAAATTTTGACTCTCTTCCTCCAGCCCACTCTCATCTGAACCCCACCACCAACTGCCCACCATGCTACATAGAAGGAAGTGTTTCCTTCTAATTTTAAAAAAAGAATTCTGCTCTGAAGCTTCCTTTTTCTCTCATATTTAAATTAGTTGCATGTGGAGAAATTTGAAACAACCTAAAAACAATGGAGAAACATGCAAATAGAACCACAACCACAAGTCACGTTTCAAAGCATTTCTAAGGGAATGCGTAACTCAATTTCTTCCCTTAAGTTCTTCCTGTAAGTTTTCTCATTGATAAAACATACTCTTAAAGTTTTCACAGGCCAATCATTCTTACTTCACCAAACAAATTTCTAACTTTATTTTACTACGTTCTTTTGCTTTCCATACTTTTCTTCCATGTATTGCTACCAGATTTGTCCTCCCTGATGTGTCCACTTATTTAAAAATTAACAATTATTCTGACCCAGAACAACAAAATCAAACTCCAATTCATCTCAAAGGGACTCCCTGCCCAGAAACTTAAACATAGGCTCTCATAAGAACATTTCATTTTTATATGGCAAGTTACTAGGTGCCATTAATGGGTTTGTTACTAAATCCAGCTTATCAGCAGGTTTACACACTTGCTGCTAGGTATATGGTGAAAGTTTGGAGATACAGTCATGATTTCAAGGCTCCTATTGGTCATAATTTGTAGTGGGGGAGATGTATTAATAGTGTCCAGAATGATCAACCAGTGAGCTCAAATTGTTTTTTGTTGCCACTTCAATCTCCCAGAACACCCAAAACCTATCATAATTACTGAGTTCAATATTCTTTCACAAAACAAATAAACAAAAGCCATCTTACTCTGGTGGCATGTATCCAAATGTACCCACAAGACGTGTGGGTAGTGATGAACTCCCAACTTCAGTCAATTTTGTTAGTCCAAAATCTGCAACCTGCAAAACAAATTTTTCAGTAAAATAATGTGAACATAGAATTCACATGTCTGATAATAAGGGTAGAGGAATTGGCTGAACCTTTCCATGGAAATTCTTATCTATCAGTATATTTGCTGACTTAATATCACGATGGATATACACAGGAACAGTATGCTCATGAATATATTCAAGACCTCTTGCTGAATCAAGGGCAATTTGAACCCTACTAGACCATTGCAATGGGTCCCTTCCTGGAAAAAGATAAAAGTGATCATTATGATTTCTTTGAATGCAGAACTACCAGAAAAGATTTTCATCATGTACATGTTGTACTCCCACCTGAGCCACGCAAATGTTGGCTTAAGTTGCCATTCTCAATGTATTCATAGACTAGAAAAAGAGAACCCTCAACACAATATCCAATCAAGCGCACCTGCAATATTATAATATATATTAATAGAGATACATAACTGTTGAAGTGAACAACAATCAGGCCTTCCAATGACATTCAGGCAAGGAAAGCACACCGTTACTGTATAACCCCACAACAATAACTATGGAGATAGTTGAGCAACCAAAATATTTCCCTGCAACAAATACTAGATATTTATCTTATATTATAGCACTCAAACAGAGCCGCATATGTATGTGTGTGTGTGTATACCTGATATCAAATTGATGTAAAGGGAATGGTCGGTGCCATGTTTCATTCCAGGACATATTAAGCTGACTATCATACCTTTGGACTCAAAGACTTAATCCAGGATCAACATAAAGTGATGATTATAATAAATATGCAACATTTTGAGGGTACATCTACATCATAAAAGATAAACAAAAACATCCAAAAGGAAGTTAACAATGTGATAATGCTAAGATACTACAAACTACAAGCTGGTGAAAATTCAAGCGATATTGATTAACATAAAGCATCACAACAGCACTAAATTCTTTTAAGGACAAATAAAATCAAGCTGTTTCATAAAAATCCAACTGTTTTAAGAGAAGGAAGTGTAATACCAAATTTAGGTGATGCACATGTGTCAAAACTTTTAATTCAGCAAGAAATTCTCTTGATGCTTGCATATCCATCTTCTTGATTGCAGCTTTCTGCATTAAAGAGTGAGGAGGGGGAGAGGGGAGGGGAGAAGGTGTCAGAGGAGAAGGAATATAGACATTTAACATCAGAAGTGAACATGACATGATGATTATACTTGTGTGTCAAGTGAAGAAATATGGATATTTAACATCAGAAGTTACCAACACATCATAATGTGAAGTCATCTTCATGCATTCAATGTGCATGTTAAAAGCAGTAATCACTTGGAACTCTCAAATATACTTCAACAAAGTTGTGTTCAATAATATGCTTGTTGGCTACTGGTGCAAGACCCATCCACCCAGATTTCTGAGCATCACATTATATCTTTGTCTGGGCTATTTATGGCTACCAATCCAATAGATGATATATTCTTGTTTATATTCTCTAATCTAGAAGGACCCCTGCAATTGTCTAATTTGAAATCACAGAACACTACATGATAGGGTAGGACTGAATTTGTATAAACCTGTTGAGCTCTTATTGCAAGAAACTCGGATAGCTAACTACACAACTAACATAAAATATTCCACTGGCATAGCATAGCATGTATGACTTTTCTCCTAGAATTCATTGTCTTTTATGACAAGTGATAACAGGCATCACCACAAACCTCGCCCCTCAGCTCTGCATAGTAAACAGATCCAAAGCCACCTTGACCAATCTTATTAGCCAAATTAAAATTATCAGTAGCCTTAGCAAGTTCTTCATATGAGAACTCCACTGATTTGTCCACAGTAATGCCTGTAAGACCTGCAGAAGAACCAAAAGCAGGACCTGTTGATTCTACAGCTTTATCTGAAGCAATTCCAGGACCTAAACCCAAAAGAGAGGAAAAAAATTCATCAGTGAAATCACCATATTCCATTAAAGGATACAAATCAGCCAGGCATTAGAAGAAAATAACCAGATAGTTACACCATGTCAAATTGAACATATATTAAAATTTGAAGAAAAAGAAATGAGCACAAGTATAAACTTAAGAATAAACTTGAGACATCTAGTTACGTAGACAATGGAACTGCATCAAATGGTTGGATAAAATTTATCAACTTATCTAAAGTTGATCTATAGTACTTCCCCAAGAGATAGAAATTAGAATAAAAGCTTGAAAGGCATTATTGCCCAAGCATATCCATGAAGTACTTGTTCATTTACAGATACAACTAAACAAACAAACAAACAAACAAAAGGGGCAAAAAAGGGGAGACAAATAAGAAACAAGTACCATGACCAGGTTGAAGAGACTGTTCTTCAGTTGGAAGCAATGCTGCTTCCTTCATCTTCCTCTTTCTGTAAAATCCAATATATATACAAACTGTCAATAACAGCACTCCTACTACTGCTGCTATAGATATGCCAGCAATCACACCACCTGCTATCCTGCTTATATAAACGAAAACCAAAAGCTTAGAGTAGCACTAAACTTTCCAAGTAATCATCTAACATCTATCCAAGAATAAAAAATGAAGACAATCATCACCGAACCAGTATGCAGAAAAGAGGAAATCACCTGTGCTGCAAAAGGGTAAAAAAACAGATATAGATGTTAAATTTATAATAGGTTCTGAGATGAAACAAGTACTATAGGTTAGTTTGCGAGCACTTCAAAGTGGTAGTAAGAGAAGTTACCTGGATTTCAGGGCCCGATAGCTTCCACTGGTATCTGCAAATTAATTGATAAAATCAGTGAGGCAACATCCTAGCAATTTATAGCATATGATGACAACTTAGCATCACTCCCACCACATCAAATTTAATTAGTTACTTTGCAATATTGTGATAATTGCCTTTGTTAGGATCTAGAACTGAAACATGAAAATAAATTATTGATATTTTCTATAATATTTAAACATGTGTCCATCACAAATGGGATCACCACTAGAATTATTAAAGAAGGAAAAAAAATGATAGTAGAAGTAAAAACACGATATTTTGTTGATACCCCTGCATGATCTGTCTTTAAATGACCGGGGAAAAACCACATGAACATATTGAAATGGTGTCAAAGATAAAATGAGTGTCAATCATTTCAAATGTTGAACTGAAAAAAAGGATAAAGTTTCCTGGCATGATCTGCACCTACCTAATTTGCAATCTACTTATTTTGTTGTTCATTTCAGTGGTTCAACCCAGCTCACCCAAAATACTGAGCTGCTCCATTATCCATAACTGACTTCAAATTTGCATAAACCCATATTAACAAAAATTCCAAACTGTGCCTCGCACCAGGCACACCCCTCATTTCTGTTCATCGCTCAATTATGAAGCATCTAACAATAATGCCGGTTCCAAATTCGAAACTTACGGAAACTCAATAATCCACACTATAATCAAATCTGGATCATGGAAAGTTCCTAGTGAACCCTATTATTTTTTGAGCTGATTTAAACTGAATTCCACAAACCCGGCATTCAGTTTCTCAACTCCGAAAACATTCATGGCTCCAATTGATATACAAACAAAACTATCATTGACATCATAGCTTCCAGGTTCCATTCTACTATGCATCAACAAACTTGCAAATCAAAACAGGAAATCACCTTTAGTAGGAATGTAAACAAGCCCACTCCCAGCACTAAAATTCGAATCCGGATTGTAACTCTGCAACAAGGAAGCATTCAAACCCTCTGACTCTGCAACCGAAGTCAAATTATCCTCTGGGCGAAGCGGGTAGGACAAGAACAACCCATAATCCTTGGAAACGGTGCTATTGCCACAAGAACAATTTAAAGTCACATTCAGATAAGCATCCGTATCAGGAATTCGATTGGCGTCATAGCTATTGAAGTTCTGCAACCACGCCGAAGTGGTCAGATTTGAATAGTATGTCTCCGCAACAAGATCGTACGTATCACCGGACTGCACCGTGTAGTTGAACACTTTGCCCAGAAATTCTCCATTGATGCAATCACATGAGGAGTAAGGCACGCGGATTCTGGTATCGGCTTCAACACTATCTTGATTAGCGATTTGTGAGTTGTAGCTGAGAATTTCAGAAATCGTTGTTTGGAATAGCCCAGAGATAAAAGTGAGGTTGGAACCTTGCCAGACATAGTATGAGCCCAGAGCAAGATGACAGCCGCGACTGCACTGTGAATCAACTGCACAGAAAACGGAGAGCAGTACAAAAAACCCTAAACCCACCTTCTGTTTCATTTGAAAACCCTAGAACCAGAAACCGTAATCGAGATGTCTTGTGTTCCCGTCAAACAATTATCAGATGAAATGAATGGTTTGATTTTTGGACCGTTGACTGAATCTTCTCCCTTTTTTTTTTTTTCCCTGGGGTGGGTAAATTAAAGTAATGGTCACTGTAGAATGATTGGCGAAGATTATGACGTGGAGAATCCGCCATTTTCAAGCTTAATCTATGTCCTAGTTGCTGTCCTTTTCTCTGCAGTCTGACCTAGCAGTAGATTCAAGCAATCAAGCCCTATGCTTTCCTCTTCCAACTTTCTTTAAAAATCATGATTTATCATCACTACTTCTTTATCTTTTTTTTTTTTTTTTCCTCCCTAATTTAAGAATATTTATTAGTATATAAAATAATTAAAAAGATGTTTTAAATAAAGTAACTTACTAAAGAAAAAAATGATAACTAGCATTGATATTATGTTAAATTATTAATTTTTTTTAAAAAAAATTAAGCTTATAAAATATGGATTCAATAGGCATATTATTTTTTTAACAATTTATTTATTTATTTATTTATTTGTAGATATTCATTGCATCATTTTGAATTAATAATTTTTTTAATTAGAATTTTTATTTTATTTTTAATAGGGTTATTTGGATAGGTGACTTAAAATAAAGGTAAAATTATAAAAGTAACTTCACCAGTTAATTGTTTTGAGAGATGACCTAATTTGGACATTTTTACCCTTATTTATTTCCCTCTAAAAACACATAAGATCTCTACCAGATATATGATATCCCTCCAAAAGTAGGAAACTTTAGTTTTACCTCTCTCATTGATACTACATTTCTCCTACCAACACTGTGAGTACATCCCTATACACAATCTCTGTAACCCATCAATAAAATTGAGTGAAGATAAGCAAAAAAGAGTAAAGAAACAGAGAAAAGTAAGATCTCCCACCAAGGACATGATATCTCTCCAAAAGCAAAACATTTTAGCCTTTCTCATCGGTACTACATCTATCTGCATATCTCTCACTAACATTGTGAGTACGTCCCTATACACCATTACTGCAACCCACCATCAAAACTGAGGTAATAGAAGCAAAGCAGATTTAAAGAAAAACATATGGCGAGGTCGAATGAAGGTATATAAACCCATTTGGGGAAAAAAATTACCTTAGTTTTGCTATTCTCAACATTATTTGGTTGTAGGGAAAAAAATGAAAATTTTAGAGTAAAAATGAGTGAAATTTTTTTTTAGAGTAAACATGAGTGAAATTTTTTTGTTAAAAAGATTAGTATGAAAAGAGTAAAGTTCGTATTTAACATGTAAAAACTGGACGTAACTAGTTTTAAGTTCTTTATATATAAAACTTGAAGATAGTTGAGTACAGTTCAACATGTTAATCGACAACTTTGCGGGATTGAGTTACTTATCCAAATAACTACTATTTTAATATTATTTTTTTGCATCGATAATTCAATTTATTTATTTATTTATTTTTGTTACAGTGATCGATGAAGTGAGAATAATGCTTTTGTATGAAGAAGATTGGGTGCAAAATGGAAACATGTACTACTTTGAAGGTTGCCAAGGTAAAGGTATTGAACTTAAGAAGACTACAACATATGAAGAATTATTGAAGATTGTTTGTCACATTTTGAAAGTAAATCCAACAGAGCACAATCTTTCGATGAAGTATGTATTCAATGACAATTTTCCATCCACTCTTATAAAGCTAAGAGATGATGGGGATATGAAAATTTTCATTCGTTTAAATTGTATTGATGGTAAGTTGACAGTTCCATTATGTATCACAATAGAGAAAAGAAGTGGCAATCATGGGTATGAATCAATCATCAACATTGATTTTGGCTCTCATACTTTATCTGGGGTTGAGAAAGAAATCAATATGGACCCGATATTCATAAATAGTAGTGAATCTTTGAGTGGTTTTGATGATGAAAATAGAACAAGGTTGAGCTATGATCCACTTAATTGTTTTGATTCTAATTACTTTAATATGAACAAGGATGATGAAGATGGTGGAATGAATGTTAACCCGAACAAGGATAGCCAAGTAATGAAAATTGATGTAATGGAAAAGGCAGTAATGGAATATGAAAGTCATGCAGAAAAGAGCATAGAAGAACCATTTATAGTTGGTTATAGTGAAACTGGTGATGACTACATGGAAGAGCACCAAATATACTCCAATAAGAAAGAATAATAGAAGAAGTTGTGTATGATTGCTTTGAAAAGAAAGTTTCAGTTCAAAACATTAAAATCTTCGACCAAGTTATTATCTGTTGGATGTGTTGATAAAGAATGCAAGTGGCGACTTCGTGCAATCAAGTTGGGAAATTCTGATCTATTTCAAATAAGGAAATATCATTCAACACACACTTGTAGCTTGGATATGATATCCCATGATCATAGTCATGCAAGTAGTTGGTTGATTGGTGAAAGCATAAGAGAAATATATCAAGGGGTTGGTCGTCAATATCGCCCAAAAGACATTGTAGCTGATATTCGAAACAAGTTCGGTGTGAGGATAAGCTATGATAAGGCATGGAGAATTAGAGAATTTGCTCTAAGTTCTATTAGAGGATCACCAGATGAGTCCTATAGTGTTTTACCATCTTATTGTTATGTGTTGGAGCAAAAAAATTCTGGCACCATTACTGATATAGTTATTGACCACGACAATCAATTTAAGTATTTCTTTTATGGCTCTTGGTGCATGTATTTCTAGGTTTCGTACATCAATAAGGCTTGTCATTACAATCGATGGAACATTTTTGAAGGCAAAGTATTTAGGAACTTTGTTTGTTGCTGCATGTAAGGATGGAAACAATCAGATATACTCTTTATGTTTCGAAATTGGTGATTCTGAAAATGATGCTTCTTGAGAATGGTTCCTAAAAAAATTGCATAGAGCAATTAGCCATGTTGGATCTCATGGTGGTTTCAGATCATCGTAACAACATTGAAAAAGCTATGCAAAAGTTTTTCCTCATGTAGGAATTAAAACAAATGTCCTAAACTTAACCGTAGTTAAGTTTTTTTTAATAAAGAACATAGTAAGAGTTAAGTTTTAATTGAGGATACTCACCTGAATTGCATTAGGGTCAAGTGTAAGTTACAAGTAACTTAACACTCGTTAAGTTTGAATTAAAACAAATGTCCTAAACTAAACTGAAGTTAAGTTTTTTTAATAAATAACTTAGTAGAAGTTAAGTTTTAATTGAGGATGTTCACCTGAACTGCACTAGCGTTAAGTTTCTTTTACAAGTAACTTAACACTCATTAAGTTTGAGAAAAAAAAAATATGAGTTCTATATTGAAATATAAGTTTCTATTATTATGCTTACTACAATAAATTCAAATTTGTTAACAATCATACATAGTCACATTTATAAAAAATAAACAATAAAAAAATTGCAACCATTCATTTCTTTGGATGTATGAAAAACATGTAATTATTTAAATACGTGCTATAACATAGGAATTTGCTAAACAAAAAATTTCAATGTCATTACATAGAAACATCTTCCACTATCCAATTACAATCCATTTACAATAGTAGGATCACATAGGAAGTTTTTTTATGGAAAAATAACTTCACTACCATTTTCTCACGAAACCAATCCATTCGCTCGCCTATTAGTGCATCCATTGGATGCTTGTGCATCAGGTATTCTGTAAATTTGATAAAAAAACATACCACAATCACCACTGCATGAACACAAAAAATGTGATGTTAGCAATGTTAAATATTATTGTATATATAATGAAATATGTGTGTTGGCATGGAAAATATTGTATTTGCTCATTTTTTTTGTTGTGGAATGTTGTTCAATCTCTCAATGTCCCATGCACGTTCACTATTGGGGTCACCATTCTCCCCATAGTATTTTGTAGCACTTAAGATACGTGGTAACAACATTGCTATGGGTGTGACGAGTGTTTTCAATCTATTGGGTTGTTAATTGACTTTAAGGAGTAATAAATGTAAATCCTCCTACTACGAAGGTGGACAACTCCCAGTACCCAATGTGTGTTCCTTAGATTGCTAGGAACATATATGACATCAACCTCAGACCATTTCAAAGAAGGCCTAGGATAAAGACCCATGGCATAATCGATGAGGATGTCTTCTTCCGGTAAAATGTATTTATTCCATGTCTTTTGATTCATCCTCCAGCAGCTATCTACTTTTTGCTACATAAGGAAAAAATAATCGAAAGTGGTGAATATAACTTTAAAAACAAAGTTAAAATGCACTAATATGCATACCCAAAATAATGTGTCAGTGATAGTGAATTTTTGTGTAAACACATCAGAGTTTAGTATCCTCCTTTTCCAAAAAAAAAGTATAAAGTGACATCAATATACTGAAAATTATAAGGAATAATAATTAGCAATCCAACAAATTCTGTATATTATTGAATAATGTAGGCAACAATTACAAACTGAGTCACTGAGTCATTCTCCAGGAAGTATTATTTTCTGAAACCATTTTTGGTCCACCTCTGTATACTCGATGTTCACTTCAAACCTTTATGTCATATAAGGAAATAAACCATTTGTCAACTTCATAAATTACATAAAAAAAAAAAAATGAATCAATATTATAGATAACTTACTCTTCCTCAATCTCATCATTAATATATCTGTATAATCCACATTTGCCTCCATTGATGGTGGCTGCAATGGATCAAAAATTGATGATGTTATGTCAATCTTACTCATTTATAACTTGCTTCTCTTTGTGAGATCTGTAAATAGGTGTTGTAGTAGATGAGATTTCTTTACCTTTCTTCTTCGCTTAAAGATATTCGGTGATAGTTGATGTGGGAAAACATGAACTATTGTTGCATCAGGTGGGTCATCCTTCAAAGCCTCCTTATCATTATCTTTCCTCGATGTCTCAATTTTTTCTAACTTTGATTTGAAGTCCAATGTTGTTTCATTTCCCATTGTTGCAGTATATGACTCGTTACTCGGTTTTCCAACCTGAAATTGCATAGAAATATATAAATATATTTGAATAATCAACAACAACCTTTTACAATCCTTTTACATAGATAATCAACAACAATACACAAATATGCACAATAATATATATATCAGAAGACCATAGAGTGCGTTGTAGTTTACCATTCAAGAGAGAACCCTTGGTCTGTTCTCTTTCTCTTCATTTATGCTCTTTTGAATTTCAAAGGTTTTTTTTTTCAAGATCTTTTTTAGTTCTTTTCCATTTCGTTTCGTTCTTTTTTTTTTTTTTTTCATAAACTGGAGAAAAAAAAAATCACACTTCAATCAAATGAATAACCTTTTAGAATCATTTTACACAGATAATCAACAACAATACGCAAATCTGCAAAATATATTTATATATATATCAAAAGACCATAGTGTGCATTGTAGTCTACCATTCAAGAAAGAACATTTGGTTTGTTCTCTTTCTCTTCCTTTCTGCTCTTTTGAATTTCAAAGGTTTTTTTTTTTTTAGGGGTAATTTAGTCCAAAAGGGTCATTCTTCATGTTTTAAAAAGACAGAGGTCAATTTTTCCAAATACCACCTTATTTTGGCACTTTTAACCAAATAACCCTTTTTAATATACTTTTATTATCCTTACTCTAATCCTTGGTGAGGATGACACTCATATGTGGTCTCAATGAAAATATAACAACTTAACAATTATTCTAAACTAATTGGAGAGATGGTAATAGTTCTATTTAACACTCTCCCTCAAGCTTAAATGAGATGAAATTATATTAAGCTTGCTTCATAAATTTTCAAAATGGTTTGTGCGGAATAAAGCTTTTGTTGATGTATCTACTACCTTTTGCTTTGTGGGGGCATGTACCTAACATCAAATTCCTTATTGAGGACTTTTTCTTTTATGAAGTGTACATATATTTCTATCTGTTTAGTTCTTGCATGAAACACATGGTTTGAAGCTAATGATCCAACACTAATATTATCACACCAAAGAATTGAACACTAAGTCAATTGTATACCATATTCTTTAAATAATTGTTATTGCCAAATAATTTTAGTTGAAGTTGGAGCCAAATATCTATACTAAAATTCTATGTTGGAACAAGCCACTATCTTCTATTTTTTTTTTTTTTTTTGAACTCCACTGAATTAAGTTATTTCCCAAGTAGTTATAGTAGCCATTTATGGACCTTTCATAATCCAAACTACTTGCCTAATCTGCATTTGAAAACTTGTATAGATGTAAATCAGAATAAGGCTAAATCAGAATAAGGCTAAAATGAATATCACAATTTGTTAGAGCATGAAGGAACTAACTTAACTTGTTTACAACAAATGAGATGTTAGGTCTTGTCATGACGGGATATTATAATGCTTCAATAGTACTTCCATAGAGAGAAGGTTGTGAGAAGGCAGAACTGTCATTAATAGAAAGTTTATTACCAAAAACCATAGGAGTTTGGCAAGGTTTTGTAGTGACCATATTGGTATTTTGCAGTAGATTCGAAATGTATTTAGACTGAGTAAGATAAGGTGCTTCTTCATTTCTAAAGCTTCAAAACTAAGAAAATTATTGAGAGATCCCAAAATTTTCAAAACAAACTTGTTGGTTAGATAAATTATTACTAGCTTTATCAACTTTACATCATCATCGGTTACTAACATGTCATTAAGATATATTAATAGAAACACAAACTTTCTATTTGCTTTGTAAATGAATAAACTTGTATCTAACTTGAAATTGTTGAAACCCAATTGCAAGAAAGATGCTTTAAGCTTATCAAGCTAAGCCCTTTGAGCCTATTTTAACCCATATAAAGCTTTATTTAGCTAATTACATAACCTAATCTTCCCATGAAACAAGTTGAACCATGAAAACAATTTCTAGCAAGTTACCATTTAGAAAAACATTATTCACATCAATTTGTTTAATATCCTAACCTTTTGAAATAACCAAGCTAAGAATAATTCTTATAGTTAAAGGTTTCACTATTGGACTAAATGTCTCAAAGTTGTCAATGCCAAGTATTTATTGAAAACCCTTAGCAACCAAACGTGTCTTGTATCTTTGAACAATCCCATCAGGTTTATACTTCACTCTAAAAACCCATGCGTTTCCTGCTATATGCATACCCTCTTGATATGGCACCAAGAACCATGTATTATTCATAAGAGCCTTGCATTCTGCAACCGTTGCTTGTTTCCCCTTAGAATCAAGTAAAATTTGACTAATAGATGATGGTTGATATTAGATTTACACATTGAAAAAGAAGTATGATAAGTTTTTTATACCAGATTTTGAATGAGTTTGCATGCTATGAGTGGAGACAATAGATTTAGAAGTAGGAAAATATTTAGAAAGTGGTTCTATAAGTGAAGAAGAAATGAATTGAAATAAAAAAATTAGTTGATGGTAATATAAAATTATGTGGTTTAGAGGAAAGATTTTTTGGTTCTAATAAACTAACTAAATTAGATGTAGTATCAGAGGAATAAGGATGTTGTAAAGAATTTAAATTGGGATGATGAGAAAAGGTACCTTGCTTCAGGGCCTAATGAATTGATTGTTAAACCATTTGATATGGCAGAACCATTAGTTGTAGAGTTAAGCATGAAACTAAGATTGATTGTTAAGGACTAAGCTAAAAAATTAAGGAAAACTAATCTAAAAAACTATATAATTTGGCAAGAGAAGTGGTGGAAGCAAAATTGGTGGAGAATAGAAAGCATTTTTCATCAAATGTGACACTTCTAGTAGTATAAACTTGATCAAAGAATGAAGGTATTTATACCATTTGTGAGATAGACTATGTCTAAGAAATACACATTTGGATGGATGGAATGCAAATTTATGCTTATTATAGGGTCTAAGATTCAAAAAAATGCACAACCAAAGGTTTTAAGAAACCTATAATCTAGTTTTAATTGATATAGCTTCTCGATAGTGAAATATTATTAAGAG
The DNA here is from genome assembly GCF_004353265.1 of Vitis riparia. Lineage (NCBI taxonomy): Eukaryota > Viridiplantae > Streptophyta > Magnoliopsida > Vitales > Vitaceae > Vitis > Vitis riparia. Next base: position 17,606,045 of record NC_048442.1, on the reverse strand, counting down.
TTGGTGTAGGAAGTCTATGTATTAAAAATACAGTTATAGCAAAAGCATCCCACCAAAATGTTAAATGTGTGCTTGCTTAAGCTAATAAAGTTAACTCAATTTTAGTTATATGTCTAAGTTTTCTTTTAGCTTTACCATTTTATTGGTGAGTATGGGGATAGATATGTCTAAAGACTATGCCAAGATTGCTTAAGAAGGATGGTAGGGTTCTATCAATCCTATTCCTAATCAAATTGTATGTATTTTATTATTCTGTCAAACCGCAGTCAACAAGATTTTGAAATTGAATAAAATGGCAAAGAGTTTAGATTTAGCTTTTAATGGAAATATCTAAGTGTAATTTGTGCATTCATCAATAAAATGGACATAATAATGATAGCACTCAGAAGAAATAACAGGGGCAAGACCCTAAAGATCAATATAAATTGTTTTTAAAGGAAACTTGGCTTTATTCAACGAATTTGGAAACATGGATTGACAATGCTTGCCATACCAACAAGAGCCACAAAAACCGACATCTTTTGCTAAGGAGTAAGAGAAATTCAAAGTCTTGAAAACATGACCTAAGACTTGTTTAATAGGATGTTCTGATCTTTTTTGCCAAATATTGGCATTACAAGGATTAAAATCTAAAAGAAGATCTTGACTTTGGACAGTTTCCTAGTACAAATTGGATCTGGTAACATCAGTTTGGTACAAGGTATATTTAATTTTTCCTTATAATAGAACTCTTCGCATGATCTTGTCATTGAATAAGTAGCAAGTGCTAAGGATTTAAAAAAAGACATCATAATCTTTAGTGAATTTAGAAATACTAAGAAGATTTTTAGTGATGGCATGGACATGAAGAATATTATTAAGAGAAAGATGAGTATTTGTGTGTGAATTAATAATTGTCGAGCCAACATGTAAGATTTTTAGGATTTGACCATTACTGACAGTTAACTTTCCTTTGCCCTTGTAGTCTTCTTTTATGGAAAGATTATTCATATTAGTTGTCACATGACTTGTAGCTCCACTGTCAATATACCAAGTTGAATCATTCACAATACATGGCCTAGTAAGATATGCCTAAAAATGATCATTTGAGGCATTGTGGCCTTTTTTGCTACATAATTGACATAGGTTTTCCTTGTCTACCTCTTCCTTGATCTTCTTCTTTGATAATATCTTTGTCATTTGCCACCTCTATTGCGATTTTGTCGAAAATTTCCCCTTCTTGATGTAGCAAAATTAGCATAAGTTTCTTGAACATAAATAGAGGTTGTAACATGTTGTTCAATGCATGTTTTATGGCTTTGAAGTAAGAATTGTGTTTCCTACAAAGACTTGATACCCTTTCTACCAATAAGATTAACCACAACTGTATCATACTCAACTCTATATCCTCCAAGAATACATAGAAGCAAGTTATTATTTGTGATTTATTGACCTATTGCAAATAAAGTGTCAGTAATTTCACACATTTTTAGCATATAGTCTCTAATCAAAAGAGATATTTTCTTTATGGATTGAAGCATGTTTCAAAATTGCAGAATCCAGACTATTGAATCAATATGACTTTTCAGAAGTTTTCCAAACCTTAGTGGAGAAGGTGCAGCGAACTATATGTCCAAACATAGCCTTTGAAATTGAAGCTAGAAGCTAACTCATGATCAAATGGTTTATTTTGAGCCATATAAAAAAAATATTGGTTAATCTGTTCATTAATGAATCATGGTGGACAAATCTTGCTTCCATCAAGATATCCTTTGAGGCCATAAGCTTGGATTGTAGGAAAAACTTGCAAGTGCTAGAATCAGTAGTTCTTTCTTGTTAAATTCATCTCCAAAGGAACTAAAACAAATGTGAGGAAAATTTGTGAAGAAATTTGCGGAAGTGAGAGGGCAAATTGGGAAATGACATTGTTGATTGCAACAATAGAGGTATTTCCACTATTGAAGGTGTTTTTGTCATTGTTGGTAGTGGCTTTACTCGAAGGTGTCATTGATATTTGTCAACCAGCTCTAATATCAAGCTAAAAAACAGAGAGAAAAATATGGAGAAATCTAAAGAAAGAAATATGAAAAGAGAAAGAAAAACATCTTTAGAAAATATGGTTCTATGGTGCATCCAACTAAAGATTACAACATTTCATTTATAATGAGGTTTCTATAGTAATAGAAAGATAACATCAAGTCGTTACATATAATCGTGTTTAGTTGCAATATAACAACTCAAGAACTATTCCAAACTAACTAGATACATGACAATAGTTCTCTTTAAAAAAATAATTATTTAAAAAAAAAATCAATTTGGGAGATTCAAACATAATATATTCAACCAATATAACAAAACAATAATATTATTCTTACTTGATCTGTAATGTTGATGAGACTTCAAATGTAAGCTTGAATCATCTTTTGAATTTCTTTTCAAGATCTTCAACTTACTACTCTCATATAATGGATGAGTCACTTGTGTGGTGCATGTTATTATAAGTGTTAAAAAAAACATAAAAATGATATTGTGATTTGGGACCGTAACTTTATAAAAATAAAAAAAAATTCATACTCTCAATCTTCTCATCAAAGGCTACATGAGAGTTATACTTTTCATTTACCAATATTATATACAAATTAATCCTTAATGGCGGGTTATCAACTTGGATACATTTATGTAATCACATAGATTATACTTTTCCATCTTCCTCCATTACTCATAAACTTCATGTATAAAATAAATTTCATAGTAATAGTGTTAAAAAAGTTATGACACGACATTCATGTAAATGAAAGTTCCTTAAACTCCTCATTTATAACTTTATTTTTCTACATAAAAGACTCTTAGATACCCAATCAATTAGTTCATCTACCTATCAATTGGTATAATCCTTAAAAAAAAAAGTATAAATTATCAATATTTATTATAGAAATGTAATTATGAATGTCACACATTATAAAATAAATAAAAAAAATAAAAAATGTTAACATTCTCAAAATTGGTTTTTGAGGAAAGTGTTGCCTTTAAAGTAGTAGGAAATGTATTCACTTTAGGCATTGACTCTTTTCTAAATTTTATTTGCCTATTTATTTAACTATGACTTGTAACTACTAATTGGTTTCTATATAGAGACAATTGGAAAATTTACAGTAATTTGCTAACAAAACTAATATAATATGTTAGAAAACCAATGTCAATTTTAAGGAGTTCCCAAGAATGGGGAATACCTTTTTTTTTTTTTCTTTTTTTTCTTTTTTTATTCTGACCTATTTGTGATTTTTGAGTTTTTAGGACTTTATATCAATTGATATAAAGTAATTAACCTTTTTTTGAAAAAAAAATTAATTTTTAAAAATTATTTTAAAATTTTTAATTACATTAAAATAAATATATTTTATTAAAAAGTATTTATCATTATTATTGTTATTATTATCTATGTTTTAAAAATAGGAAAATAAAAATTAATTTAATTTAATTTTATAAATAATCAGGCAAGGCGTTGTGGGACAAGGCAATATACAAACCCATTATCTTGACCAATTTAGGTGGTGGTTGTTGTTTTTTCTTTTTTCTTTTTGAAATTCTAAATAGAACTTAATATAATTTTTCTCTAAATACAACTTAAATTATTTTATTATGCTAAGCATTAAGTATTAGTAAGGTGAGAATTGTGTTAATATAGTGTTTTGATTGTTTCAAAAAAGTTATTTTTTGTATTTAATAAAAATTAAATATTTTGATATTTTTTATTCAATAATTTTTAAAAAAATAAATAATAAGTAGAAAATAAATTTAAAACAAATAATTTGAAATTTGAAAAAAAAATTGATTTTAAATATTATGTTAAAAAAAACCATACACCACCATAGTCTTTTCTACTTTATTTTTGTTGTCCTTGGCTTTGATGCAAATTTGGAAAGTTAAAAATTCTATGACCATATGTACCATAAAAACCTAGTATTCGCCAAAGTGTCCTCGTACCCCTACACATATTTATGCAAGCAAACCACTCTCTTTGCACAGAAACTTAAGGCTATGTTTGGTTCTCAGAAAATTTGAGGGAAAATGCAAGGGAAAGAAAATACAAAGGAAAAATAGAAGGAAAGAAAAAGTGAAGGAAAATAAAAAATGGATTAAAAGTTGATAAATTATTTTTATTTTTTACTTCAAACTCATTTTATTTATTTTAACTCATTAATATAAAGATTAAATAATTTTAAAATATATAAGTTTTTAATTAGTTTTAATTATATTTGATTTTCTTTTATATTTTTCATAAGACAACCAAACATGAAAAAATCATTTTCCTTTGCATTTTTTTTCTTTCCTTAGTATTTTCCGGCAACCAAACATAACCTAAGTATTTAAGAAAAATAATCATTTCCTCTACTAGAGATAAACAAGCAAGTTCGAACATTAAGACATTGTTTAGTAATTGTTTTTGAAAATAACTCGAAAAAAATTATGTTTTATTTTTAATCATTTTACATGTTTATATAATTATTTTTTAAAATAATCTTCACAAAATAAATGAAAATAACATAAAATATGTTTTTTAAAAACATTCTATTTTTTGTTTCTTAACAATAAAAAACAAAAAATCATTTTTAGTTGTCAAAAACATGTTTTCTTATTTTTTTTTGTTTTAGAGAACAAAAAACTATTCTCGAAAACATTTGTCAAAAGAGGCCGGAAGCTACTCTAACACACCCAGATCGGATAAAACCCTAATCAAGAATCAAAATTTTGAGACCCATACGATGGTTTTAGTACATTATACCACTATTACACCAATAATGCAAGACAACACACCATCAGATGACCCATCCAGTCAAATGAGCAGGCCTAGGGCTTGAAATTAAAAGTCATTGAGCCGTCAAAAAATTAAGATCCAACAACTTGTATATATTGTTTATTAGGACCCCACCAAGGCCTTTTGGGAATCAAGGTCTTTGCATCAAGATTTTCTATCCAAACTGTGGAGCATTAGGGGCGAGGGACATATATTGAACTTGTTCAACTCTCACTTGAGTGATTTCATGGAAAATAAAAACCATATTAATTACAAAGTAAAAGATGCCTTTCAGATCATAAGAGTTGGAGTTGATGCAGCACCCAACCTGCCAATCTAGTTTGAGAATTGATTAATTAGTTGTTCCTCCCACTCATCTTTTCAATTAGGGATTCCAATTACCAACTTTCCCACAAAAAATCTTTGGTGTCTATCACTTCATCATATTTTTGACTATGCAAAAAATTTAAGTTTGTGTTTGAATTATGAAAAAAGTAGTGAAAAGTGAAAGATAAAAAAGAAAAAGATAAAAAAGGAAGAACTAATCTAATTTCTGTTCATTGGTTTAGTATGGAAAGTATGAGAAAATAAATCAAATGTCATTAAAATTATTTGAAAGTTTAATGGTTTATTTGGTAATTGTTTTCAAACAAATTTTTGTCTTACAAAACATTAGATAACAATGTTCAAAAATTGCTTTTAAAAACTATTTTTCAAAATTATTTTTGAAAATAATTATCAAACAAACCCTAAGTATTCCCAAATTGATTATTATTTATAAAAAAGGAAGAAGGGAAAATGAATTTAAAAAAGAATAGAAAAAAAGTTGTTAAGGCTATGATCGGGAATTATTCTCAAAAATAGTTTTTTGATTTTGAGAAAAAAAAAAAAAGAAAGATGTGTTTGATTGTGAACAGGTCTCGGAACAAATTTTTGAGAATTATTTTTTCAATAACACATTTTATTTTTTTTCATTCGTTTTTTAATAATTATTTTTAAAAATAACTAAACAAGTATAAAGAATGAGTGAAAATAAAGTATTATAAATAAAAATTATTTAAATTAGAAAATAGAAAACAAAATATTCTAAGTTACTACATATTGAAAACTTTTCCAAACAAGGCTTAAGTTTTCTTTTTCGTTTTCTTTTTCTTTTTCCCATTTACTCTTTCCCACTTTCCATGATATGCATACATGGTTTGTTTTTCTTTTGGTGAATTTACATTTTATTTTTTTAAATAAATAAATGATAGTTTAACACATAAAATCAATTTAAAAACCAGCACAAGATCACATGGACTTGTTATTGATGACATTCAAGATATCCTCTAGTGGTGGAGACAACTTTTTGTTGGGGTTCTTATGGGGCCTAAAAGATATAAGCCTTTGCAACAATCAACAGTATCTTATGCTTGTAAACCAAGATGGTTGACAGAAAAGAAGGAACAGGAGTGGGTGGGTGACAAAAGTGGAAGCCATTTTTCAAAGTTTGATGTTACATTGAGAATATATAAGGATTTCATACTTGGAAGATTACACACTCATTGCAATTCAGGTGGCCTTTCTCTTTTCTTCCTCCTTTCCATTATCATCCCTCCTCATGAGCCTTCCTCCACTTTCTTACTCACCTCAACACCCTTCACACCAGCCAAGATATTCACCTTTAATCTTAAAAGTTCAACAAGTCCCAAACGTACAACTTGTTTGAAAACTATTCTCAAAATACAATTTTTTAAAATAGTTTTTATTATGCTTTTTACGATTAAAAGTCTGTTTGAAAATTTACAATGTTTTTTCATTTCTGTTTTTTACTTTTTTTTAATTTAAAAACAAAAAATTGTTTTTGAAAACAGTTAACAAACAAATCCTTAAACCTTATTTAATAACTATTTTTTAGAATAATATTCTATTCTCTAAAATAAAAAAATAAAAAATATATTTCCCAATTTAAAATTATTTTCTATTTTTATTCTTAAAAACAAAAAATAAAGTATTTTAAAAAAATATTTTTTAGTTGTTTTCGATTATTTTTATTTATTATTAAAATATATTTAAAATATTAAAATTAGGTTAAAAAGTTTTCAGATTTCCAAATAAACTTTTATTCTCAAAAACTATTTTCGAAAACAATTAGCAAACAAACCCTTAATCTTATTTTTTTTTATAACTTGGCTTGTTATAAGAGATCAATGCAATAACTTGGCTTGATTTTTTAAGTATGATTTGTAGTGCATCACATATAATTTGTGGATTCATTGGAGGTGGTTGGTAGCTGGTGGTGCTTGTTGGGTGGCAGTGGTGGTTTGATGGTGGTGCATCTTCTTATGTTTCATGAGACTTGAGACTATGTCTGGAGGGCCATTTTTCTTATTGACAGAAATGTGAACCCTAGTGGAGAATGGACATACATCTGTGTGTGAGTTGTTGCACATTGCAATATTGATTGGTTGCAGCTATGAAAAGAGCTGTTCCCAACTACCATTTCCCATGAACACAGATTTCTTTGAAAATTTCCTAAATTAAAAAAAAAATACCTATTCAACTTTGGTCCACCTAATAATTATATATGTGATAATTAATTTGCCAATTGTTAAATTTAATATACCCCATAGTTTATTTCCTAATAATTGTCTATTCATTGTCCATTTAATTCAAGGCTTGAAGAGACAATTCCATGTGGGATGAAGAGATGGGCCAATGTGCAGAAAGATACAAACTCATAAATGGTGTAGATTAAGCAATAACAACACAATATTTCCCCTCTTTCAAGGAGTCATTGATACCATCATTGAGCAAATGATCCCAAATCTTAAGATTGAGAATAATGAATGAGGGTGTGGGTCATCTTCAACAAGTTTTTTATTTGGAAGAGGGAATTTTTTATGCCGTACAAACAACATAAAGGAAAGCGGCCTTTGACCACTAATTTGTGACTTTTTTTTTGGCTTCCAATTTCATCAAGAATGTTGTAATTTTTTTAAGGGAAAAAAAAAAAAAAAAAAAACTTTTATGGTAGAGGTTATAGTAAAGTTAAGGGTTTTTTTTGGTATGACCCTTTTGTCTAGTAGTTCATTTTTTTAATCATTAGTCAAGGATGGGGCTTTCTTTGTTATTCTAAATTAATATACCTTTCTTCTTCCAATGAATTTAATAATTGTGTCTGTAGAATTCTTAAGTGGCTGGGCCAATTCAGTAGGGTACCCTAATCCCAATTAATTTAAAGACAAAATTGACACAATCACTCAAAAATTTGGCATTTTCGTTAAGTGGGTCTTGAACGATTCAGTTGGGGTACCCTAATCCCAATTAATTCAAAGATAAAATTGACATAATCACTAAAAAATTTGGCATTTTGGTTAAGTGGGTCTTGAACAATTCAGTTGGGTATACCCTAATCCCAATTAATTCAAAGACAAAATTGAGATAATCACTTAAAAATTTGGCATTTTGGTTAAAGAGTCTTGAACAATTCAGTTGGGTACTCTAATCCCAATTAATTCAAAGACAAAATCGACCAATTTTACATTTTTTTTTCTTTTTTGAAAAATTAGAGTATAAAAGAAGGGAAAATGTAATAAAATTAGGTAGCGGAGATTAGAAGAAAGACCTTTCATTCTACAAATTAAATAATTGTTTTAGGGATAGACTCCTTTATTCTACCTAATAAATTATTGGTTTAGCCATGTTCAATGGTATTATGAGTAGGAAGAAGATACCCATTAAAAAAACAAAAGCACTTTTTCAAAAAATTATTGTTGTATAAAATTACCGTAATTTTTTATGTCTGTATATTCATATATATATATATATATATGTTAGTTGCACAACTAAAAGGGGGTGAAAATTATAATTTATGCATAATATGGAAGAGCTTTTCAAACATGTATGAATTTGATGAACTTTAATCTAACCACGCGAGTCTTCACTCTTCCTATTATTCTACAACCCTAATTGAGTGCGTCGGCATTCAAACTTTGACTTCTTCTTGACCAAAATACCCTTCAATGTGGGATTATAAACTAATGTATTTATCAATTGACCTTCAAAGCCTATGGGCATTTTTGTCATTTCATTTGGAACAACTTTCGACTCTAGTTTTCACATAGATGCAAGTTTTTTTGTGTGATAAATTTTTTTAGTCACCGTCCGGTCCGTCCCCATTGAATTGGCCACCCCCACCACCACCCTCAACCGTCATTTTAGGCTAGCGATCCCATGCTTGACCAAACTGTCATATATTCACACCTTGGAAAATTGATGACCGTCCGATCTCGATCGGACGGTGTCAACCCTTGTTGCCCATCACCATGACTTGTGATGGATGTGATCCTAGGGCAATGAGGCCAATGAAGACCAAAAATTGAAGCGTCTGCATATGACATATGGGAAAATGAGAGGTGGGCCAACCTTGTCCATATATAAATGGCCTAAAGCTTTAGGCCACAACGCAATTTGCTTTCTATCTCATATCCCCCTCACATATTTTTCAGCTATGAATCACTTTCACCTCTCCCTCTTCATTGCCTTTCTCCTTTTCTTCACTCCGATGACCGTCCAGGCCGCTCGACACAGCTTCCCTCGGCTCTCCTTCGCCAGCCAACAAGTTTTCCGACCGCCGGAAGAAGCTCCCACCCACGGACATGCCAGTGAGTACTTCAAATCGGAGAAAAGAAGAGTCCCAACAGGATCAAACCCGTTGCACAACAAGCGATAGTATCGATCTTTTCGACGATTTTTCCTTCCATTTCATATGATCATATGCTACAGACTTCAAAGTAATAGGTTATAGGGGTGTAGAGATGATGTACAGAAGGTAAAGAAGATATATATAGTAGCTGGAATCCATATATATGTACCATGAGTTTGATATATAATCTTATTTATAGATTTGTTTAGCTTGATTGTTGCAGCTAGGGTTTGTGATTTTAGCCCATATTGTGAAATGGTTGTCTTTGTAATAGCTTTAATTATAGTTTGATATTTTGTACGATTTAGTGTTTTACATTATATATACCTCTATGTTTCGTGAGTTTTCCTTTGTTTTCTTGCCAACCAAACAACTATGAGAATTATGATCACATCAATGCTTCTTGATGATCAAATCTTCTCCTACCATCAAATTTATCTCTCATCAATTTGAGTTTTTCAAATTGGGAAATTGCGTGAGGCCGAGTCACCGAACCGGGTTTCTGACTTGGATCATAGGAGAGTCATTAAATGTGTAGTATAAATACCAATAATTTCATGCAACCACCATGCACTTAAGAGCCATTGTTGTACAGGAAGAGTATGTGTTTCATACACTTGCAAAAACCAAGGCAAGAAATGCAGAAATCAAGGCTTGTGATGGTTGTACCTTTTGGACAGTACGTGCTTTAACTTATACTTAGAAGATATAAGTCAAAATAAGAGGGGTAATAGTGGGAAAAAAGGATGATGGTAGAAGCATGAATATCCCTACATTTTGAGCAATTCAAGTGTTGTAGAGAGAATAGGGTTTTTGTGAAGGTGGTGTGGTCCACAGTGTGGAAGTGCAGATATGGTTATTACGGCTCCACTTTTCTTTATGGGTATGCGCATGGTGTATTTGAAGTTAGTGAAGTTATTATTATTACTTGGTTGAAAAAGAAAAAACTTTGGGTTGCCCTAGTCAAATGAGAAATATTGCCATCTTCACACATCAATAAAGGTATGAGATGAATTGACCTATCATAATAATAGCTCATGCCATAAATAAATAAATATTGCACATATAATATAGTATGCCATAAAGTCCATTTTTGAGGTTGGAGTTTCCGGGATTTAGGGTTTAAGCCTCAAAGTAGGGTTGGGATCCAAGATCTTGATGATGATGATGATATGGAAAAACCTCTTCTAAGTTCAAGGTATTATATTCAATGGAAGGTCTATTTGCTCTTTTGTCTTTTTCATTTTCTTGCTTTATCAGAGAAGTTGAAGGCAAACCATGATAAGGAAGTGTAATTTTTGAAGTCATAAGAAAATTGTAGGAGAGAGATGTGTAATTTGTCTTGTTTTAAGCTAATGAAAGAATATATTTATGATGTAAAAATGAAATAATTGGTTAAAAAAGATAAAATAATCTCTATATTTATGGATTTATGGTTTCTCATGTTTTTGTTTGAAAAATAACCAATTTTTTATATAAATATCTTTGATCATTTTAAGTATTTATAGTATGCTTTAAAAGAAATGGTTATTTTTATAAGAAAACAATAAGGGTAGTTTTGTTAAGACGAGGTCAAAAAAGGATAGAAAGTTATATTTTCAAAATTGGGTTTAACCATTTTAATCAAATAACCCTTTAAAATTGCATAAAAAAATATGATATTAGTTTGAAAGTGATCTTGGTAAAAGCGTTAAATTATATAATGCTTTTATTAATAGTATGTTTATTAAAATTATTTCTATAGAGAAATTGGTATTTGAATATAAGGTAAAAAAAATGTTTTTAATTCAATTGTATTTTTAGAGTCTGTTTGGTAGTGATTTTAGAAATTGTTTTTAATCTAAAAAATGTTTTTTTTAAATAAAAAAAATGAGAAATTTGACACATTTTTAAAAATATCAAGAATTATTTGTAGTGTTGGAAAATCATTTATAATGTTTTCTAAAAAAATATTTGATTAGTGATTCTCTTAAAAATATTTTCAGATAAAATATTTTCACTAAAAATACTTCAAATAGAAATACTGTCAAATGCACTATTAATAATATGTTATATTGCACAAAGAAGCATTTATCATGTGCTAATCTAAGAATCAACTTCAGATTATTCTTTAAATTTTTAAAATTAATTTTTGAATGAATTTTAGTATATATATTTTTTTCCCAAACATCTCAATTTTGCAATAAAAGTGTGTCCAAGTTTTAATACATACAAAGTTCTAACTCATAGTTTCATGCTTCATCAAGATTTCAAGTATAGTGGTTGTGGGTTCTAGAAGGATGGATGACATGATAGTTGAAAATATTTGAAGAGGGATTAAAGTCGATTCTCATTCAAAAATTCTAGAAAATGGGTCCTACAAAAAGACTAGGCCAATCCATCTCAGAGACATCTATTGTTTCTTTGGCAATAGATTTCAATGGCATAAAAATACAAGGATCAATTCATCACCTTAGTTGCATTCAATCATCCAATCGATAGAGCCATTTGAATTGTCTAAAACTACATGAGTGATTGATTGTACTCATGCATGATTTTGATTGCTCGAATACAATTGTCTAAAATTATTAGATTAGTTTATTCTCACAATTTTTAAAGAATTTTGGTTGATAAAATAAAATAAGATATTATATGTATATGGTAAGATTTATTTTTAATGGAATATAATATATTTAAATATTATATCTAATGGATATGTTATATATACTTATATTTGGTGTGTATGAGAAATAAAAATAAATGATTATTTCAATATTGATATTTGTTTAAAATAAAAATTATATTACATCATACTGTTTTCTATTTAAAAAATAAAATCTCTTTCATATTTAATATTATTTAAACGTCGTTCATTCTACAATTTATCATTTAGTAAGTAAAGTTTTTATTTCTTTATTAATAATATTCATAATTAAAAGATTTAAAATTTATAAATAAAAATATTATATTATGTTGTTAATTAAATATATATATATATATAAAAAAAATATATATATATAAAATAATAATATGTTTATTAATATTATTTTAGATTATATTTTATACATTTTTTATTCTTTCTTTTTCAAACTATAATTTTAATTTATTAATGAAATTTTTTATCTTGTAAAATGATTACTATAAAGAATTAAAAATAATAAAAGAAATGGATGGGAAAAATAAATTTATGTATCATGAAATATGTATATTCCATATATCAACTTAAAATTATCATATCTCATATATAAAAAATATAAATAAAACATTGAATAATATATTTTACTACTTATCTTATTTATATTTGATTGAATATGAGATATAATAAGTTATAAGATAAATTATCATATCTCATGTTATATTTAGTAAACCAAACATAATTGTAGGATTTATTTTCAAATGTAAAAGAGTTTTAAAGTAGAAATTTTTTTTCATATATCAAAACTTAAAACCTCAAGGTCTAATTGTTGGAGATTAAGTTTAGGTTTACTTTCTTTCAAAGAGTATGGAGTGGCAATTAATAAGTAATTAGAGATAGTGTACTAAGGAATGATAGGAGATCATCACATTAAGGGTGTGAAGGAAAATACGATTACAACATGCATTTGTGAATAAGGACTTAGAGAGAAATGTGCATATAAATATAATAAAACTTTAGGCTCTATTGAATTATTTTTCTTAGGCATCAACTTAAGTTCATTTCTTCTTTATGGTCGCTTGAAGCTTAGTAAGAAGTTTTGTCCCACTTTGGATGGAGATAAGAAAAGAAAAAACCAAAAAAAAAATGTAAAGATTCTCTACTCTTAATTTGTGGAGGATTTGATGTATGTCATGGTATCACAAGGCTAAATATAGCTCATCCAGTCAGAGTTATGAGCAGCTTTTGCTTAATCTTAGAAAGAAACACTAGAAGGTAGTGAAGTGAATCTTCAAATGCTTGAAAGATAACTCAAGTGTGTGCTACTGTTTTGAAAGCTCAAACAATCTTGGAAAGATTTATCAATGAAGATATGACTGATGATACAAATAGAAAGAGATCAACATTTGTTTAATTGATACCTTTGCATGAAGGGTTATTTCCAACTAGTTAAGTTGTAGCATCATGTTGCCTATCCACAATAAAAGCTAGGTATATAGATGCAACTAAAGTAATGAAGGAAATCTTATAGTTGAAGAGTTTTCTCCAAGAATTGAGTTTGAAATAAGTAAAGTATGCAATATATTGTGATAGCCAAAATGCTATGCATTTAAACAAGAGCTCTATGTATCATCCTCACATTAAGCACATTGATGTGAAATATCACACACTGAGAGATATAGTTGAAGAACTTTAAAAGGTCATTCAATTAAAAATAATTCATATTTATAAGAATGTCTCAAATATTTGGCAAAAGTGGTTTCTAAGCAAAAGCTTGGGAGGTATTCTTCTAACGTGGGTTAAAAGGGGAGATTTTTTGTTTATTCCCTTAATAAAGCTTGTGGCTAAGGTTCTTTGGGCAACAACTTAAGCCCATTTATTAGCATTTAAAAGCAAGTTGTAAATGCTCTTGTTGAGAGAGAGAGAGAGAGAGGGGGGAAGAGTAGTTGTTGCAAATTTAAGGAGAATAAAATAAAATTGAAGAAAGACATTCTGTTAGAGTTGCTTCTAAGTACAAAATGTCGCTCTTTTACATTATTGAAATGAAGGATGTGGTTTTTCTATTTCAATCTATGACGTATTCCACTAAACTTTCTCTCATAGAAGTCTAGTGAGATCCTTGTACTTCACCATTTGATAATGGAATAAAAATTTCTCCATGATATTTTACCTCCTTTAAAAGAATTTTTCTATATTACATTTAATAACTCTTTTTTAATATTTCAATTTATTGTTATTATTGGTTTCTAATTGCTTTTATTGTTGGGTTACTTGTGAAAGTAAAGTTCTTACCGTTAACCTAAGGGTTCTCCTAATCACATTTTCATGACAATAACCCATAGTTAGTATACTAATGGTTTAAAATAAAGATAAGTTTTAGATTTTAATTAAAAAACTCAATTGGAATGACAAAATACTTATCAAGGGATCAAAGGATGCAAGTTTAAGAGAATATGAAAATTGTTCAAACCTAGGATTATTTGTAAGATAAATACACAGGTGCACCTAAGTTTGTCATACTAAAATCATGCATCTTTAAATACTCAATTTATACATTAAAGATACATTTTCATTAAAACATGAGTATTATCATACAAACTTTAGGCAAATTGTTTTAAAAATGACTATTGATACTTAAATACCATGTTTAAGTGTTAGAAGTGAAATAAATAAATAAAAGATAGGTTTTCTTGCCAAATAAGGTGAATCGGTCAAGTGGATTGACCAGCTCAACCGATTAAACGGTTAAGTTTTCTTAGTCAAGGGTAGATGAAAAGATGCAAAAAATCTTCTCTATTTTCTAGTAGTTATGCATTCCTAGTCAGGGGTGAGACTTCTCTCAATCGAGGGGTAGGTTTTCTCGATCGAGACTCAACGATCACTTGTTATACATTTAATACCCAACGGCTAGTCAATCTGTCAAACCGGAACTTGACAAAACGAGGTATTTTTTGTTATTTTTGTTCCTGATACTAGAAACTTATAAATAGAAAGCTTCATTTATTTATAAAAAAAAAAAAAAAAAAAGAACATCTGCATCAATTGTCCAACTACTTGTCCTTCATTTAAAGCTCTCATTTTCTTCTTTCTTTGGTTCATTGTTTTGTCACTTGCATATCCTGTAGCACACCATTTCTTATTCATCCTAGCCTTTTTGTGTATTTGAACATGTTAGAAAAATTAGGCTAATCCAACCTATGGTAATCACCCTAGAGAGGGGGGTGAATAGGGTGATGGTCTCTTTTACAAATTTAAACTATGTGAATGTAAGAGACAATTATATACAAGTATATAATAAGCAATATAAAGACAATTAAATATAAATTAAAAGAGTAAGGAAGAGAGAATGCAAACATAAGATTTTATAGTAGTTCGGCGCAACCCGACCTACATCCACTCTCCTCTAGCTTCAATCCCAAGCTTAAGGTTCCACTAATTCAAGGCTTTCAAACCAAAGCCTTCAAGCAATACAATTGGATTATGGTTCCAATTCACACTCTTGGACTTTTGGCTCCAAGTACCCTTTACACTTCTCAAGAGATATTCCACTCTTGAACAACCCCTCAAGTGATACCCCACACTGAGAAACTTCCTCTCAAAGATTTACAAATAAATGATCTCACAAAATCCTAGTATAAAAACTTAGCTCAAATGATACAAGAAAACTATGATTGAATTGTGCACTAAAAGATATGGCAAGTTTAGAACAATGGTGCACTCAAAAACACTCTTCCAAGGCTCAAATATATTCAAGAAATGTTTGGGAAGGTTAAGCTTTTAAACAATGAAGATTTGAGCCTTTTTATAAGAGAAAAGTTAAACTAGCCGTTTGAAGGTTCGACCGGTCGAGCTAGGGGTCGACTGGTTGATTAGCCGTTAGCATTTAATGCTTGGTAGGTGATCGTTGAGCCTCAACCGGACCTCAATCGGACCTCGACCGGTTGAGGTTCAACCTTGACCAGTTAAATAACCGTTCTAGAAGAAATATAAAGTATTTTGCACCCTCGATAGGTTGAGTTGGGGGTCTACCCGGACCTCGACCGGTTGAGTTAGGGGTCAACCCGGACCTCGACCGGTTGAGCTTGCGGTCGATCGGTTCCTCATCCAGTTCAATCGGTTGAGCCGTTTTTTAGCTCAACAACCAACTTTTTCAACTTAAAACCTTTTAAAATAAGTTTGAAAAACATTTAACACAAGGTTTTTAGTTGAAAACATGAAATCATCCAATTCTTAAAATATTTAAAACAAAATAACTCTTGGATGATTTTGGTGCATAAGTAAATAATGTAATGCATGAAAATCCTAGTACACCAACAACCTTACAAAGAGATCTTATGAAGCTTGGGTCTTGAAAAATACTTCTCTTTGAGGTGGTCTTCTTCTTCATGATTTCTCCTTGACTTGATTTGTCTTTGTGATTATCACTTTGGAAATCGTCTTGCCTAATCACACTTGAAATATAATCATTAGTTCTAAACCTTATTTTGTTATCATCAAAATCAAAATTAACCAAACCTTGGTTTCACAGAACATTTATTGAGCTAGGATGAGAGTTTGTTTCTATATTGTTTAAGTGAGATTATGAGCATTGAAAGATTTAAGTTAGTGAATACTTGAAAGGATTGTATAAGTGTCCATTGGAGCTAGATTCCAAGCATAAAGACATTAGAAGCTTGGTTGAAGTGTTAAATGGAACCCTCACTCAATTGGAGTTTAAGAAAAGTGGATGTAAGTAAGGGGTGTCAAACCACTATAAAATTTGTGTTTGCTCCTCTCACTTAATCTCTTTACATTTGTGCCCTATTTTGATTAAATTTGTAATGATTAGAAAAGTTTTTCAAAAACTCAATTCAGAATCCTTCTTGGGTAATTTTCCTAATAAGATTAGCCTTAATTTCACACTTGCCAATCATACTTAACCTTCCTTCATTGGTATTTATCCATCTCCCACTCCCACCATACTATTCTTCTCTATTAGTATGGAACTATGCCTAACAATACTTTCTTAAGATTTAGGGATTATATTTTACCTAAGTTCGCTTAGAAAAAATACATTTTGGAAGACATTTCCATTTATCCTTAGTGTCATTATTTATCGTTGTTTGACTTTTTTTTTTTTTTTAAAAAAAAAAACATTACATTTGAATATTGTTGATAAAAATTATATCTTAGATTATAATTTATTTAAAAAAAAAAAAATTGTCTTTGTAAAGACTTCCTATTCTCTTACCTCTAACAATCCTATTATGGATTTTAACTTTCTATAAAACAAAATGAGTTTATAATGAATTAAATATTTCAACTATATTATATATGGCCATAGCATTATGAATTTCTGGCCATGTACTATCATCATGCAATACTTCATCATGACTTGAAAGATCTAGATAAGACATGTGATTCATGTGGCATTGAATTGATTCCTAAACCAAGGGATCTCAATTTTTTTCCATGCCCTTTTCTTTATAATTTCTGATAAGGAAGAGCGCTTCACTGCTTGGTTCCCAAGAAACAAACAACTCCTATCTGGTTTCTAGATAATAGCCATTTCTTTTGACTCACCTTCATCTCTTTCAACTGTCCTCCCTATCAAAGTTATTATTTATTCCATTAGTTTTTTTCTTTTGTTAACATCAAATTCAACGGTTTTGAGAGTAATTCATTGCTTGGCCAACACATCACGCCTTCTCTTTAAAAATAATCCCATAAATTCCTACAAAAATTTTGGAATGTCTATTTTCCCAAATTAAAAATTCCTCAAGAGATTAGCTTATACTAACAACCAAACACCCTCAAAGGCCAAAAACCAACTGTATAAATACCTAACACTAACTGAAAATTGATTGTGCACAACGCAAAGGACAGAGATTTAGAGGGATTTTTTCAAGGGAGAGAAAGAGAATGAGTTTTCTTAGAGGGAGATTAGCTGGAGCAGAGGGAGCATACTTTTACCAGGAAACCAAGCACGCCGTGGCCCGGCTCGTTCAGAACAACAGGAACCTGCCAGTGTCGGCTTCCAAAGCGGCTTCATCGGCGGATCACGAAGGCCAAGCTGATGTGCTTCCTGAGGTTCTGAGACACTCTCTGCCGTCGAAGATCTTCCACCAACAGCCGTCGGATTCGTCGCTCTCCAGTGCTTCGAAATGGGTTCTTCACAGTGATCCAAAAGCTACCTCCACTCCCTCTTCTAATGATATGAACCCTCTTCGAGCTTATCTTTCTCTGCCCCAGGTCACTTTTGGACCCAAAAGGTCAGTTTTTTTTTTCTTGTCCTGTTTGGTTGCTGAGAAATTAGGGGGAAAATTTAGGAATGGAAAGAAGTTTTTTGAAATTCTGGGACCCACAAAACAAAGAACCCTATGCCCAACTGAGGCGCGAGGGCTTGCATTTCCCTGCCCCAGGTCACTTTTGGACCCAAAGGGTCAGTCTTTTTCTGTTCGGTGGCTGAGGGAGTGCAGGAAAACATAGGAAAAGAAGATAATTCGGGGTTTATTAAAGTTGGGATTTTCAATCTTGGGACCTTAAGAAGGACAAAAAAAGAAACCCTTCAATGAAATCAAATTAGTGCAATATTTGGAATTCAGTAATATGTTTTTTTGCAGAGAAATTGTAGGGGATATGAAAGAAGTTGGAAATTGAATTTAGATTTTCAAATTGTATTGAACTGACAAAGCAAGACACTTTGCTCACCTGAGGCAAATAGAACTATTTGTTTTATTGAAAATGATTGGGGATAAGGTAGTTTCTTCCTCCTTCAAGTTCATGAATTATGCAAATGCTCTTAGCTTTCCCAAGTATGTCTGCCATGAAAAGCAAGTTTTGTTGAAAGCATCATGAAGCATACCATGGGCATAAATAAACAGACCCATTCATGTTGGATTAAGAATATTTGTTTTTCTTTCATCGTGCTAATTTCAATAAGCTAATATACTGTTACTGACAGATGGCAATTGCCTGAGCAAGGGAACTCGGTTTTAGCCTCCACAGCCAATGAATTGCGGCGTGACAGGTACAGCCATGTTAATCCTGAGAAATTGAAGGCTGCAGCTGAAGGGCTTTCACAAAGTATGTTTTATTGATCTTCAAATCTTCTCTAAATTTCACTTGAATAATGGCTCTTTAATTTTGTGTCGTTGTATCTTAATTCTTACACCTGGTGTGTTGGTTTCTTCAAGTTGGAAAGGCATTTGCTGTTGCTACTGTGGTTGTATTTGGTGGTGCCACACTGATGTTTGGACTGGCAGTCTCCAAGCTACAGGTGCACAATGTAAGTATGAATTTGGCATGCCTTTTGATTCGTAAATTCTCTCCACTACGTAGATTCTTATCTTGTTGTGAATTAGTCATTCTGATGAGAAAGGGTGGTCTGCAAATACAAACATTTCCTATTGTTTACCTGTTTAGTCTTCCACATTGGTAAGCCCAGCATACTGACTTTTACTATTATTAGGAAAAGAATCAGTCCATGAAACTATTTGGTCCTCCAAATTCTGGTTGTTCATCGGAATGTCTATTCCAATAAAAGAACAAGATGCAAGGAAGGAATTCTTAGAAAATTAGTGTGATTTGACAGAATCTAGAATTTTTTTTTTTCTTGGGGTTAACCTTTGATACATTCCAGAAGCCTAGTACAGGTTGAAATACTGAGATGGGTAGAAAAGACAGAAAAGCTGAATCAGAGTGATGTATGGTTTGAACATAAAAGCACTAAAGAAGAGAAACTTGTTCATTTGCAGAACTGAGGTGTCTGTTCAACAAATTCAAAATAATTGTGTTGGAAAAATTCATTAACAACCAGTAGTGCTGTGTGGCGTGTTAAATTTACGACAACTTTAATATTTTTCGTCGTAGAGATGAGACAATCTCCAGGACTGTCTTCACTGGTACATTTGTTCAGCCTCCTCAAAGAGATTTATTGTCCATGTGCCACCATTTCTCTGTTTTAGCTCGACAAATATTGAAATAGACAAGTTTACTTATCTTTTACTTTGACAGAGTGATGACATTCGAATTAAAGGAAGAGAACTGGTTCAGCCAAAATTTGACACGCTCAGGGAGCAACTGATTCCCATGAGAATTTGGGTACGCTAAATAAGCAGATTGAAACCTGGCCATGCTTTTTTTTCTTTTTCTTTTTTTGTTATCTTGCTTGCTAACTAATTCAAATCTGTCTAATTTCAGGTTGAAAATATGTCGAAGAAATGGCATGTGGAAAGGGAGGAAGATATCAAAGAGAAACCTATTATAAAGGAGCTCACCAAAATACTAGGGACAAAGACATCTAGCTGATATCTAATAAGGTATGTACATAAAATTGAGTGTATGCTTATGGTCACAAAGCTTGAGAGTTGAAGAAAATAAACAAATCTCTAGTATTGTATACATCAGTGATTTGATTGGCCAATGTCTTTCAATTTTTGAAAGATTAATCAATAAAAAGGTGTAAAATCAAAGAAATTGTCCAACACAAGCCATTTCAATATAGGATATATGCTGATGTTTATTTGGATGTATTGATTCTCATAGATGAAGTTTAAACAAATCTCTAGTATTGTATACATCAGTGATTTGATTGGCCAATTTCTTTCAATTTTTGAAAGATTAGTCAATAAAAAGGTGTAAAATCAAAGAAATTGTCCAATACAAGCCATTTCAATTTAGTATATATGCTGATGTTTATTTGGATGTATTGATTCTCATAGATGAAGTTTTTTCTCTCTGAGTTCCCTTCCTAGTCTCGAGGTGATAGAAACCCTGTGGAAACTGTGCAATTATACTGGTTTCTTCACTCCATTTCCTCATCCTTGGCTTTCAGTCATCTTTGAGTGACTCTTCATTGCTTGTAATCTAAACCAGCTCCATATTTCCAAGCCTCAAGATACCGCTTCCACTTGTACTTCATCTTGGCTGGAAATGCATTCATCAGTGGCCTTGCAGAAGAAAGTGTTAAAAGGCATGTAAGTGAAGAATGAGATAAGAAAATTTGTTGAAGATTTAATGGTTTAATTAAGAGAAAAAACGATACCCAGAAAGATCGTTACCTAATTGCAGGATCAATGAAGGTTGACAGAAATGTATAGTAACCCAACATGACAAAATGTCCAGACCAGTCAAGCAGCACTGGAACACCAACCTTAAAGACAAGTACCAAGTAAGGTAATTGAATTTGCCATTATTCCCTTTGTTTACCAAAACACCAGATGCTTGTAAAGATGCAGGAATGAAAATTCACTACTTAAAACCAGATTGTGATTTACATGTTCTCATCTGCTCCATTTTTCTAAGTACTCAGCTGTAAATATGGATTTCATTCATAAATTACCTGCTTGAAAATTGATGGAAGAATTTGAGGTTTACTCAGCATAACAAGGCCTAATGTCTTGACAAGAGGCCCAAACTGTATAACATCCTGTAACAATAGAGAGTTTCAATGGAAGATTGGATCTAAAACCTAACCAATTCAACAAATCAAGTTGAAGTCAGGAACCATGAAAAAAAAAAAACAGAAAAAAGAACCTGAAGAAATGGCCTTAGTACTGGATCACCTAGCCTCTGGTAAAGTTACACATGAACTCATTAGAGAAGAAAAGAAAAGAAAGGTGTAAGCAAGAGGGGCAGAAGCGAAGGGTCTCTGGGATTGTTTGAAGCTACACAAGCTACCTGCATGCTCTGGAAATTGACATAAAGAAGCTCACTGATGAAATCAGGAGAAACATCATACTGTTGCTTTGCTGACATTGCCCTTTGAAACAACCATGCTGCACTAAGGTTGGGCTGCATTGAACAAATATTCATTGAGCTAATTGTATAGTAGAAGTTGCTAAATCAATTACAGAAAACACGAACCATGTATGGATTCAGCAAAGACAAGTTGTCAGAGTCAAGAAAGTTGCCAGTGATTGCTTCATATATTCCTGGATTTGCAGGCAAAGAAAGATGTAATATTAGTAATGTTCATTATCAATATTCTGGGAGGGTGGAAACCCCTCAAAAAGGGAACTCATTCTTTCTTTCCACAACATTATAACACATGGATCCACCCTCTTTTTAAGGTGGGATCATCACAAATGAAACAGAGGGGAAAAAATATGGAGCCACCACTGCTATGATTTCTTGAAATCCTAAGGAAATGAATGTTTTATATATGAAAAGAAATAAAACTTGCTTCAAATAACAGCAATTCTGAGTTATTACTCCCAATAATTAATCGACATTGTAAGATTAGCCAACAAAGTATACAATGCTTCTCCGATTTCAAATTGAGAATGTACCAGTTGACAACCTCTCAAGGTGCCTGGTCAAGCTCCCAAAACCACCAAATGAAACTGGTGACTGTATGCCGCTAGCATCACCAAACTGCAGAGAATGATTTTGTAACACTTCCATTCCATTTTATATGTGACCATTATCTATTGGAGGCTTTAGAAGTATATAATGTAAAACACCTGTAAAACGCGATCAAAAGCTGCTGGCAATGGACTAAGGCGACCCTCCCCCATCGGAAAAGAAGGATGCATCAGATTTTAAGCATATACAAAACAAATCGTTTTAACCAACGCTTGCAGTATATGTACTACTTGCATTGTTACCTGTCACGATATGTAGGGAAAATTCCAAATACAACTCTCAGTATCTGCAGATCTTCCAAAGAGACTCCCTACAAAGTATGAAATGCCAATGATATCAATATGAGAGCCTCAAAAAAAGAGAGAAGAATTAAATATACTGGCACTGCTATTTGGAAGTATGATTTTGAAAAAATTTATTGAGGATGTCATGGCAATCTCAAAGGATGGGGAAAAAAAAAAA